>NC_133319.1:10861877-10879721 GCF_012295235.1 Primulina huaijiensis | reverse complement strand
TTCTTCTCGTGGATTTTCAACTGTCGAGAAGCATACGCTATCACTTTCCCATGCTGCATCAATACTGCGCCTAAACCGGGCTTCGAAGCATCGGTATAAAGGACAAACTCGCCGGGCCCTGACGGCATGGCCAAAACTGGTGCTGAGATAAGAGCTTGCTTCAAGGTATCGAAGCTCTTCTGACACTCCTCGCTCCACAAGAATTTAGCATTCTTCTTGGTCAAAGATGTGAGTGGGACGGCAATAGAGGAGAATCCCTTAATGAACTTCCTTTAATATCTTGCTAGCCCAAGAAAACTGCGGACCTCTGATGCATTCTGCGGCACAACCCACTCTCTGACTGCGGCAACTTTCGCTGGGTCTACCTCAATACCACTGCTAGAAACAATGTGGCCTAAGAACGCCACCTTCTCTAACCAGAATTCGCACTTACTGAACTTTGCGAATAATTTGTGCTTCTGCAAGGTCTGTAAAACTGTGGTCAGATGCCTGCTGTGCTCCTCTTGACTCTTGGAGTAAACGAGAATGTCGTCTATGAACACTATCACAAACTGGTCAAGATACGGCTGAAATACGCGATTCATGAGATCCATGAAGATCGCTCGCGCATTCGTCAGACCGAACGGCATCACAAGGAACTCTTAGTGACCATAACGAGTCCTGAAAGCAGTCTTGGAAACATCAGCATCTCTCACCCTCAACTGGTGATAACCGAAGCGCAGATCAATCTTGGAGAAAATCGAAGCTCCCTGTAACTGGTCAAACAGATCCTCAATCCTCGGAAGTGGGTATTTGTTCTTCACTGTAACCCCGTTCAACTCCCGGTAGTCAATGCATAGTCTCATAGAGCCATCCTTCTTCTTAACAAACAAGACTGGCGCGCCCCAAGGTGAAAAACTAGGGCGAATGAACTCCTTGTCAAGAAGTTCCTGAATCTGCTTCTTAAGCTCTGCCATCTCTGTCGGTGCAAGTCGGTACGGTGCTTTTGAGATCGGAGCCGTACCTGGCATAAGCTCAATAAAAAAATTCCACCTCTCTCTCGGGTGGCAAACCAGAGACGTCTTGAGGAAAAACGTCTAAGAAATCTCTGACAATCGGAACATCTGAGGCTGACTGGCTGGGTGCCTCGGGGACAGATAAAAAGGTTGCTAGAAATGCCCGACACCCTCTATGCATGAGCTTCCTAGCCTGAACATAAGGAATAATACGCGGTAGAGGAAAGTACCTATCTGGCTCAAATAAGAACTGCTCCATTCCTGGCGGTCGAACAAGAACAGATCTCCGCTGGAAGTCTATCAACACTCTGTTCCCCAATAGCCAGTCCATCCCTAGGATGATGTCAAATTCTGGCATCGGTAGCACGATAAGATCCGCATACACAAGATTTCCTTGCAGCTCAAGGTCTATATCTCTGATCACATTAGTAGCTGCCATCTCCTCGCCTGACGGCAACACTACTGAAAAGGCTGTGTCTAGCCCAATGGTCTTGATCTTAAGAAAGTTCGCAAAGACCTCCGAAATAAACGAGTGAGTGGCCCCTGAATCTATCAAGGCCTTGGTAGCGGAAACAGATATAAAAATTCTTCCTGAAAGATCGGAACTCTAAGTTGAATCCAATAGCTACAAGAATTAAACTTATAGACATGCAAAGATCAAAGTTCTTCTAGCTTAAATTCCCAAAATAATATTGAGTAGAGCATGCAATCCTATATCAGTTTCTAAGTTCAAGATCTTAATTCTGGTTCCCAAAACACGGAAATTCAAATAATAACTTAAAGCTTAAAGGTACCTGTCAACAACATAGTCTCCGGGTTTGTTTTTGCGGCATGGAGAGCAAAAACTCTGCCTTGGGTAGGCAGATTCCTCTGAGGGCACTGCAGCAACATGTGGTCAGGACTGCCACACTTACAACACTTTCCAGAACCAGACATACATGCTCCAGGATGGCGGCGTGAGCACCTGGGACAGACTGGGTGCTCAAAGGTCCTCGGGGCTAGGCGTCCCCGCTGCTGCTGCTGCTGTTGCTGGCCTCTGTTTCTGGGCTGCCCATGAAAAGGCCTCTTGTTTTGCTGTTGATGCTGATGAGGAGGAGGGCGGTGTGGTACCTGGGCTGGGCGCTTGCCTTGGCAATCCCTCTCGATATCCCGCAGATCCTGCTCTGCGGCTAGGGCTTTGGAGACCGCGACCTCATAAGTAGTAGGGTCAGACACCCTAACATCACGGCGCAAGATTGGCCGTAGACCCACCAGGAAGTGCATCATCTTAGCTCTGGCATCCTTTGCTATCAGGGGCACAAAGTGACACCCCCTCTCGAACTTACGGATGTACTCCGTAACCGTCATATCACCCTGTCTCAAGCTCATGAACTCGGTGGTCAACCTGGTGCGCACTTCCTCAGCAAAATATTTGGAGTAGAAAACCTCCGTGAAGCGTATCCAAGTCAGTGTGGCCAAGTTCAGGGTTACTGCTGCTCCTTCCCACCATAGGCGGGCATCTCCACTGAATAAGTAGGTGGCACATCGGACTCTGTCTGCATCTCCAAGCTCCATGAACTCGAAGATAACCTCGAGGGATTTGATCCATCCCTCGGCAATCATGGGGTCAGACGTCCCAGAAAACTCCTTCGGACGCATCTTCATAAACCTCTCATAGACAGCCTCGGGCCCTGTCGGCTTGGCTGCGGCTGCGGCATTGTTCCCCGCAAACTGTGCGAAGAACTGAGTCATCCCAGCTAGCATCTGGGCATTCATGTCAGGTGGAGGTGGAGGAGGTGGAGGGCCGAATCCCCCCTGTCCTTGATCCTCACCGTCTTCATGACGGCGCTCATCATTACCTCGCGGGCGTCCAACCTGGCGTCTAGGAGGCATACTGTTCCATACATAACCCATACGTAACTAACATGCATAATTCCATAATTTATTCTAAATAAATACTGAAATACTGAAAATATTTGATCGTAAAACATTTCATGGGAACATGCTGGCAAAGTAATTCATGCTTTAAATAAAATGCTGAAATGTAAAACTTACAGACCGAAGACGTGGCTTCGTGAGCTTCTCGTGGTCAGTAGTAGTGCAACCCTTTACAAGAACATAGGCTCTGATACCAACTGTGAAGGCCTATGTTTCCTTGCTTGAAAATTTGCGAAAAATTAAAAATTTTCTTTTTTAAATAATCAAAATGCCTCATTCATAAATAAACCGATAAACAAAGTTTGATATTCAAAATGGCAGCGGAAGAAAAGATTTATTTGCGAAATAACAATTTAAGAGTATCCCACAACTGATAAAAATTGTTTGAGAAATAAAATAATAAATGCTGAACTGAGGTCCTCGGGTGCCACTACTGCTGACCCAAGCTGGCTCACTGGTCCCCGCCCTCGGCCCTGACCTCATCAGTACCTACAACAATCAAGTCTAGTGAGCCTAAAGACTCAGCATGCATATATCGTAGGTAACGAGTAAATACTAGTAAAATTTTGCATGGGATAAAATATCATGTCATGGGGCATACTGAAAATAACCTGTACTGAGCAATTATAATACGTGCATGACTGAATTAAAATCGTAGTAAAAATGTTGCTCCTTGGAGCCCTGTACTGAAATAACTGGTAATAATTTTCTGTTGAGATTATGGTCTACGCATGTGGCCCCTGCACTGAACTGAACTGATCGGTAACTGGCTACCGGGGGAGTATCAAACTGAACTGAACTGACCGGTCACTGGCGACCGGGTGGTACCAAACTGAACTGATCGGTCACTGGCGACCGAGTAAATAGTGCTCCCAAAATAGTGAATTGACCACAAGCAATATCGCATAAATCTCAAAATAAGTATTTTCTATTTTCATGCACGTAATATAATTAAATTGCATAATGAAATATCCTGTATTATTTTACCAACTGGATTGGATCGTTCCCAGGCTCGCTGCAACCTAAATATGCCATGAAAAATATGCAATAGCTTCTACTTGACCAACTATGCAATTTAAGTACAAAAAAAATGCGACAATGACGCTCGACGACTTCGTATTTAATCATGACTCCGAGCCAACCCGAACCAACACTGAACCAACGTATAGTCATGATTAAAATACACTTAAAATTATGAATTTATGCTCCTAAAATGGTGAGGGCCGAAATCTAGGTGAATGGAGGCCAAAACATGAAACGCTCTTTCGAGAGTCAATTTGGCACATCGCACCGTAAATTCTCGTACGACCTCAAAAATGATCCGAATCACGAACGGCCAAAAACGTGGCCTTCCTAACTCGATGAGGCACTGTCCAGTCCAAGGCCATAGGCTAAAAGCCAACCAAGAACTCAAACGAGCCTCCGAACCGACACAGCAAGTTGCTGTCAAATTCCAGCAGCAGCAACTTCGCTTGCATCGCGTCGTTTGCGAGACTTTTGGCCATTGGGGCTTGAACCACCGACCAGAGCCTCTCCACAACATCCCAAGGAATGATTTGAACCATGGCTAAGGGCCCTAGGCCAGCCACCATTCGAATTATTCCAGCAACATCAGAAAAGTTCCACCCGATAGCACCCTTGCGCGCGTGAGGGGTGTTTTGCTTTGTTCGTTGTCTCGTGTCGTTCCAGTGGCCATTTCATTGACCATGGCACGACCTAGACATCTTGGGGTATGGTATGAACCGTGGCTAAGGGCCATAGGCCAAACCAGATCCACACCATCCACCAAAACCGAAATTACACATGCAGGAAAAATGAAGGGGCCGAAAATCTGTTCTTGTTTCTTTTATTTGAAAACCGATTCCATCGTGGACCAAGCCTCAAAAGGGCGACTTGGTCATGTCTTAGACATAACAAGGAGATGTTCTAACCATGGCTATAGCCCCTAGGGCAGCCAAGATCAGAAGCATCACCCTTGACAATACACATGCCAATTTCGATCCACAAAGTGACATGTTTGGGGTGTTGCTGTCAAAACTCTATCTCCAGCGTGAAGGGGCTGGAACCAACGTTGTTACATGACCCTAACATGTCCTAGTACATGTCTAGATGCAGCGCCGAGCCACTGGAATCGAGCCAACCACCTGAACCATCAAAACAGCAGAAAACGTGAAGTGCACAAGGAAGGCTAAAAAAATCTGTGCAGAATTTTACAAAAATTTGCTGTCATATTTCGGTTTTCTTGCATGAAATCGTGTACATATGATGTTTAAAAATACCTATATGGCTTGATTGAAGAGAAAAGGAAAACATATACATGCCTTGATGTCGTTTGAATGAAAAACGAAAGAATACGGCGACGCGGCGCGGAGGAGACGGAGTTACTTCTCTTGTTTTCTTTCTTGTTTTTCCTCCTTATTTTACCCTATGCTCTCACGGTTTTTCAGTGCTGAAGGAGGCTGGAATTTACGAGATTATGGAGTGGGAGGGAGTCTAGGAACTTAAATGGGAAGATACAAGATAAAGGGAAGGGAAAATATTCTTTCTATCTACTAGTTTGAGTGATAAGGAAAAGAATGATGTCAAAGATTTTTCTTGGGGATATTAGAGGTGCATAAGGACGATTTTGAGGTCTAGGTACAAAGGGAAAATTGGTTTAATTAAATCTTGGTAGTGATTTAAAAGTTGGGGAGGATAAATCTATCTAGAATATTTAAGGGGATAAATAAAGAATGAGTTGAAATAAAAATCACAACTAAATCTTTTTAAAAAAAACAACATGGCCGATTTTATCTAGCTAGGTTGGGTGGGATCTTGCTCCATTAATTATCATAGAAGATTTGTTGTGATATAATTATCTCCCAATAAAAATAGATAGGAAGACTATTAATTAAATGGGTTGTCAAATATTTTTAAATCTTAAACAAGGGTGGCCGATTTTTCTACTAAATAAATGGGGTAGGAAAATTGCTTAATTATCAATTAATGAGGATTAAAAGTGTAGGAATTATCAAACCAAGAAATGATTAAGGAAATGATATCAATGGAGAGTTGCCAAAATAATCAAGATTGGGTTGGATAATGAGGGGGCCGAAATTTTGAATGCTAAATTAGGTAGAAATATTGCTTAATTCATGTATTTTAAATATTTAAAGTTTTATCTACCCATTAAGTATTAATTAATTAGTTAAGGAATAACATTATCTTGCATACATGGTTAGATATTTAAATCTTAAAGGTAAATTTACTATCAGGATAAATTATAATTTCTTAACTAAAATAAGTCTAGATTAACTTATCTCAATTGGTCACATATTTAAATTTAGGCTATTAATTAAATTATTGGACATAAAGAATTTATTTGCTACTTATCTCAAGTTAATTAAATAAATCCCTAAACCTTCTTTTATTTTAAAATGATTTATTATTTATCTTAAATAAATTCTAAGAATATTTTCTTAATATTAAAATTTATTTCTTTACTCCAACTCCGGTCCGACCTCACTTAATGAACTGAAAAGAATAAAATTTAAACTACTGAATAAAATACTTAGCTTCAAAGAATGCATTTAAATACTCATGCAATGAAGTCAATTTAATAAAAAAAAAATTAGAATTATGCATGGCTTATACGCAGTCTAATTACGGGTTCTACAGCTGGGCTCGGGGGTGGCTCTGCTGGAGGTGACCTAGGCTAACTAGGAGTCTTGGGCGTGAGTGGCAATTCCTTGCGTGGCTACTGGTTTCTCAAATAAGAGGGTTGCTGTGTGGCTCAGAGGCTTGGGCTGGGGTTGCTCGGGTCTGGGACTTGTCTAGGGTCAGTAAGGGTCGAGAGGGTTCGAGGGTTAACCAGCTGGAAGGGTCCTTGTTGGGTTAGGGGTCTTAGGAGTGCAAGGAAGCCCACACACACACACATATACAGAATAAGGTCTCGGTTCCAGGAGTGTTTGAGAGCCTTAGGGTCGTGTTCTAGGGGTTGGGCGTGGTCAGTAGGGTGCCTAGATGGGTTGGCTTGGGTTTGGCTCAAGGTGGCTCGGGCGTGGCTCGATTATTTTTGGAGATGGCTCGGTGTGTTCCTCAAAGGGTCAAAAACAAAAATTAAAAGGCAAAAATTGAATCCATGGGTCCACAGGTGTATCTCATGACTTGAAATGGTAGAATAAATACTAAAAATGTTATGTTTAAAATTTGAGATCAAAATAATGAGTTTTGGATTTATTCGGGATTTGATCGCCTCACGAAACGCTAATTAAAGAATTAATTGAAAAGCCTAGTTTTAAGTTTTATAAAAATTATAAAAAAAATATATTTAGGCTTAAGTAATTATTTAGAATAAGCCTATGTCATTAAATGTGAGAAAAAGATAAATTCGAGAATTTTTACATTCTGGGGCAAAACAGTCTTTTTACACTTAGGAAAATACGAAAACGCTTGTAAGCGTCCCGAAGGATCATAACGCATATTAAATGATATTATATGATTTAAAATGATGATTTTGATGATAACATGTATTTTTACGATTTATGGTAAAGCTGTGCAATTTATACTGTTTAAAATGCTATTTTTGAAAGCTATGTTATTTTATGATTTTTAAAAGAAAAAGAAAATATTTTGAGGGATGTGAATTGACTGTGACAAGTGATATGATATCAGATATATGATTTTGTGGAGATGATGTGAGGGCCAAGGCCCCAGAGGGAACCCATATTTGGGCCAACGCCACAGAGGGACCCCGTTTACGAGCCAATGCCCAGAGGGACCCCGTCTATGAGAAAAGGCCCCTGAGGGATCCCGACGATCGTATTTTCATGATGGAGTCTAGTGCCCACCCCCATGGACCATGTGGAGCTAAGACTGCAGTCGACCAAATGATAAAAGCTAGTCACTTTCAATGATCAAATTTCACCAAAAATGATATATGATTGAAAACTTGTGATTAAAATGATTTTATGATATATGATTTATGATGATGATTAAAGCTATTTTTAAAATGATTTATTTATGCTTAAAGCTTATTTTAAATGATTTTTAAAGGACTTATTTATACTTAAAGTTATTTTAAAATGATTTTATCATTTATAATTTAATTATGCTAAAATGATTTTTAATGATTTATTTATTTTCAAAAGCTATTTCAAATAAAAATATGATTTTTAAATACATGTGAGTGTATATGTATTATTTGCTATTTATGTCTAGAGCGTGCAGAATCTTTAGACTCACTACGTTTGTATGATGCAGGATTTGGTGATTTTGGAGGCGGTGACGATTGAGTAGATCGAGTGCAGCAGTACACACTAGCTAGATAGATTTATGATTTAAATATTTATGTTAAGCATTTTATTTAGAGATATTTTTATGCTTTATTTTTATTGTTAGTTGATCTTTTCAAAGGTCAATTTAGGAAGTTTGATTATGCTTTAGGATTTTATTTTATGAACTTGAGATTTAAATTGTTAAATTATTATGATTCATGATTATGTTAAATTATTTTATTTAGTAATTTAGAATTTATGATTTAACATTAGGAAAAAAAAATTAAGGTCGTTTCATGGTCCTCGGGTTTAGCCTCCGCGCAGTCCTAGCCGGCTCACTGGTCCCCACCTCTTGCCTCTCAAACTCGTCCTCACCTGCATCGATCAAGTCTAGTGAGTCTAAAGACTCAACATGTATAAACTGAGAATAACAAATAATACATAATAAAATCACATGCATTTTAAAGTATAGCGTACATACTTAAACTTGAACGTACTTACATAAACATATATGTGCCATCATATCTTAAAACTTTTCATAAACATATTTGCATCATACATAATTGGACATACATAAACATCATCATGTTGCGTATAGATATGTTTCAAAACAAGTGACCCATACATAAATGCGCCTGATCAGACTAAACCACAGTACTAAGCTGACAGGGAAAGTCCACTATCACATACATGAGATCCCCAATCATGCTTTACCGGGTGGATTGGTCCATGGTCATGCTTTACCACTTTCCAATCCTGATCTAAATTCGGTCATACTTTACCTAGGTGGAGAGGTCACCGGCCACGTTCACCGGCTTCCAAACCCGTTCATATTTGGTCACAAGACATTTCGCATACCTCAAAAACATAAACAATTTTTTTTGCCCCAAAACAACGACGCACAACATACAATGCAACTCAACCCATAAACACGAATTTTGACACAAATTGGTTCCAACAACTTCTAATGCAATCAAGTGCCTAACGACACGAAACGAAACATCAAAAGTCGCCCAAACATCATACCCAACATGTCTAAACGCAGCAGTGATCAACTGGTGATTCCCAACGAAGCCTGCGACAAACAATTCTCAAAAATACGTAAGGAACACATTTTCAAAACATCACAGTTTGAGCAATCCCACGAAAATAATCATAACTCACTCGTTATTGTCCAAAAATTACGAGTTTACTGTCGAATCGGAGGTATAGAAAAGTACTACGTTTTATATGTTGAAAGTTTTTCCAGAAAAACGACCAAAAAGTACAGTACACGAAATGACAGCAACACCCGGGTTTGAGATTTAAATCTTTCAGAATCGTTTAAAAACATAATCGCTCAAAATTTACACAACATACATGAATTTGTACACATAATAAACATCAAAACATATATTATGAAATGATCGATGCAAAAACGAAAGAATATACATGTCTTTGATGATTATACTCACAAAACGACGAAGAACAATGCAGAGAGATGCGAGGGTTGATCCGAGATGAGTTGCGGCACGATTTCTTGAAGGAAAATGGACGTGAATTGCTGAAATTTTTGAAGGGGGAGGGTGGAGGTGTGGCTGGTGAAGAAAGAGTCTAAAAACCTCGCAAGTTCTCTTCACTGAAATTAAAATGAAATTGCAAAAGACTTTGTGTGTATGTGTGTAACGTGAAGGTGTGTGTGTGTAAGGGGTGTGTGCGTGATTTTTAGATAAATTGAGGGAATAACATTCTCTTAATTAATAATTAACAAGCTAATTAAATGTTAATCCACACTAATTTACAAAAAATCTCCTAATTAAAATAAAATACACAACTAATAAACTTTAAAATTTTAAAAACTTAAAAGCCAAATAAATTAAATTAGGCCTTAAAAATGCTAGAAACTTAATAAATCATTTAAAATCCACTTTCTTGACTTGAAATAACATACCACATTTTACAAAGCTCCCAAATCTTCGACGGCCTCATCTCGCCGATCCCGCATCGAATAATCGTCTGACACATGAAACTCAAGAAAATATTTTAACGTGCAAAATATGAACATAAATAATTTAAAAAAATGCAAATTCATAAATCATGCATCATTGAAATCATTCTAAACTTGAAAAAATAATTTAACAATTCAAATAAATGCATGAGTTTTACGTGTACTGATTTTGGGCTCTAAAGGATGCCACCAAACCATCATACAAGCCACGCTCATCTCTCCTACCACCTCGCCTATTATTGTGATTTGGAACAAATCGCTTCCTCATCACCCCTTTCATCTCATCCCACGTAATTATTGGGTCATACCCACATCGTTTCCTACCCAACACTAACTCATCCCACCAAGAAGTAGCATAGTCGGTAAACTCACTACAAGCTCGTTTTACCTTCATTGCTTCGGTATGATCCTCCCGGCTCTCAAATACACACTCCATCCTCTCTTCCCACTCAAGGTATGTGAGAAACCGGAAAATTCGATCCGAAGCAAATCACGTAAGAAATACAAACTTAAAATTTAGCTTAAACTAAGCTCTAAGCTCAACAATTTTCATTCTAACTATAGAAATTAAATATGAACTTAGATTTCAGGTAACTTAACTCGAGGAAATGGCTTCAAATCTCGGAGACTAACTCAACGAGAGGCCAAATGATGAAACTTAAAATTAATAATTTATTATATGTTAAAACCTATATTTTAAAATTTAAGTTTCATTAAAATTATAAAATTATGTTATTTTAGTATTGTGTGTTTATATTTAAATGTCTTACTAAATATGTTTTATTTTCAGGTTTTCTACGTGTTGGTAAAATAATAATAACTCAAGCTAAAAAATTCAAATGGAGGTGATTCAAATATTTTTGGAATCCTTGAGAAATTATTTACAACATTGCAGAAGACATGATTGCCTAAAAAGGTGGTTAAGATGATCAAATTGTGAAAATATCAAAAGGAGGACAAATTTACTTTCACCATGACCAGCATATAGTAAAAAAATCATAACTATTTCAATATTTAACCAAATGAGGTGAACCAAGTAGCCAAATTCATTTACAGACAATTCCCCACATGTTTGCTGTTTTGAGCTGAGTCAAATTCGGTGATTAAAGTCGTGGAACAAAGCATTGAAAGAAGGGGCATGAAATTGAAGTTGGAGTAGACAAAGACTACTATTACAACTACATTGCATTAATAGAATTTTTGACCCTTTCTCTCATTTGGCCTATAAATAGAGGCCTTGTGCTAGCTTGAGAATCATTCTATCTCATTGTAAAATATAGTGTGAGTGTGTATAAAAGTTCTAAGTTCCAATATATTTTTCATTTTCCAAATTATGAGTGATGTTTTTAGTGTTGATCAAAAGTAAGTTCATGGAAAGCTAAATCTATTATGTCAAGGTGAAGAGGATGAATTCTTGGTGAAGTAAGATTGTTTATATTTTGTATATTCTTTCTTTATTTCTTTTCATTTTGCTAATTTCTTTTTATTGTAGGTATAAAAATGAATTATTTGTTGTTATCAATTTACATCAAATGCTTGATACCATTGAAGTGGTTATCTTGATTTGTTGTTTAATTTTGATACAATAAATATTTCATCAATTATTATTGTTATATTATACATACATATATATATATATATATATATAATTATATCATATATTTCATTTAGACGATAGCGTGGCTCTGCCGGTTGTTCTAAATGAAATATTATGATATCTAACAATCTAACATTTACTTTATCGCAACTAACTTTTACTTTCCGCATCTAACATTTACTTTATCGCAACTAACTTTTACTTTCCGCATCTAACATTTACTTTATCGCAACTAACTTTTACTTTCCGCATCTAACATTTACTTTATCGCAACTAACTTTTACTTTCCGCATCTAACATTTACTTTATCGCAACTAACTTTTACTTTCCGCATCTAACATTTACTTTATCGCAACTAACTTTTACTTTCCGCATCTAACATTTACTTTATCGCAACTAACTTTTACTTTCCGCATCTAACATTTACTTTATCGCAACTAACTTTTACTTTCCGCATCTAACATTTACTTTATCGCAACTAACTTTTACTTTCCGCATCTAACATTTACTTTATCGCAACTAACTTTTACTTTCCGCATCTAACATTTACTTTATCGCAACTAACTTTTACTTTCCGCATCTAACATTTACTTTATCGCAACTAACTTTTACTTTCCGCATCTAACATTTACTTTATCGCAACTAACTTTTACTTTCCGCATCTAACATTTACTTTATCGCAACTAACTTTTACTTTCCGCATCTAACATTTACTTTATCGCAACTAACTTTTACTTTCCCGCAACTAACTTATTAAATCATATATTTCATTTAGGCAATAGCGTGGCTCTGCCGGTTGTTCTAAATGAAATATAATGATTTAATTTAACATTTATTTTATGCAGTTATATATTTATATAGTTATATATATAATCATAGGTACCATATATAAAATATCGGTGAATTCGGTATTTTCTATAGTGGGAACTATATTATATTAGGTGTGTGTTTAAATATTTAATTTTCTTGGAACCATTATTTATGGTGGTTTCCTTTGTTTTACTTTTAGTTAAACAATATTGCATAAACCAAGAATAAATCCTCGAGCCTTGACAAAATTTATAATTTGTAAACTTCGTTCTTGCATTTGGTAATCTATAAATTAATAAATTTAAACTTAAAATAACCTCTCTGTGGATCGATCTCGTACTTACGAAATATATTACTTGCAGACAACCTACACTTGGGTGAATTATAATTTAAGTAGTAGCAAGTTTTTGGCGCCGTTGCCGGGGAGGTATAAATTAAGTTTATATTTGTTAATTATGTTTTATTTATAAGTATTGTGTTTTTTTTTTGTATGAGTATTTGGAGTCGAAAAAAAAGTGGTAGACTTATTCGAGTATCTGAAAATAATTTAAACATGGATGATAATTCAAATAATCAAGATAATGATAACAATAATAACAATAATAATAATAATAATCAAGAACATGATCAATTAAGAACACTTAGGCACCATATGAACCCTATTAGAACTAGTGCCCCATCTTGTTTAGTTTTTCCTCCTGATGCATCTAATTTCAACTTTAAACCTCAAATTATTCAACTTTTACCAAATTTTCATGGCTTAGATTCTGAAAATCCATATTTACATCTAAGAGAATTTGAGGAAGTTTGTAACACTTATAATGATCAAAATTGTAGCATGGATATAGTTCGATTAAAGCTTTTCCCTTTTTCTTTAAAAGATAAAGCTAAAACATGGCTACAAAATTTGAGATCAAGTTCAATAAGATCATGGGAAGAAATGCAACAACAATTTCTCAAAAAGTTTTTTCCTTCCCATAGAACAAACTCTTTTAAAAGACAAATTACTACTTTTTCTCAAAAACAAGGAGAAACATTTTATCAATGTTGGGATAGATATAAAGAATTACTTAATACATGCCCACATCATGGTTTTGAAACATGGAGAATAGTTTCTCACTTTTATGAAGGTCTAATACCTAAAGATAGGCAAATGATAGAATTCATGTGTAATGGAACTTTTGAAGATAAAAACCCAAATGAAGCTATGGAGTATTTGGATTCATTAGCAGAAAATGCTCAAAATTGGGATAATATAGGCACAATAGAACCACCAACAACTAAAATCAATAATTCAACAAATGGGGGTGGTATCTATAATCTTAAAGATGATATAGATATTCAAGCTAAACTTGCATCTTTAGCAAGAAAAATTGAGTCATTAGAAATGAAAAAGAGTGGTCAATTAAAAAGTATTCAAGAAATTGTTTGTCATATATGTGATACACATGATCATGCTACAAAAGATTGTCCAACATTACCTTCATTTAAAGAATGTCTCCATGAACAAGCAAATTATGTTAACAATTATAAAAAACCAATATTAGATCCTTTTTCAACATCATATAATCCTGGATGGAAAAATCATCCTAATTTTAGTTGGAGGAATGATAATAATGCACAACCCTCACAACAATATTTTCAAAATAACCAAAATCATAAAGGTTATATTCCTTATGTTACACCTTCAAGAAAAAAGTTTGAAGATGTTATTCATGCATTTATCCAAAAGCAAGAATCTATCAATATTCAAAACAGTCAATCTATGACTGATTTGAAAGAAACTCTTGCAAAATTTTCATCTGCACTTAATATTCTTGAAAAAGGAAAATTTCCATTTCAACGTCAACCTAATCCTAAAAATCAAAATCAAGAATTAAAAAATGAAAAAATTGGTCAAATAAAATCTGTTATTACCCTTAGAAGTGGTAAAATAGTTAATGATCCATGTAGTAATGAAAACAAGGATCATTTAAAATCAAAGAGTAAGGATGATAATCCTGATACTTTTGAGAATGATGATACCTTAAATTCTAAAAATAATATGTTGAATGATAAATCATCTGAAATAGTAAATGAATCAAATAAACCTCCACCATTTCCTCATGCATTAACAAATCATAAAAAACAAAAAAATGATTCTGATATCTATGAAGTTTTTAAACAAGTAAAGATAAATATTCCATTATTAGATGCTATTAAACAAGTACCTTCATATGCAAAATTTTTAAAAGACTTATGTACTGTGAAGAGAAAATTGCATGTGAAGAAGAAAGCATTCTTGGCTGAACAAGTAAGTTCTATTCTTCAAAATAATTCTAGTTTAAAATATAAAGATCCTGGTTGTCCAACAATTTCATGTATTATTGGAGAAAATAAAATTAAAAAAGCTTTGTTAGATTTGGGAGCAAGTGTGAATTTACTTCCTTATTCAGTTTATGAAAAACTTAATTTAGGAGAATTAAAACCCACTTCTGTTACTCTCTTACTGGCGGATAGGTCAATCAAAATACCTAGAGGTATTGTAGAAGATGTGTTGGTTCAAGTTGATAAATTCATATATCCTGTAGATTTTATTGTTTTGGATACACAACCAATAGAAGTACATAATGAAATTCCAGTAATATTGGGACGACCATTTCTAGCAACTTCAAATGCTTTAATTAATTGTCGAAATGGAATAATGAAATTGTCTTTTGGAAATATGACTCTAGAACTTAATGTGTTCAATTTATGTAAACAACCAAGTATTAATGAAAATGAATATGATAATGAAATTGAAACAATTATGGAAGAAAATATACAAGAAGAAAACTTAAATCAACAATCTGAAGTTTTTTCAATAGAAAGTTTTGAGTCTGAAAATAATTTTAAAAAAGATGATAATACAAAACTTGAATTAAAAGTTTTACCATTCGAATTGAAATATGTATTTCTTGGTGAAAATAAAACATTTCCTGTTGTAATTTCTTCCACTCTTCTACCAAATCAAGAAGAAGATTTAATTAAATTACTTAAGAAATATAAAAATGCAATTGGATGGACTTTGAAAGATATAAAAGGTATAAATCCTTTAATTTGCACACATAAAATTCATTTGGAAGAAAATGCTAAAACATATCAACAACCACAAAGAAGGTTAAATCCACATATGAAGGAAGTTGTTAAGAATGAAGTATTAAAACTATTAGACGCTGGAATTATCTATCCAATCTCAGATAGTAAATGGGTAAGTCCAACACAAGTAGTACCTAAAAAGTCAGGCATCACTGTTATAAAAAATGAAAAGGGAGAGTTATTACAAGCTAGGATTCCATCTAGTTGGCGTATGTGTATTGATTATAGAAAATTAAATGATGCAACTAGAAAAGATCATTTCCCACTACCATTTTTAGATCAAATTCTAGAAAAAGTAGCAGGAAATTCTTATTACTGTTTTCTTGATGGGTATTCGGGGTATTATCAAATACCTATATCATTAGAAGATCAAGAAAAAACTACTTTCACTTGTCCTTTCGGAACTTTTGCATTTAAAAGAATGCCATTTGGTTTATGTAATGCTCCGGCTACTTTTCAAAGATGCATGTTAAGTATTTTCAGTGATATGATTGAAGAATTTGTAGAAGTTTTTATGGATGATATAACTGTTTTTGGAAACTCATTTGAAAATTGTCTTAAAAACCTAGAAGAAGTATTAAAACGATGTGAAGAAAAAAATCTTGTTTTAAATTGGGAAAAATGTCATTATATGGTTAAATCTGGGATTGTGTTAGGTCATGTGATATCTGAAAAAGGAATTGAAGTTGATAAAGCCAAAGTTGATGTTATTGCTAATTTAACATCACCAAAAACGGTCAAAGAAGTTCGATCATTCTTGGGTCATGCAGGTTTTTATAGAAGGTTTATAAAAAATTTCAGCATAATATCTAAACCAATTTCGAATCTTTTAACAAAAGATACACAATTTGAATGGACTCAGAAATGTGAAAATGCTTTTAAAAAAATAATTAATCTTTTAATTACATCACCTATTTTACAACCTCCAGATTGGTCTTTACCATTTGAATTAATGTGTGATGCAAGTGATTATGCTATAGGAGCTGTGTTAGGACAGAGAAAAGAAGGAAAACCGTATGCAATCTATTATGCTAGTAGAACCTTAAATAGTGCCCAAATAAATTATTCAACTACTGAAAAAGAATTACTTTCAGTAGTATTTGCATTAGATAAGTTTCGATCTTATTTAATTGGTTCTACTACTATTGTGTACACTGATCATTCTGCCGTAAAATATTTATCAAATAAACAAGATGCTAAGCCAAGATTAATACGGTGGATTTTATTGTTACAAGAATTTGATATTATAATTAAAGATAAAAAAGGAAAAGAAAATGTCGTAGCCGATCATTTATCTAGAATAATGACTGAATCATCTCATAATGAAATACCAATAAATGAAAATTTTCCAGATGATCAGTTGTTTTATGCTACTATTATGCCCTGGTTTGCTAACATTGTAAATTTTATTGTGACAAATAAAATGCCTTCTCATTGGAATTCACAGGATAAGAATAAATTCTTGATAGAAGTTAAAAAATTTTATTGGGATGATCCTTACTTGTTTAAGTATTGTCCTGACCAAATTTTTCGACGATGCATACCCGACAATGAAGTAAGTAATGTTATTAAATTTTGTCATTCTGAAGCATGTGGAGGTCATTTTTCATCCAATAAAACAGCTGCAAAAATCTTACAATGTGGATTTTATTGGCCCTCTTTATTCAAAGATACGCATTTATTTTGCAAATCTTGTGAAAACTGTCAGAAGATGGGATCAATTTCAAAACGAAACATGATGCCTTTAAATCCAATCATAATTATTGAAATATTCGATAGTTGGGAGATAGATTTTATGAGTCCATTTCCATTATCTTTTGGATATACGTACATTTTAGTCGATGTTGATTATGTTTCAAAATGGATTGAATCAATTGCATATAGAACTAATGATCATAAAGTTGTTATAAAATTTTTAAAAGAAAATATTTTTAGTCGATTTGGAATGCCTAGAGCAATAATTAGTGATGGGGGAAGGAATTTTATAAATAAATCATTTTCTTCTTTGTTAAGAAAATATGGCATTACACATAAAGTTTCTACCCCATATCATCCTCAAAGTAATGGTCAAGTTGAACTTGCAAATAGAGAAATAAAACAAATTTTAGAAAAAACAGTTAATCCAAATCGAAAAGATTGGTCTTTAAGATTAACTGATGCATTATG
>NC_133319.1:10858666-10861766 GCF_012295235.1 Primulina huaijiensis | reverse complement strand
GTCATAAATGTGCAAGGTGGACTTGTAAAGGGAAATGCAAAAATGTTGGAATGACATCAATGAATAGAGAAGATAAAATTTTATTCATTAAGAATGGTCTGAGTAAAGAGCCTTTGGATAATTTTCTAGAGGTTCTTGATACGCATTCTAGTGGGTACGTGCAAAATGAACTTCTTAAACTATGGTGGCAATTTCAACATGAGGAATATCAATATGGACGGTGGAATCAGCCTTATAAAGATCATACTGTAGTAACGCATATCTGTTTAGATAAGTAAATATATATATACAATTTCGTCTCGTGAATCTGACGTTAAAAGACCCTGTTTGCCAATTTATAAGAAAATTGGATGGGAAGCATATCCTCGACTCATAGAAGGCGTTGAAGCCGTTACTGAACATAAAATCAGAGGAAGATGTGAGCCACAATCACAACTACGCTTTATATATGTCTTTTAATTTATGTCATTTTTAGTTTCTTTTAATAATAATAATTTCATGTTCAAATATTGACTTTTGGCATGTTACGCTTATAAATTCATATGCTGTGATATAACAATTGCAGAAAACATATTTCTCAACATGTCGACGTCCACGGTAAGTAAAATCAAAATTATTTGTGTATTTTGTGGATCTAGTGCAGGAAAAGATTCAATTTATGAAGAGGTAGCAGAAAAGCTTGGAATAACAATTGCTAAAAAAAAGATTCATTTGGTATATGGTGGTGATGAAGTTGGTCTCATGGGAAAAGTTGCAAAAGCTGCACATGCAGGTGGAAGTGAAGTCTTAGGCATTATTCCGACTACCTTAGCCAGTCTTACTGGACCAACAATAGGAGAAGAAATGAAAGTGGACAATGTGTACGAACGAATTATTCAAATGATTGAACATTCAGATGCTTTTATTTTTTTTTCCAGGAGGTTTCGGTACTTTGGAAGAAATATTTCATACTGTTTTTTAGGCACAATTAAATATCCACAATAAGCCAATTGGTTTGTTAAATGTTAAAAATTATTATGATAAACTGCTATCGTTTCTTGATGATGTTGTGGAACAGGGTTTATTTCATTAGCTTCGCGAAGGATGTTAGTTTCTGCTACAAGTGAAGGTGAACTTATTGATTTACTGCAAGGATTTAGTCATGAACCAGATCCATTCTTATCTCAACTTAATTAGCCAACATCCAAGAGTAAGAAAAGAAAATTCATGTGATGCTGAACTTGTAATTCAACGATATGTTTTATTATTTTGTTTTCACTTTAAGGTATGAAAAATCTCTTCTTCTTCTCCTCCTCTTAGTTTGTTTTTATAAAAAAATAAAAAAATATATATTCATATATATAGTAATAATTATAATTATAATTTTTAGTTTAATGACGAGTAAGGTGTCAGTAAAATGCACCTNAAACTAAAAATTATAATTATAATTATTACTATATATATGAATATATATTTTTTTATTTTTTTATAAAAACAAACTAAGAGGAGGAGAAGAAGAAGAGATTTTTCATACCTTAAAGTGAAAACAAAATAATAAAACATATCGTTGAATTACAAGTTCAGCATCACATGAATTTTCTTTTCTTACTCTTGGATGTTGGCTAATTAAGTTGAGATAAGAATGGATCTGGTTCATGACTAAATCCTTGCAGTAAATCAATAAGTTCACCTTCACTTGTAGCAGAAACTAACATCCTTCGCGAAGCTAATGAAATAAACCCTGTTCCACAACATCATCAAGAAACGATAGCAGTTTATCATAATAATTTTTAACATTTAACAAACCAATTGGCTTATTGTGGATATTTAATTGTGCCCAAAAAACAGTATGAAATATTTCTTCCAAAGTACCGAAACCTCCTGGAAAAAAAAATAAAAGCATCTGAATGTTCAATCATTTGAATAATTCGTTCGTACACATTGTCCACTTTCATTTCTTCTCCTATTGTTGGTCCAGTAAGACTGGCTAAGGTAGTCGGAATAATGCCTAAGACTTCACTTCCACCTGCATGTGCAGCTTTTGCAACTTTTCCCATGAGACCAACTTCATCACCACCATATACCAAATGAATCTTTTTTTTAGCAATTGTTATTCCAAGCTTTTCTGCTACCTCTTCATAAATTGAATCTTTTCCTGCACTAGATCCACAAAATACACAAATAATTTTGATTTTACTTACCGTGGACGTCGACATGTTGAGAAATATGTTTTCTGCAATTGTTATATCACAGCATATGAATTTATAAGCGTAACATGCCAAAAGTCAATATTTGAACATGAAATTATTATTATTAAAAGAAACTAAAAATGACATAAATTAAAAGACATATATAAAGCGTAGTTGTGATTGTGGCTCACATCTTCCTCTGATTTTATGTTCAGTAACGGCTTCAACGCCTTCTATGAGTCGAGGATATGCTTCCCATCCAATTTTCTTATAAATTGGCAAACAGGGTCTTTTAACGTCAGATTCACGAGACGAAATTGTATATATATATTTACTTATCTAAACAGATATGCGTTACTACAGTATGATCTTTATAAGGCTGATTCCACCGTCCATATTGATATTCCTCATGTTGAAATTGCCACCATAGTTTAAGAAGTTCATTTTGCACGTACCCACTAGAATGCGTATCAAGAACCTCTAGAAAATTATCCAAAGGCTCTTTACTCAGACCATTCTTAATGAATAAAATTTTATCTTCTCTATTCATTGATGTCATTCCAACATTTTTGCATTTCCCTTTACAAGTCCACCTTGCACATTTATGACNCACGTTAAAAAAAAAGAAAAAGAAAAAAAAAGAGAGAAAAAAAGGGGATTTTATTCTTTGTAAATTTTCCTATTTTGTTTTCAATATTAGTTGATTTAATTGTTTGCTTTACTAATTAGCTTTTTTCAATGAGAGTTAATATTCATTCCAACTCCATGGGTGTAAATCAGTTATCCATTAAATATTTTGACTTGAAAGAATATGGAGTTGAGTCTTTTACAAAAAATAATTCTCGATATTATACATGTTATGGTGGGTGGTGTGAATTATCTTTTTGACTATATTATCATAAAAAAATTTAGAAATTAAAATATATATATAT
>NC_133319.1:10842255-10858050 GCF_012295235.1 Primulina huaijiensis | reverse complement strand
TAAAATTATGTTATTTTAGTATTGTGTGTTTATATTTAAATGTCTTATTAAATATGTTTTATTTTCAGGTTTTCTACGTGTTGGTAAAATAATGATAACTCAAGTTAAAAAATTCAAATGGAGGTGATTCAAATATTTTTGGAATCCTTGAGAAATTATATACAACTTTGCAGAAGACATGATTGCCTAAAAAGGTTGTTAAGATTATCAAATTGTGAAAATATCAAAAGGAGGACTTTCACCAAGACCAGCATATAGTAAAAAAATCATAACTATTTCAATATTTAACCAAATGAGGTGAACCAAGTGGCCAAATTCATCTACAGACAATTCCCCACATGTTTGCTGTTTTGAGCTGAGTCAAATTCGGTGATTAAAGTCGTGGAACAAAGCATTGAAAGAAGGGGAATGAAATTGAAGTTGGAGGAGACAAAGACTACTATTACAACTACATTGCACTAATAGAATTTTTGATCCTTTCTCTCATTTGGCCTATAAATAGAGGCCTTGTGCTAGCTTGAGAATCATTTTATCTCATTGTAAAATATAGTGTGAGTGTGTATAAAAGTTCTAAGTTCCAATATATTTTTCATTTTCCAAATTATGAGTGATGTTTTTAGTGTTGATCAAAAGTAAGTTCATGGAAAGCTAAATCTATTATGTCAAGGTGAAGAGGATGAATTCTTGGTGAAGTAAGATTGTTTATATTTTGTATATTCTTTCTTTATTTCTTTTCATTTTGCTAATTTCTTTTTATTGTAGGTATAAAAATGAATTATTTGTTGTTATCNATTATTTCAACTAACTTTTACTTTCCGCATCTAACATTTACTTTATCGCAACTAACTTTTACTTTCCGCATCTACCTTTTACTTTTCCGCAACTAACTTATTAAATCATATATTTCATTTAGGCAATAGCGCGGCTCTGCCGGTTGTTCTAAATGAAATATAATGATTTAATTTAATATTTATTTTATGCAGTTATATATTTATATAATTATATATATAATCATAGGTATCATATATAAAATATCGGTGAATTCGGTATTTTCTATAGTAGGACCTATATTATATTATGTGTGTGTTTAAATATTTTTATTTTCTTGGAACCATTATTTATGGTGGTTTCCTTTGTTTTACTTTTAGTTAAATAATATTGCATAAACCATGAATAAATCCTCGAGCCTTGACAAATTTATAATTTGTTAACTTCCGTCTTGCATTTGGTAATCTATAAATGAATAAATTTAAACTTAAAATAACCTCTCTGTGGATCGATCTCGTACTTACGAAATATATTACTTGCATAAAACCTACACTTGGATGAATTATAATTTAAGTAGTAGCACCAAACTGCAAGTAATCGCATCCATCGAAGAGTTATCACTGGAGGAGTAAAACCCCAGCTCAAGGACTCGATCTTTCAGCTCAAAGCAGCTCAACCAAGCTTGTCATAACAGGACCAAAAAAGGAGCTAAAAGATGAGCTAAGGGCTTGGAAAAGTTAAATGTGCAAGAGATGACCATTGAGTTAACCAAGGAAAGGAGCTAAAAGACTAAGAAATATTAAATATGCAAAAGGTGACTCATGAACTAACCAAGATGACTCTTGAATTGGATAGAAATTTGACCAAAATAAATGCCTTGCTTGGGCATCAAGGGGTCGGCCAAGGCTAATGGAAGGGACAAGAATTTTCCTATAAATACCTCGCCAAACCTCACTCAAAATGCACTTCAAAAATCTCTCTACAAAGCTTTAAAAATTCGGCTTCCTCTCCCCCACCCCAAAACCTCTCGGCCGACTCAAGCAAGGAGGAAGCTTCGTTCGTGCGGTTCGAGTGCTACGATTCTACGTCGAAGTGCTGCTGGATTGAAGACAGTATTTGTTAAAGTTACATCGAAGTGCTGCCAAATTTTCGGAAGGAAACTTTGTGCCAAAATATACAATTTCGAGTCTACCCTCAAAAATTCTGTAAGTGGGTTTTTTATATGTATATTTGTTTGTATTTTAAAACTTGAATATATAGGTTATGACATGCATATATGTGTGTCTTCATTTTCGAAAAAAGCATGATGTCCATCTTTTAAAATTTCGATCGATTATGTGTTTTCTTCTATGTTTCGAACTTCTTTGATTCCGCTGAATCCGTCTGAAATTCTGATATATGAAACTCTGATAAGTTCTGTCTGATAAGTCTGAACTCTGTGTCGCACTGTTACGATTCGAATTTGAAATGGGACGAGAATTGTAATTCTGTCTGGCCCCCATTGGTGGGTATAAAACCATGTTCTGTCTGGCCCCCATCGGTGGGTATAAAACCGTGTTCTGGCCTCACCCCTTAGAGAACTAACATATTGGGGACAATTTGACCATGGAAATGAGATGAGTAACAGTGTTGTGTCTGTTCTGAAATGATCTGATTTGTTTATGAAATTCTCTGAATCATCTGTTAACTTCTGTCGCATATTCGATTCGTTTCTGTAAGTTAAAAGTAATAAGTTTTGAAAGTCTGTTAAAGAAATGTTTTAAAAATTAAGTTCTATATGTATCTTTGGAAATCGATCGACCCCCCACTTGCTGAGTGTTTTCCAAAACACTCACACCTTACAAATTTCAGATAAAAATGAAGAACAACTGAATGAAGAGGAGCAGGAAGCGTTTTGGGGATGGTGATCGAAATTCAAGCCCAAGAATTGAGATTTTTATTTTTTTCTTCTGTTTTGTTTCCGCAAAACTCTGATGTAATTGTGATTCTATTGTCATTGTAAAGACAAAGTTTTATTTATAAGACTGGTTTTGGCATTTCGATACGAGGCTTAATTGTTTTCAAGAAATTGTTAAACAATGCCGGATTTCACTGACGCTTCAGACACGGGGCGTGACAAGGTACGCCTTTGGATCGGCTCCCCACTAAAAGATGGAACTGTCATCTTCGTGCCACTCAATCTATACCCTTCCCGGCTTCTATACCCATTATACTCATGACATCGCCTATCATCATAATGATCTAAATGCAACGCTCTATTTCCTCATAATCTACTACCTCGCCCATTCTCATCACCCTGCCTATCATACATCTCCTCTTCTTCACATCTCCTATACCTCTCACGTAAGGGCTTAAACTCCTTCTTCCACATTGTATCCAATTCTCCTAACATCGTTTGAAATTGACAATCGATAGACATTATACTTGCAAGAAAAAGTTAGTAGAAAACAATAAAGAATAAAATTCCCTCACCACAAATTCTCACTAGTCACTCCAATGAAATTCACTCGACTCTTTTTTTTTGTCCTCACTACAAATACCTCTCACATCACTCCAAGAAATAAACACTTACACTCAAGTATTTCACTCAATTTTTTAGGGTTCTCTCGTAGGGTACACTTTCAGGCTCTGTAGCTTGTGTGCATCAAACTCACAAGTTCAAACTTCACGACACTTGCAAACTGACTTACACGAACTACGTAAAACAAGAAAATTGATTTTTTTTTGATTGGGAGAGTCACTTGAATATGACTCACTTTAGAGATAAGAACAGGATTCGATGCTAAATAATAGCACAAAATTTTTTTATTGTGAGAGACACTTGAATATGGCTCCCACAAGAGAATAGAACAAAATTCAAAACCAAACAATGGCAAATTTTCGAATTTTTGGTTTTTTTTTTTGGGATTGCACAAAGATGGCTGTGCAAACTCGAAAAAAAAGGAAAAAAATAATCACACTCAGAAATTTCGAGAATCGCAAGATTCACGAAAGACGAAGAACGAAAGGATAAAACAGATATGATAACAAACGAAGGATAAACACAGATCTGATAATAAAAAGGATAAACTTACTTGAACCAAAGGGAACCAAAAGCTCTGATACCAAATGATGCGATTTTTCGGCCACGAAAAGCAAAAGCGCTCAAAAACAAAGTCACGCCCTCGATTCGATGAAACAAAAAAACGGTTGTGTTGTCCCAATCTTTTTGAACAAGTAAGGTTGTAACATTCATCACTAAATTACGAAGAACTTAGCAACAAATATTAACGAGATAAACAATCAAAATTCAAGCGAACCTTCAAAGAACTCGTCTTTGACAATTCAAGTGAAAAACAATCGACAAACGCCACAAAATGTTAAACTTTAATAAGTTTGATTTGAGAAACACACGAATGTGTATACAAAACCAAGCTTTGAATTTGAGAGATAAAAACTCACAAAATATTATAAAACTCAATATTTTATTGTTTACAATGATTAAATTCATCCATGTATTGTTACAAAATAAAAATATACTCAAAATCTAATTACCTAATTAAATAGGACTCTAAACTGGGTAAAGATCAAATCTTCTCGCAAGGCAGTGCGCTCGGGCGGTAGGATCCTACCGTTCGAGCGCCAAGTCTTCTAGACTTGTACAGTACGTATGGCGATCGGGCGGTATGATGTTACCGCACCGCCCGAGCGCCAGGTGCTCTGGAATTCTCGTCTTGGCAGTAAGTATGGAACTTGGACGGTAGAATTTTACCGCTCGGGCGCATCACAAACCCTTCGAGGCTTGAAACCTTGCTTGCAAGCTTTTCTCGATTGCTCATGCGTTGATGCGATGCTTCCTTGAATCTCCTTCCAAATATTTGTACGTCACGCCTAGCCAGATTCATATCACCTGCATTCCCTATTGATTCTATCTTAGAAACTACCTTCTCAAGAGTGTGAGAAACTTCACACATATCATTTGGGTTTGTATTCTTGAATGTGCTTGGTTTTGCTTCAAACTCGGTCCTATCTCATTTTCTAGTTGTTTGTGGAACGTCTAAATTTATGGGCTGAGGAGATAATGGTGAAATAAAGTCCTTGGAAAATGGAGGCTTGTCTGAAGATTCTTGTTTGTCACTGAAGGATAGTGTGCACACCTGCGAAGGTGCTTCAAACACAATATTCTCCATGAGCTTCAATAGCTCGTGTTCTAAGAATGTTTACACCGATGAATTAAATCGAGTTTGATTATAAATCAAGTGGAAAACACTATCATTCGTTAAGAAAAACTGATATATTTATATACTGTGCAATTGAATAACTGAAAGTAAAGGGAATCAGTTATGGCACATATCAGTTCAGTTATGATGAAAACTGAACAGATGGATGCTCTAACTGATCAAATCTGTAAGGTCCAAAATTAAAATGACGTAATCCAACTACATGCAAATCTAGAGAAAATGGAAAATAGCCAATTAAATAGTTTTAGTTGTATTAATTAAATATGATGTGCATGGTTGCATGTATAAAATGTACTTTCTACATGAATGTATGTAAACTGTATTTTTAAAGGTTATTTGAGATGCAATCGAGAAACGGAGACCGAGGGCTGAAAAATAGAAAATATTTTTATTAAATAATTATTTTTAATTATTTAAAATAAGGTTGATGCTTTATGATATTTTTAAGAATAAGGAGTTTTGAGGTGATTTTATATGCCGAGTCGTAATTTTTACGGTATTCGATTTTCGACTAAAATATGAATTTTTCGATAACTCGGCTAATATTTTCACGAATTTTCCAAAACAAAATATTTTAAATGTTCATTAATGGGATTAGTGAGCCTATTTTACCTTGATTAATGGGCCTAGGCTTGCACTTGAGTTTTAAGTAAAATAAAAAGTCCTAAACACCTAAAGCTAAACCTCACAAATTCACGCACACCACTCCACACACAAAAGGACTCCTCTTGGCATCCATCAACAACACACACATGAGATTTTGAGAAGGGAGAGCCACGGTTTTGAGGGGAAAATGTGGAGCCCAAAACCAGTACACGTAAAATCCATGCATTTATTTAAATTATTTATTCAAGTTTAAAACGATTTGTTAGCGATGCATGATTTATTTATTTGCATTATTTTAAATTATTTATGCTTAGGTGATGCACGTTAAAATATTTTCTCTAGTTTCATGTTTCAGGCGATTATTCGATGCGGGATCGAGAAAAAGAGACCGACGACGATTTTGGCAATTTTAAAATTTGGTATTTTATTTTAAGTCAGGATTAGAGCATTTTAAATGATTTATTTAGTTTTAAGCATTTTAAAGCCTAATTTAATTATTTAGTGATTTTAAGAGTTTAAAGCTTTTAAATTTAGCATTTATGCATTTTGTTTTAAATTAAGAGATTTTATTTAAAGTTAGAGGAAGATAAGTATTTTAATCAGTTGTTAATTATTAATTAAGCAATTTTATACCCTTAATTAACTTAAAATACACACACACACGAGACACACACACATTTTTCACTTTGCAATTTCATATTTTTGAGAGGAAAAACTTAGTGATACCCCCGGGATAGCCCGAGTCATGGGTTGTGCCAGGGTCAGGGGTATGGATTGTGCCCGGGTCACGGACGACCCGGGACACAGGATGGATAGCTCACTGGGTCGATCAGGGCAGTGGGCTGTATGGGCAGTCCACTGGGCCTGTAATGGGTAGTTACAATAAAAAGAGTAGCTCAATTGGTACATGACTTGTGCTGAGTATCTATATATCCATGTGATCTCAGGTTCGAGGCTGGGAAGGCACAAGCTCTAGTGCATGGGCTGGAGAGTTCTATGAGTCACACGTACGCCGCCTATGGAAAGCCCGTGAGGGAAAAGGCCCCATTGAGAGAGCCTAAGATCGGGATAGCCTTGGGTCGATCGGGGCAGTGGGCTGTATGGGCAGTCCACTGGGCCTGTAATGGGTCGTTACAGTTACACCAATATCACAACCATCACTTGGTTATATTGGTTTTTTGTTGAGTCATTCACGGACTTAAGCATCGGAATGGCCACGCCGGACACCCCTCCGGTGCCCATTCACGAGTTCATCTCCTTGTCTGCAGGTCACAGGAAAAGCCATATCTCACACTGCTCTTATTCCTTTCATTATCTTGATAGCAGATCCGGTGGAGCACCTGACCCGGCTCTTCCATTTCACCCGGATCGCATCATTGGCGCCGTCTGTGGGAAATTGAGCTTAAGACGTAGATATGGTTTCCATTCAAAAATAATTCCGACCAACTCGACACTCAGATTTTATCTAGGGATTTTCATATGGGCTGGAAGCTCAGCAGCTATCCCGGATTGGCGTGGAAAAGTATTTGATATGCACTCTGTAGCATGCAGCTATATTAGTCACCTAATTTAGCTCAACCAGAGAAGTTTCACTCTACCGAAAATAAATTCGGATTCAGTATTTCTAGGTTAGTGATTTGGTTTTTAATAAAACTAATACAACAGGAGAAGAAAAAATCTTTTAAAGTCCGGGAGACACGAGGCCCCTTATCTTAAGTCCGGGAGACACGAGGCCCAGCACATTATCTTAAGTCCGGGAGATACGAGAGCCCGGTACATTATCTTAAGTCCAGGAACCCGTACCTGACCGGGGACCCCTACCTCGGTCATCTATCAAGACCCAATGCTCTGTACCATGGCTCATGGCTCCGCACCTCGACCATTCCAAGACCCAGGGATCCGTACCCTAGTTGCTCATTAAGTCCAGGGCTTCGTACCCTGGCTCGGGACTCCGCACTTCGACCACTCCAAGACACATGGCTCTGTACCCTTGTTGCTCATTAAGTTCAGGGACCCGTACCCTGGTCCGAGGACCAGTACCCCGGTCATCTATTAAGTCCAGGGCTCCGTACCCTGGCCCGGGACCCGTACCCTGGTCATCTATTAAGTCCAGGGCTTCGTACCCTGGCTCGAGGCTCCGCACCTCTACCACTTCAAGACCCAGGGCTCCGTACCTTGGTTTCTCATTAAGTCCAGGGCTCCGCACCTCGACCATTTCAAGACCCAGGGTTCCGTACCCTAGTTGCTCATTAAGTCCAGGGCTCCGCACCCTGGCTCGGGGCTCCGCACCTCGACCATTCCAAGACCCAGGGCTCTGTACCCTAGTTGCTCATTAAGTCCAGGTCTCCGTACCCTGGCTCGGGGCTACGCACCTCGACCATTCTAAGACCCAGGGCTCCGTACCCTGGTTGCTCATTAAGTCCAGGGCTCCGTACCCTGGCTAGGGGCTCCGCACCTCAAATAGTTCAAGACCCAGGGCTCCGTACCCTAGTTGCTCATTAAGTCCAAGGACCCGTACCCTGGCCCGGGGACCCGTACCTCGGTCATCTATTAAGTCCAAGGCTGTGTACCCTGGCCCGGGAACCCGTATCCCAGTCATCTATTAAGTCCAGGGCTCCGTACCCTGGCTCGGGGCTCCGCTCCTCCACCACTCCAAGACCCCAGGCTCCGTACCCTGGTTGCTCATTAAGTCCAGGGACCCGTACCCTGGCCCGATGACCCGTACCCCAGTCATCTATTAAGTCCAGGGCTCTGTACCCTGGCCCGGGGACCCGTACCCCGGTCATCTATTAAGTCTAGTGCTCCGTACCCTGGCACGGGGCTCCGCACCTCGACCATTCCAAGACCTAGAGCTCCGTACCCTGGCTCGGGGCTCCGCACCTCAAACATTATATCAATGCCGGAAGATATGAGTTCCTGGCACTTCATCCCATCTCTGGGATATTTGAAGCCCCCGATGCTTTTATAATCTGGAATTGATTATCTTTCTATCAAAGTATTTTCCATTACCGGGCACACAAGACTAATCGAGACAGCGAGTATGACTCTAGCCTGACTATTTAAGGAGGGAGTGATGATACCCTCGAGATAGCCCGGGTCATGGGTTGTGTCCGGGTCAGGGCTATGGATTGTGCCTGGGTCACGGATGACCCGGGACACTGGATGGATAGCTCAAGTTGGGGAGAATCTACGAGAAGGGTCACCAGAAGCCGAGCAGTTGAATGCCCGGGACGTCTTCTCCTCGGGCTATTGGGCGTCCGGGCTCTAATGCAAGCTTCCGAGAGACTTTCTGCCCGGACCACTTCGATATGAGCACTGCGCTCATGTACGCCAGTAGGGTAGGGTGTAGGCAGCCTACCTATTTCTGACACTAATACAAGTGGTTAACAAAATCAGGTGGCCTGGATGTGACTAGTATGAGATTTAACATGTCAGAATATAAGGTACAATCAGCCGCCCTACTATAATTAAGAGGTAGCATGAAGAACAAGGTCATCATTACTTCTCATACTATAAATACCAGGTGCTCTCTTTGTATTATGGATCCACTCCCTCCGAGACCTACACTCTTACACCAATATCACAACCATCACTTGGTTACATTGGTTTTTTGTTGAGTCATGCACTGACTGAAGCAGTGGAGTGGCCACGTCGGACACCCCTCCGGCGCCCATTCACGAGTTCATCTCCTTGTCTGCAGGTCACAGGGAAAGCCATATCTCACACTGCTCTTATTCTCTTCATTATCTTGATAGCAGATCCGGTGGAGCACCCGACCCGGCTCATCCATTTCACCCGGATCGCATCACTTAGGGTTCTTAAGGTTCCAGCTGCCACCCCCTTCTTCTTCAAATATTTCAGCAATTCTCGTCCCTTTTCTTCAAGATAATCATGCTACGTTCATCCCGGATCAACCCTCGCACCTTCCCCGCTTCGGTATCGTCGTTTCAGAAATTTTAAAGACCAAAGCATGTATATTCTTTCATTTATGCATCAATCTTGTCATATTATTTGTTTTTATATTTATTATGCGTAAAAATCCATGTATGTCGTAAAACGTTTGAGCAAAAATTTGTTGGATCGGTTTTGAAACGATTTTAGATCTGAAAACTCAAAATTTGCTGTCATTTTAAATATTACGACTTTTCGGTCGATTTTCTTGGAAAAAATTTAAACATATAAAACGTAGAAATTTTTGATACCTTCGATTTGACAGTAAATTCGAAATATTTGGATATGAAATGAGTAAGTTATGGTTGTTTTCGTGGGACTGGTCAAACTGCGTTTTTCTGAAAAATCGTTCTTGATGTGTTCTTGAAGTTTTATATTTACAGGCTTCATTGGGGATCGACGGGTGATCGATGCTGCGTTTAAGTACATCGAGAATGATGTTGTGATGATTGTTGGTGTTTCGTTAGGAATTTGGTTGAATTAGAAGTCGTAGGAACTGATTGGTGTCAAATGTCGTTTTCATGGATTGGGTTGCGTCGTTTGTGATGCGTAATTATTTTGGGGTGTTTGTTGGATTTTTATTAAGTGCCATAGCATCCTAGGATGGGTCTCGGGGCATTGGTTCATGGTCCGTACGATCGAGCTAGGAAGAATAAGCCTTAGGTGTAGTGATTTCTCGTTATTTCGCATTTGCACTGTTTCCTTCAAAATGTGATTTTTTTAGCACCTACACGGGTCCGTGTCCCTTTTATAAAAAATAAATTTTAATATGAATATAAAATATAGGATTTGTTTTGTGGGTATGAATATAAAATATAGGATTTGTTTTGGGGGTTCTATGTCATGGTTCAATACGATGATTAAACAATGTCAAGTCCCGAGTGATTTAGAATGTCATAAGCTATTTATTTACTTCGGTGGTGAGCACAAGTACCTAAGTCTAAGCTATGAAAGATAAGTGTTTGAACTCATGTAAGTATGTGCAGCAGTGGCCCCAAGCGAGATCCAACGAATCCCTCAACGCCAAATAAGTACGTTCGACGTGCAAAAGAAAATATTTTAAGTTTTTAAGGTATGCTAAATGTCTTGTGACCAAATTATGAATGGGTTTGGAAGTCGGTGAACGTGGCCGACGACCTATCCACCCCAGTAAAGCATGACCGAGTTTATATCAGGATTGGAAAGCGGTAAAGCATGACCAGGGACAAATCCACCCGTTAAAGCATGAACGTGGATCTCATGTATGTGGTAGTGGACTTTCCCTGCCAACCCAGTACTGTGGTTTAGTCTGATCAGGCACTTTTATGTATGGGTCACTTGCTTTGAAACATATCTCTACGCAAAATTATGTTATGTATGCTCAAGTATGTACGATGCAAGCATGTTTATTAAATGTTTTACGTTGATGGCACGTCTATGATATGTGTATGTTCAAGCTTTTGTATGCATGTTCAAGTTTCAAGTATGTACGCTCTATTTTAAGGATGCATGTGGTTTTATTACGTATTGCTTGTTATATCCAGTTTATACATGTTGAGTCTTTAGACTCACTAGACTTGATTGATGCAGGTGATGATGAATTTGAGGAGACGAGGGGTGGGGACTAGTGAGCCGGCTCGGACTGAGCGGGAGGCTAAACCCGAGGACCGCCCATGTTTAAAGTTTTTATGCCATCTTTTAACTACTCCGATTTCACGTTTTGTTTACGACGTTTAACCAAGTATTGCTCTTTAGCAAATTTTATTGGTGATCCCTTTTAATGCAAATATTTTTGGATGAAATTTTATTTTGTTTTTAAGAAAATTTTAATTTTTCCGCAAATTTTAAATAGTTTTAAAGTACGGTACGTTACAAAAAATCAGCCTAAGTTTCTACGTTGTCGTTCTTCGCATCGCCAAAACGTTTTCGTGCGTAAGGCACGCCTTAATCTTTCTCTCAAACATATTTCACACCATAATATGTATGTTTGGTTAAATTTGAAACAAAAATATGTTGCACAAATTGTATTTTCGTTTTGTTGAATATACATGCATATAACTTGTGTTTTTGTTAGAGTAGGTGCCCGTCGAGCCAAGTGTTGGCTGAGTGTTCACAATGAAACTCTATGTATAAGCAATCTTTATTTTAATAATATTTGAAATTATTATTTTGGCACATCTTTATCAGTATACCCATGCTAGTTGCATAGATAAAGCCCTTGAATATACAAATAGTAGAAAGAATATGAGATGCTCATACGATGAGTATCATGAAACTCATATTTTGAATACTGTATATTCTAAACAGTTCCTAGTCGATTCAGCAGCCGCTAAGAAGGATATAGGCCGCTCGAGTTCGAGACTAATATCTGCGATGTGAGTACCATGTTTCATTGGTAAGGGACATTGTGATGTCCGAGCATGCAGATAGGTGCTCCTGGTAGAGTGCACTGAACAACCCTCCATAAAGGACTTTCCAAGTGGTTCTCACTTATCAAGTGGAAACGTCCTAGTTTATGGTTGTACACCATTAGTCCATATGACCCGGGACAACATTGAGACTCTATGTGCTAGCATTGCACTTTGACTTGTTTACCGACTCTCATGGGGTCATCAGGTGGCAAGGTTGGGTGTTTTATCAAAACATATAGGAGTCGATGCATTGTAGTCGGGGATTCACCGCTTACCTTCGGGTATGGGTATCCTATGTGTATGTAGTATGAAATCTCTGATCAGAGTATGGTGGTAATTATGAAAGGGGTTTCATAGATTACACCATCGATGCAACTACAACATGACACATAGTATTGATTCATTGACAACTCTCGATATACCAATGGTTGTCGAACCGGTCGGGATATATGAGATGAAGGGACCGTACTGTACGCTAACCATAATTGAATGGTTCTTGCAGGCACTATCATTTGATACCTAGGGAATCATGTAAGCGATGTTGCTAGGCGTTTAACATGATTGGTTGGGTACTATCAGACTTGAGTTCTGATGTTCTTGTTATCAAGGAGTTGATAAATAAGAATGGAGCAATTGGGGTATGCTCAAATAAGGACATGTTTAGTCCGAATCACATGGAGATGTGAACCCACGGCTAGTTGTATCAATTAACCATTGAGGGCCACACAAGTACTAGCTTTCTAGATCCCGTTGAGAAGTAAAATAGTTCAATGTGTTGAACGACTTATAAATGAGTTTATAAGCGTAAGGAAAAATAGAAGTATGACTTCTATGAGAGAATGTAACTTTAAATTTGAGGAAGTGTTCCTAAATTAAAAGTTGGCCAAACAAGTAATGTATTTGACAATTGTGAATTTCATAAACATTATTATGGACTAAATTAAATTAGTTCAAGTGTTGAATTAATTAAACACTAGTGGACCTAGTAGAGTCCAAATAATTAAATTAATTCAAGTGTTGAATTAATTAAACAACATTGAGTCTTGTAGAGTCCAATTGGAATAATTATTTGACTAGTAGACTTGAGTAAATTCAAGTAATGTTTAATTAGTCTCAAATATGTTTGAGATAATTAAATTAAGTCCATGGATTTTTAATTGTTAAAAATCAAATAACATTGCATGCATGTGAGATGAAGGGTTGGAGACTACTTTTTCAATCTCCAAGGCTTGGGATGCTAAAAAGGGTTTTAGCTTTTCCCACAACCAAGACAACTCATTCTCCCACACACAAGACCTCACTTGGCCGAAATTCGAAGTGATTTTCTCTCAAAAATTTTTATCTCATCTTGTTCTTCAATAGTTGGAGCAACAATTCTCTTCTCAAAGAAAAATGCCCTACATTTTCTAGTGCAAGTGTAAGGTGGATTTTCCTAGGTAGTGGTGGGCTTGATTTTGAAGGAAGGACTCAAGAACAAGGAGATCTTGTATATTTGTCTTGCCTTTGAAGAGCCAAGTTGTTTACAACTTGGTTGGAGCCATTACATCAATCTTTGAGATTGATAGGTACATTTCTAAACACACTACGAATGTCATTTTTGTGTTTTTGTATTTGCTACACATATTAGTAGAGGGTGTTCGAATTTCTTGTTGAAAAACAATTTTTAAAACTTTCGTTGCGCATTTGAACACCCGTAACCGATCCCCTTTCAGTTTTGTGGATTCAAAATTCTTTCTAATCATGCATAAAGGGGCTGCCATGATAGGGTAACATGGAGGGAGGTTTTTCCAACACAATAAGGGTCCATAAGTGCCAAAACGAAGGCTACACACACATAGGATAGGGCCTTAACGAAAATATTGCATCTATGGTTTACAACGGTTCGGCTAAGGGTTCTTGCGTCAAGGGCTTGGCCAGGCTGGGCTGGGGCTTGGTGAGGGTCATGGTTAAGGGGCTGGAAGTGTCCTAGCAGGCTGGTCTCTAGGGAAGAGTCCATGCGAATAAGGTGCAGCTACGAGGGGCGGCTGCATGGAGGGTTCAGGCGTGCGCAGGGTGGTCTAGTCTAGGTCTCAGGGTGGTCAGGGTTAGTCCAGAGGGTTCGTGCTTGGGAGACGGCTTGGGCAAGGAGTCCTAGTAGAGGGAAAAGAGTTATATGCTTGTAAGGAACTTGCGCGGCTCGTGTAGCTGACACGAAGGCTGTTGTGTGGGTTAGGCTAAGTCCAGAGAGTCCAGTAGGGTCCATGGGGGGTTTGTTCAGGGTTTGGCTCAAGGTGGCTTGGGCATGGCTCGATGAAACCGAGAGTTGACTCGAGTGGAAAGGGCAAGGGTTCGATTTTTAGAGTTAAGAGGTTAGGCTGGAATCGTGGGTCTACGGGGGTGGCTTATGGCTCACAAGGGTATTTTAAACAATAAAAAGTCTATGTTTAAAATTTGAGAATTTAATATTAAATTTTGAATTAATTCGGAATTAAAACGCTCTGCGAATTTATAATTATGAAATAAATAGAAAGCCTCGAATTTAAGCTAAATAAAAAATATAAGAAATTTAATTTAAGCTTAAATAATTATTTGGGGTGGTCTACAGTCAATGAAAGCAATAAAAAGTCAAAATCGAGAAATTTTATGTCTAGGGGTAAAACGGTCATTTTACATTGAAAAAAGTTTAGACGTCATGACAGTGCCCCGAATGCTGTAATATATGTTAAAATTTTATTTTAAATGTTTAAGAAATTTATTGATGAAACGTTAATAGTAAAAGATATGTTGCATGCTTTATTTAAAAGAAAAATGATTTATGCATGCTTTAATTTTATAAAGTGATGAAAATATGAAATGTTGAAGGAAGTGAAGTAATTGTGCTTAGTACGATGATACGATGATATGTAATTGTTAGAGTAGGTGCACGTCGAGCCAAGTGTTGGCCGAGTGTTCACAATGAAACTCTATGTATAAACAGTCTTTATTTTAATAATATTTGAAATTATTGTTTTGGCACATCTTTATCTGTATACCCATGCTAGTTGCATAGATAAAGCCCTTGAATATACAAATAGTAGAAAGAATATGAGATGCTCATATGATGAGTATCATGAAACTCATATTTGGAATACTGTATATTCTAAACGGTTCCTAGTCGATTCAGCCGCCGCTAAGAAGGATATAGGCCGCTCGAGCTTGAGACTAGTATCTGCGATGTGAGTACCATGTTTCATTGGTAGGGGACATTGTGATGTCCGAGCATGCAGATAGGTGCTCCTGGTAGAGTGCACTGAACAACCCTCCATTAAAGGACTTTCCAAGTGGTTCTCACTTATCGAGTGGAAAAGTCCTAGTTTATGGTTGTACACCATTAGTCCTTATGACCCGGGACAACATTGAGACTCTATGTGCTAGAATTACACTTTGACTTGTTTACCGACTCTTATGGGGTCATCAGGTGGCAAGGTTGGGTGTTCTGTCGAAACATATAGGAGCCGATGCATTGTAGTCGGGGATTCACCGCTTACCTACGGGTATGGATATCCTATGTGTTTTTCATGTATATGTAGTTTGAAATCTCTGATCAGAGTATGGTGGTAATTATGAAAGGGGTTTCATAAATTACACCATCGATGCAACTACGACATGACACATAGTATCGATTCATTGACAATTCTCGATATACCAAAGGTTGTCAAATCGGTCGGGATATATGAGTTGAAGGGACCGTACTGTACGCTAACCATAATTGAATGGTTCTTGCAGGCACTATCATTTGATACCTAGGGAATCATGTAAGCGATGCTGCTAGGCGTTTAACATGATTGGTTGGGTACTATCAGACTTGAGTTCTGACGTTCTTATTATCAAGGAGTTGATAA
>NC_133319.1:10771138-10834401 GCF_012295235.1 Primulina huaijiensis | reverse complement strand
AAATAATTAAATTAATTCAAGTGTTGGATTAATTAAATCATATTGAGTCTTGTAGAGCTCAATTAAAATAATTATTTAACTAGTGGGACTTGGGTAAATTCAAGTAATGTTTAATTAGTCTCAAATATGTTTGAGATAATTAAATTTAGTCCATGGTTTTTAATTTGATTAAAAACCATATAATATACATGCATGGGAGGTGAAAGGTTGGGAGACTACTTTTTGTGTTTTCAAGGCATGGCATGCAACTTTTGTTTTCAACTTTTTGCATGTCCAAGACAAGTCTCCCTTCCCCCCATGAGACACACCTTGGCCGAAAATTACACACACTTCTCTCCAAGTTTTTCTCTCATTTTTCTTCTTCAAGTGTTGAGGAAGAAATATTCTTCTCATTGAAAAATCTCATATTTTTCTAGTGCAAAATATGAGGGGATCTACCTAGTTGGTGGTGGGCTTTATTTTAGAGCAAGGAGTGCTCTTTGGAAGCTTGTAGAAGTTCTTGCCATACAAGAGCTAAGGTGTTTACACCTTAGTTGGAGCCATACATCAATCCTTGTGATTGATAGGTACATTTCTTAACACACTATGAATGTCATTTTGTTGTTTTTGTATTTGCTACACCAAGATATGGAGGTGGCCGAAATTTTTACATAAAAATTTGATTTTTAAACTTCCGTTGCGCTTCCGGTCACCGTAACCGATCCCCTTTCAGTAATGTCAAGGCTCAATTCACTGGTGAGAGTGTCGCTGATGTCCCCACCGCCCAGTACTGTGGTTACCCGTAAATGGATCCATCGACCTTCAGGTAATACGAAAGTCACAATTAACGATCTGAATTCAACGAAAAGGAAAATGTATATGCATATGATGAAATGGGATATGTTTATGATGAAAGAAAAAATGTTTATGTTTATGCATGTTCATGAAAAATTATGTTAAGTAAAAGTATTTTAACTGTTGCATGTGATTGTATATGTATTACTTGTTGTTATGGTTATGGTTTGCTGAGTCAATAGACTTACTAGGTGTGGTCGATGCAGGTGAGCATGATATTGATGTTGAGGGACTTCATGGTTGATCTTACTAGACTGAAGGTGCACATAACCCGAGGATCATCGCTAGTTTTCCGCATTTATATTAAGTTTATGGTTTAAGTTTACGTTATAGATTCTGACGACTTTTATGATTGCTTTTGAGAGGTTTTGAGAGGATGTCAGAGTTAGGTTTATTTTTAAATATTGCTAAGTTTTGGATTGGTAAACGATTGACAATTTCATGGTTTGAATTATTTTCCTTCGAATTTTCAAATATAGTTGGTTGTTTTATTTTTAAAAGAGTGCAAAGTTAATTTATATATTTATAGATATATATGTATATGCATTCGGCCGAATTAATAGAGGAAAAAAATTTAGTACTTTTTTAAAAAAACGAGTAGTGGACATTTCATTTGGTATCAGAGCAATATTCCTGCAAAGGTTTGTGTCACCATCAGTGCCGGGAAGCTCAGTCGTCAAGCCTCAATCTGTAAGTTTAATTGCTTTATATGATTCTTATGATAATACCTGCATAATTACATTAATTATATGTTTATGTTGTATGTTTAATAGCTCTACGAGAATAAATGTTATATATGCTTAAAATTGCTCAAAAATGGATTAGTATATGCTGCATGATTTAGAAAACTTAGATTTAAATGCATGTTGGTTACGTTTAGAAATTTGGAAAACGTTCAGATATAATGCCTCCTAAACGCGCACCTAGTACCGATAGGCAAGCTGGGAATGTTGAGGATCGTCATGTCAATGCACCCCCACCTCCTAATGGGGATGATGCTGTTTGTGCACTAAAAGGCATGGCACGCTTCTTTGAGCAGCAGTTTCCGCAGGCTCCTAGACCACAACACGACGTCTATGATCAGTTTTGGAGGCTAAGACCGAAGAAATTTTCTGGCACCACTGACCCGTTTGCTGCTGAGGGTTGGATTTGAGCACTTGAGGTGCATTTTTTCTATTTGAATATGGGAGACGTTGACTGTGTTAGATGTGCCATTTATATGCTTCGAGATGATGCTTCTCTTTGGTGGGAAGGAGCTGAACATGGTATTAATCTCGCCACACTTGCTTGGGCTCGATTCAAGGAATATTTTATGAGAAGTACTTTACTGCTGACGTCCAAGGACGCTTGAAAAGGGAATTCATGACTCTCCGAGAGGGAGACACTACTGCGACCAAGTTTGTGAGGAAGTTTGATAGAGGTTGTCACTTCGTGCCCCTCATTGTTAGGGATGCTACTGAGAAACTTAGACAATTTTTGGATGGTCTACGACCTACTATACACGCGTGATGTGATGATGATGCGACCCATGGATTATACAGCTGCCACTGCCTATGCATTTCAAGCCGAGCAAACTTTGAAAGATATTGATTTTGAGATGCAACACAAAAGACCGCAACACCAGCGGGATTCTCAGCCGAATAAGAAGCCATATATGGGACCTCCTAGACCTCAAGGACTGCAAAAGCCCCAAGGGCAAGTGAAGAAGCCAGGACCGCCAAAACCACGAAAACCTGGAGCACCGAAAGCTGAGGATAGGCCACTATGCAAAGAATGTAATCGTCTGCACTATGGCAAGGGCATGTGGGGGACTACAAGTGCTTCATATGCAAGGAAGAAGGGAATAAAGCTGTTGATCGCCCAAAGAAGAAAGCACTAACAGTGGGAAGAGCTTATGTTATGCGTGCTGAAGAGGAGCCAGACACGACCCTTATCACCGGTAACATTCTTATTTAACGTTTTTATATTGCCATTAGTGCATGAAATGTTAAATTGGTTATTAAAATTGATTTGGGATTAAGAATAACCTAGTGGAAATTAGGTTGCATACTCTATCTTAGTTGGAATTAAGAAATGACAATGGAAACCATGGGAATTGGACTTGAATTTTAAGCCTTAATTATGTAAAGAAGGTAATTATTTCCAAATGAAAGTTTTAGGGCTTAAAATTGAGGAAAATCAAAACTTTGGGCAAGATTTGATATTTTCGAGAATTTAAGGGACAAAATTGCAATTAGCCGAAATATGAAGGACTAAAGTGTAATTTTCAAAAATTTTTGGGCTAAAACACAATTTCCAAAAATCTAAGGACTGAAAATGAAATTTCCGAAAATCTAAGGACCGAAATGAAATTTCTGAAAAATTTGAAGACCGAAATGCAATTTTTGAAAATAAAGGGACCAAAAATGCAAATTTAAAAAAAATATAAGGACCAAAATCAAAATTTCCGAAATTTAAGGGATCAAAATAGCAATTTTCGAAAAATCTTAGGGACAAAAAGGTAAACTTTTAAAAAATTGAAGGGTTAAAATGCAATTTTTTTAAAATACTAGGGTCCAGCGAGTAATCTTCATGAAAATTTTTGGAAAATAATGATAGAAATGTCCTAAGCTTCAACATGAATAGATTTAAAAACGTTATCGTCACAGGAAGAATATTCATTCTAGGTGTAGCTACCTATGCATTGCTGGATTCAGGAGCTACACAATCTTTCATATCCGAGACTTTCGTCAAGCGACTGAATATTATACATGAGGATATGGGATTGGGTTTCAAAGTTTCTATTCCTTCCGGAGATCAAATTGTTAATACGAGCATTGTAAAGAATCTGGAGCTTCGTTTGCAAAAAGATGTGGTTCGGAAAGATTTTATCGTACTCCCTATGCCTGAATTTGACATCATACTTGGCATGGATTGGCTATTACTGAATGGAGCTTCGATAGATTTTTGGCAGAGGTCAGTGTCTATTCGACCATCCAATGGGAAGTTTTTTGTGTTTGAGGCAGTGAGGAGCAAGCAAATGCCGCATATTATCTCTTGTATGTGTGCGAGGAAGCTTATGAGACGAGGATGCCCTGCTTTTCTCGCATGTGTTACTACAGCACATGCTCCTATCTGTCAGAAGCTAGAGGATGTTGACATCGTCAGAGACTTTCCTAATGTCTTTCCTGATCATGTTTCTTGCATTCCACCTAATCGTGAGGTGGAATTTTCTATTGAGTTGATGTCCGGCACGGTACCCATTTCTAAAGCACCTTATCGTCTAGCACCTGCCGAAATGAAAGAACTAAAAGATCACATTCAAGAATTGCTAGACAAGGGTTTTATTCTCCCTAGTTGTTTGTGAAGAAGAAGAATGGTAGTATGTGACTCTGCATTGATTATCGAGAGCTGAATATAGTCACCATCAAGAATAAGTATCCCTTGCCGAGAATTGAAGATTTATTTGATCAATTACAAGGAGTATCGATATTCTCGAAGATTGATCTCCGTTCGGGATACCATCAGTTAACAGTTAAAAAGTCTGATGTTCATAAGAATGCTTTTAGGACTAGATATGGACATTATGAGTTTATGGTCATGCCATTTGGGTTGACCAATGCACCAGCGATCTTCATGGATCTCATGAATCGCGTTTTTCAGCCGTATCTGGATCAATTTGTTATAGTCTTCATCGATGATGTTTTGATCTATTCAAATAGTATGGAGGAGCATAGACAACACTTGAGGACGACTCTGCAATTATTACAAGATAGAAAGTTGTTTGCAAAATTCAGCAAGTGTGAGTTTTGGCTCGATAGAGTGGCATATTTAGGCCACATCATTTCTAGAGATGGAGTGGTGGTTGATCCGAGCAAAGTTGAAGCAGTGAAAGAGTGGCCAGTATCGAAGAGCGTAACCGAGATCCGAAGTTTCTTGGGACTAGTTGGCTATTATCGAAAGTTCATTCAAAGATTCTCATTTATTGTGGTACCCATGACCGCCTTGACAAAGAAGAATGCAAAGTTTGTATGGGGATCCGAGTGTCAAGACAGTTTTGACAAATTGAAGCAAGCTTTGATTTCAGCGCCAGTATTATCGATGCCATCGGTGCAAGGAGAGTATGTTCTATATACCGATGCTTCGAAACTTGGTTTTGGTGTAGTTCTGATGCAAAATGACCGAGTTATATCCTATGCGTCGAGACACTTGAAGGTTCGTGAGAAAAATTGCCCCACTCATGATCTTGAGCTTGCAGCAGTGGTATTTGCACTGAAGATTTGAAGACATTATTTGTATGAGGAGAAGTGCAAGATTTTCACCGACCATAAAAGTTTCAAATACTTCTTTACACAAAAAGAGTTGAATATGAGGCAACAAATATGGCTAGAGTTGGTAAAATACTATGATTGTGACATTTGCTACTATCAGGGAAAAGCTAATGTAGTAGCGGACGCATTGAGTACGAAGACAGTATTTATTACTCAATTATCACTTCAGAGACCACTGCAGCCCGAGATACAACGATTTGAGCTTACAGTGTATGCTAGGGGCGAGGTCCCTAATCTTGCCACCATGACAGTGCAGTCGACCTTGAGAGATAGAATCTGTGAGAGACCGTCTTCTGATGAGAAATTGCAAAAGTGGAGAATAAGAGATGAAGCCAAGGGCCGGAAGCTGTATTCTGAGGTGGATGGTACAATACGATATCGAGATCAACTTTGGGTTCCAAGTGGTGATTCTTTGAGGGAGGTCATTATGAAGGATGCCCATGACATGCCATATTCCATTCATCCTGGAAGCACGAAGATGTACAAAGATCTTCAATTATTGTATTGGTGGCCGAACATGAAGCGAGATATCCTGCGATTTGTATCCTAGTGTTTGACATGTCAGCAAGTTAAAACCGAGCATCAGAGGCCAGCAGGGAAGCTTAAGCCACTTCCTATTCCCCAGTGGAAATGGAAAAATATCACTATGGATTTTGTTGTGGGATTACCGAGGACTATCAAGGGGTTTAATGCTATATGGGTGATAGTGAATCGTCTTACAAAATCGGCGCATTTTCTACCTATTAAGACAACATTCACCATAACACAGTATGCCCAGTTGTATATTCGAGAGATAGTTCGTCTGCATGGGATTATCGTATCCATTGTTTTTTAAAGAGATCCGAGATTTACATCATCTTTCTGGAAGAGTATGCATGTAGTGACGAGGACTAAATTATTATTCAGCTCAACATTTCATCTTCAGACCGATGGTCAGTCCGAAAGAGTGATTCAAATATAGGAGGATCTACTTCGAGCTTGTGTCATTGATTTCTAAGGAAGTTGGGAACCAAAGTTGCCACTACTGGAGTTTACCTACAATAATAGCTATCAATCATCAATAGGGATGGTTCTTTATGAGGCACTATATGAGAGGAAGTGTAGATCACCCATACATTGGGATGAGGTTAGTGAAAGAGGAGAATTTGGTCCGGACTTGATCAAGCAAACAGCAAAGCTAGTAGTCAAAATTCGAGATAGAATGAATACTGCACAAAGCCGGCAGAAAAACTATGCCGACAAGCGACGAAGAGAGTTAGAGTTTGCAGTAGGCGACCACGTTTTTGTGAAAATAGTGCCCATAAAAGGTGTTATGAGATTTGGCAAGAAATGCAAACTTAGTCCAAGATTCATAGGGCCATTTGAGATTTTGGAGAGGATTGAAACACTAGCCTATAGAGTGGCGTTTCCACCGATGCTATCTGGAGTACACAATGTGTTCCATATCTCGATGCTGCGAAAGTACATGTCGAACCCTTCACATGTACTAAATTATGAACCTCTGCAATTGACTCCAAACACGACTTATGAAGAAAGACCCATACAAATCTTGGCTAGGCAAGAAAGAAGACTCCGAAAAAAAGTCATATCAATGATCAAGGTCAAGTGGCTAAATCACTCGGAGGAAAAAGCTACTTGGGAGATCGAGAGGTTCATGAGGAGTCGCTATCCGGAGTTACTCGGTAAGTTCTAATTTCGTGGACGAAATTATTTAAGGGAGAGAGGAATTGTAATGTCCAAAATTAAAATGACGTAATCCAACTTTATGCAAATCTAAGGGAAATGGAAAATAGCTAATTAAATAGTTTTAGTTGTATAAGTTGAATATGATGTGCATGGTTGCATGTATAAAATGTAGTTTCTACACGAATGCATGTACACTGTATTTTTAAAGGTTATTCGAGATGCGATCGAGAAACGGAGATCGAGGGCTGAAAAAAGAAAAATATTTTTATTAAATAATTGATTTTAGTCATTTAAAATAAGGTTGATGCTTTATGATATTTTTAAGAATAAGGAGTTTTGATGTGATTTTATACGTCGAGTTGTAATTTTTAACTTTATTCTATTTTTGACTAAAATATGAATTTTTCGAGAACTCGACTAATATTTTCACGAACTTTCCTAAACAAAATATTTTAAATGTTCATTAATGGGCTTAGTGAGCCTATTTTACCTTGATTAATGGGCCTAGTCTTGCACTTGAGTTTTAATTAAAATAAAAGCCCTAAACACCTAAAGCTAAACCTCACAAACTCAAGCACACCACTCCACACACAAAAAGACTCCTCTTGGCATCCACCAACAGCACACACACGAGATTTTGAGAAGGGAGAGCCACGGTTTTGAGGGGAAAAATCAACTTAGGTTTTTACGTCGCCGTTCTTCGCATCGCCAAAACGTTTTCGTGCGTAAATTACGCAAAGGCACTCTTTAATCTTTTTTCCAAACATCTTTCACACCATAATATGTATGTTTGGTTAAATTTGTATGAAAAATATGTTGCACGAGTTGTATTTTTGTTTTGTTGAATATACATGCATATAACTTGTGTTTTGTGGATTCAAAATCTTCCTAATGATGCATAAAGGGGCTGCCATGGTAGGGTGACATGTAGGGAGGTTTTTCCAGCACAATATGTGAGAACCCGGAAATTTCCATCTGAAACAAATCATGTAAGAAGTACAAACTTAAAAATTTAGCTTAATCTAAGCTCACCAACTCTCATTCTAACTACAGAACTTAATTATGAACTTAGATTTCAGATAACTTAACTCGAGGAAACAGCTTCAAAGCTCGGAGATCAACTCAACAGGAGGCCAAGCTGCAAATAACCGCATCCATCAAAGAATTGTCAAGGGAAGAGTAAAACCCCAGCTCAAGGACGCGAACTTTCAGCTCGAAGAAGCTCAACCAAGCTTGTCCTAACAAGACCAAAAAGGGAGCTATAAGTTGAGCCAAGAGTTTGGACAAGTTAAATGTGCAAGAAATAACCTTTGTGTTAACCCATGAAGGAGCTGCGGGAGGAGCTAAGGGCTAGGACATATTGATGATGCATGAAATGACCCTTTAGAAAACCAAGGTGACAATTAAAGTATGCATGGGATTTTGGACTACAATTATGACTAGTCTTGGAATTAAGGAATGCATGGGATTTTGAGACTACAATCATGACTAACCTTGGACCCTAAGTTTCGGCCATGGGGTATTCAAAAGGCTGAAATTTCTCTATAAATAGCACTTAAGGGCTGAATGCAAAACACTCCAAAAACACCTCTCAAATTTCGGTTTTCCCTTCTCCTCACTCTCCCAAATATTCGGCCAAGCAAGCAAGGAAGAAAGGAGGAAAATTCGTACGGCTAAGTGCTGAAACTTTGCGTCGAAGTACTGCCGGATCGAAGACCTCATTTGCCAAAATTAAGTCGAAGTGCTGTCAAACTTTCGAGAGTCAAGTTCGTGCCAAAGTCTGACTTTTCGATTCTACCTTCGATATACTGTAAGTGGGCTTTTGTTAAGTATTTCGTTGTATTTTGCTCTTTGCATAAAAATATCATGACATGCTAATGTATGTCACTATTTTCGAAAATTACTGTGCACTACGTTTAAAATTTCGATCGATTATGTGTTCTATTCTATGCTTCGAAATTCTTGATTCCGCTGTGTCTGTATGAAAACTCTGAAATCTGAACATCTGAAAAGTTCTGTCTATGACTTCTGAATTCTGTTGCACTGTTACGATTCGAATTTGAAATGGGACGAGAATTGTAATTCTGTCTGGCCGCATTGGTGGGTATAAAACCATGTTCTGTATGGCCCCCATTGGTGGGTATTAGACAATGTTCTGTTCTGGCCCCCATTGGTGAGTATAAAACCATGTTCTGGCCTCACTTCTTAGATAACTAACATATTGGGGACAATTTGACCACGGCAATGAGATGAGTAACAGTGTTCTGTCCGATCTGTTCTGTTCTGTTCTGAATTTATTTGATCTGTTTCTGTATTGCTATGAATCATCTGATAAATTCTGTCATTTATTCGATTCGCTTCTGTCATGATAAGTTAGGAATATTAAGTTTTGAAAGCCTATTAAAAGGACGTTTTAAGAAAAACTAAGTTCTATATGTATCTTTGGAATCGATCGACCCCCACTTGCTGAGTGGTTCCCAAAGCACTCACCCCCTTACAATTTCAGATAAAAATGAAGAGCAAATAAATGAGGAGGAGCAGGAAGCTTTCTGGGGTTGGTGATTGATGATCAAGAGCAAGAGTCAAGTTATCCCTTTTGTTTAGTTTTCCGCATTTTGCATCTTTGATGCATTTTATTTCATTGTCATTGTAAGACAATACTTTATTTATGAAAAAGACTGGTTTGATTTGATACGAGGCTTTATTGTTTTCAATATAATTGTTAAACAATTTCGGATGTCACCGACGTTTCGGATACGGGGCGTGACATTTTAGTGGTATCATAGCCGCCAGGTTCATAATCCCGCTGGGATTTTGATAGATAAAATTTGGCGAAGTCAAATTTTGGCAAAAGCCTAGTGCATCCCAATTTGAGTCCAACTTTCATCTGTTCTTGAAGTCCAACTTTCATCTCATTCTTAAATTTCGAATAGACTTCAGAAATCTATCCCTTCAATCGCTTCGCAATTCGTAGTATCAAAATTTTTCCACGACCACTTTGTTTCTATTATTTGTGCCTTTCTCTCCTTTATACGATTCTGATGCTTTGCCTTCGATTTTATCCTAGGATATGGCAGGCAGACCACCCCCAAACAACCGTAACCCTCGTGGCGCCAACTAGAAGGAAGATCCACCACCACCTCAGAGAGTAAACCTCAGCCAAGAAGATATAATGGCAATAGCCACTATCGTAGCTGCGACGTTGCAAGGATTCGTGAACCCATTAGCTAACGACATCCAACCACCTCAAGAACCACAACCGCGTGGAATTAAATACCATTACGAATCTCTAAGAAGGAATCGAGTTCCAACCTTCGATGGAAACCCAGACCCGGAAGTCAGTCACAACTGGCTCAAGAACGTCAAAGCACAATTGCATTTACTGGAGATACCTGAAGAACTGAGAGTGGAGGTTGTAACACCGTTTTTGGAAGACCGAGCTAGGAAATGGTGGGAATCTGTGTCGCCATCTTTGACAGAAGTGGAAGAGATCACATGGCAGATTTTTAAAAGAGAGTTTTTGAAACAATACTATCCAGCTGAATTTAGACTACAGAAGTTGGGTGAATTTGAAAGCTTCAAACAGGCTCCAGACATGTCAGTAATGGAGTACACTTCACGATTCAACGATCTGGGAACCTATGTCCCAACGATGATGTCGGATGAAATGTTAAAAATGCATCGTTTCAAGAAGGGACTCAACAGTCGAATTCAGTCGGCATTGACAGTATTCAAGCCAAACAGCTTTGCGGATTTGATGGGCGCTGCAATGAGCGCAGAAACAGATATCAACCGCCGTTAGGAAGAAAACAGGAGTAAGAGACCGTTGGTCAACCAAACTACTCAAAATGGTCCCAAGTTTAAGAAGCCTAATCATTCAAGTGGACCTTCAAGAGGAAATTTTAACAGTGCTGGCCACACCGAAGGAAAGTGGTGCGATACATGTCGACAGAAACATGTTGGAGAATGCTATCGGAAGACAGGTGCTTGTTTTAAGTGCGGAAAGATGGTTCATAGAATTAAGGATTGTCCGGACAACAAAGAAAAAGGGGCGGAGCCCAGCAAACAACATGAAAACAAGACTAATGCTCGGGTTTATGCAATCACCCAAGAGGAAGCTGATAACACCAATGAAGTTGTGGCATGTACCATTTTACTCAATGAAATGTCTGCATATGCTTTGTTTGATTGTGGTGCCACACATTCATTTGTGTATAGAAGATTTGCTAAAAAGCTTAAACTCATACATGATACTCTTAGTGAACCCTTAAGAGTGGCAACACCGACGAGTAAAGTAATTGAATCACACAAAGTGTATCGAAACTGTAAAATTTGTGTCAACAATCAAACTTTCAAAGCGGAATTGATTCAACTCAATATGATTGAGTTTGACTTCATTCTTAGAATGGACTGGTTGGCTAAAAACCATGCCATGGTAGAATGTCAAAGGAAAGATATTAGACTTCAGACTTCGAACAAAGAGGAAGTCATATACCACGGGAAATCCAAAGAACGAAAATCTCTACTATCTGCCTCACAAGCCTGGAAGGCCATAAAAGGAGGTGAAGAGATTTATCTAGCAGTAATCAATGAGGTCAAAGTGGGAGAAATCCTAAAGTTAAATGATATTCCAATTGTTCAAGAATTTTCAGATGTTTTCCCTGAGGAATTTCCGAGGAAGATACCCGATAGGGAAGTAGAATTTGAAATCAATTTGGTTCCTGGTGCTGCCCCAATCTCAAAGGCACCATAACGAATGGCTCCAGCAGAATTAACGGAGTTAAAGGAGCAACTCCAGGAATTATTAGACAAGAAGTAGATTCGCCCAAGTGTATCCCCGTGGGGAGCTCCAGTGCTATTCGTAAAGAAAAAGGACGGGAGCATGAGGCTATGTATTGATTACCGGGAGTTGAACAAGATAACCATAAAGAATAAGTACCCACTCCCGAGAATAGATGATCATTTTGACCAGTTAAAAGGAGCCAAGGTTTTCTCAAAGCTCGATCTGAGATCTGGTTATCATCAATTGAAGGTCAAAACTGAGGATATACCTAAGACTGCTTCCAGGACAAGATATGGACATTACGAATTCACGGTAATGCCATTTGGTCTAACAAATGCTCCTGCAGCATTCATGGACCTTATGAACCGAGTATTCAAACCATATCTCGACAAGTTCGTGGTCGTTTTTATATATGATATCTTGGTATATTCACCAAGTGAGGAAAAACACAAGGAACATATACGTCTCACGTTGCAAATGCTGCGAGAAAAGGAACTATATGCCAAATTCAAGAAGTGTGAATTCTGGTTAAAGAGTGTGGCGTTCTTAGGCCATATAATCTCAGAATTTGGAGTGTCAGTAGATCCTAAGAAAGTAGAGGCAATTAAGGATTGGCCTCAACCGAAAACTGTAACCGATGTGAGAAGTTTTCTTGGATTAGCTGGCTGTTATAGAAAATTTGTGGAAGGATTTTCTTCGATAGCCATTACACTCACCAAACTTACTCAGAAAAACTCGAAGTTCATTTGGAATGAAGCTTGTGAAAGAAGTTTTGAAACCCTGAAGACGAAACTCGCTTCCACACCAGTACTAGTTCTTCCTGAGGATGGTAAGAATTTCACTGTGTACAGTGACGCTTCCAAGGAAGTATTAGGGTGTGTGCTTATGCAAGAGGGTCAGGTAATTGCGTATGCCTCACGACAATTGAAATCGTATGAGCAGAATTACCCCACTCATGACCTTGAGTTAGCTGCAGTTGTGTTTACACTTAAAATCTGGAGGCACTACCTTTATGGAGTAAAATGTGAGGTGTTTACCGATCAACAGATCCTCAAGTACATTTTCACCCAGAAAGAATTAAACATGAGGCAAAGAAGGTGGATGGAACTTCTAAAGGATTATGATTTGGTAATCAATTATCATCCAGGAAAGGCGAATAAGGTGGCTGATGCATTGAGCCGAAGAAATTTTGGAAAAGTAAGCTTATCTTCACTATCAGCAAGACCAGGACTACGGGAAACAATCAAATTAAAGCAGAGTCAAGACACCTCCATCCTTAAAATTAGAGAACAAATCCGAGAAGAAAAAATTCCAGAATTTCAAATAGATGATAATGGGATATTCTGGATGAAAGGACGATTGTATGTGCCGAATATCGATGGAATTCGAGAGGAGGTAATGGCCGAGGCGGATAAATCAAGATTTTCAGTGCATCCAGGGAGTACCAAAATGTATAGGGACTTAAAAAATAATTACTAGTGGAACGGAATAAAGAAAGACGTGGCTGTCTTTGTTTCCAAATGCCTAACCTGTCAACAAGTCAAGGCAGAACATCAAAGGCCTGGAGGACTGTTACAACCATTGGAGATACCGGAGTGGAAGTGGGATAACATCTCCATGGACTTTGTAGTCGGGCTACCAAAATCAAGACAGGGTCACGATGGGATCTGGGTAATCATTGACAGATTGACCAAGTCTGCCCATTTCTTGCCAGTGCGGATGAATTATAATTTGGATAAATTAGCCACTCTGTATATGGACAACATAGTGAGACTATATGGAGTTCCGACAAGTATACTGTCTGACAGAGATCCGAGATTTGTATCAAAATTTTGGAAAAGTTTCCATAAGGCTATGGGGACCAAGATTACTCTCAGCACGGCCTATCATCCCCAGACTGATGGCCAAACCCAAAGGACAATTCAGACCCTTGAGGATATGTTGCGGGCATGTGCGCTGGATTTTTCTGGAAATTGGAGTGAACAGTTACCCCTGATCGAATTCGCCTATAACAACAGCTATCACAGTAGCATCGAGATGGCTCCGTTTGAGGCTTTGTATGAAAGAAAGTGTAGGTCGCCCCTATATTGGGACGAAGTCGGAGAAAAAGCTGTTACCGGACCAGAGCTTGTTCAGATAACCGTTGACAAAGTAGCTGTAATCAAAGAAAGACTCAAGGCAGCCCAAGATAGACAAAAGAGCTGGGTAGATATGAGAAGAAGACCGTTTGAATTAGAGATTGGTGAAAAAGCTTACGTCAAAGTCTCTCCCATGAAAAGAGTGGTTCGGTTCAGTAAATCCGGAAAGTAGAATCTGAGATATGTGGGACCGTTCGAGATACTGGAGAAGGTAGGAACCTTAGCTTACCAATTAGCGTTACCACCGGACATGGCCAGAATACATAACGTTTTCCACATCTCACAGCTGAGGAAGTATGTCCCAGACCCCAGTCATGTACTCAAAGTTGCACCGCTACTGATTGAAGGAAACCTCAATGAAGAATTCAAATACGAAGAAGTCCCTACCCGAATAGTGGACTCAAAAGACCAAGTGTTGAGAAACCGGACAATACCTTATGTCAAGGTACAGTGGTCCAATCATACCGAAAAGGAGGCAACTTGGGAACTCGAAGAGAAAATGCGATCACAATACCCTCATCTATTCGAAAGAGCAAGCTAATGCAAGTTTCAAGAACGAAACTTTCAATAAAGAGGGAAGGATGTGAGAACCCGGAAATTTCCATCCGAAAAAAATCATGTAAGAAGTACAAACTTAAAAGTTTAGCTTAATCTAAACTCACCAACACTCATTCTAACTACAGAACTTAATTATGAACTTAGATTTCAGCTAACTTAACTCGAGGAAACAACTTCAAAGCTCGTAGATAACCTCAACAGGAGGCCAAGCTGCAAATAACCGCATCCATCGAAGAATTGTCACGGGAAGAGTAAAACCCCAGCTCAAGGACGCCAACTTTCAGCTCAAAGAAGCTCAACCAAGCTTGTCCTAACAATACCAAAAAGGGAGCTATAAGTTGAGCCAAGAGTTTGGACAAGTTAAATGTGCAAGAAATAACCTTTGTGTTAACCCATGAAGGAGCTGCGGGAGGAGCTAAGGGCAAGGACATATTGATGATGCACGAAATGACCCTTTAGAAAACCAAGGTGACAATTAAAGTATGCATGGGATTTTGGACTACAATTATGACTAGTCTTGGAATTAAGGAATGCATGGGATTTTGAGACTACAATCATGACTAACCTTGGACCCTAAGTTTCGGTCATTGGGTATTCAAAAGCCTGAAATTTCTCTATAAATAGCACATAAGGGCTGAATGGAAAACACTCCAAAAACACCTCTCAAATTTCGGTTTTCCCTTCTCCTTACTCTCCCAAATATTCGGCCAAGCAAGCAAGGAAGAAATGAGGAAAATTCGTACGGCCCAGTGCTCAAACTTTGCGTCGAAGTACTGCCGGATCGAAGACCTCATTTGTCAAAATTAAGTCGAAGTGCTGTTAAACTTTCGAGAGTCAAGTTTGTGCCAAAGTCTGAATTTTCGATTCTACCTTCGATATACTGTAAGTGGGCTTTTGTTAAGTATTTCGTTGTATTTTGTTCTTTGCATAAAAATATCATGACATGCTAATGAATGTCACTATTTTCTAAAATTATTGTGCACTACGTTTAAAATTTCGATCGATTATGTGTTCTCTTCTATGCTTCGAAATTCTTGGTTCCGCTGTGTCTGTATGAAAATTCTGAAATCTGAACATCTGAAAAGTTCTGTCTGTGACTTCTGAATTTTGTTGCACTGTTACGATTCGAATTTGAAATGGGACGAGAATTGTAATTCTGTCTGGCCCCCATTGGTGGGTATAAAACCATGTTCTGTCTGGCCCCCATTGGTGGGTATAAAACTATGTTCTTCATGATAAGTTAAGAATATTAAGTTTTGGAAGCCAATTTGACAATGAAAATGAGATGAGTAACAGTGTTCTGTCCGATCTATTCTGTTCTGTTCTGAATTGATTTGATCTGTTTCTGAATTGGTATGAATCATCTGATAAATTCTGTCATTTATTCGATTCGCTTCTGTCATGATAAGTTAAGAATATTAAGTTTTGGAAGCCTATTAAAAGGACGTTTTAAGAAAAACTAAGTTCTATATGTATCTTTGGAATCGATCGACCCCCACTTGCTGAGTGTTTCCCAAAACACTCACCCCCTTACAATTTCAGATAAAAATGAAGAGCAAATAAATGAGGAGGAGCAGTAAGCTTTCTGGGGTTGGTGATCGATGATCAAGAGCAGGAGTAAAGTTATCTCTTTTGTTTAGTTTTCCGCATTTCGCAACATTGATGTATTTTATTTCATTGTCATTGTAAGACAATACTTTATTTATGAAAAAGACTGGTTTGATTTGATACGAGGCTTTATTGTTTTCAATATAATTGTTAAACAATGCCGGATGTCACCGACGTTTCGGATACGGAGCGTGACACAATAAGGGTCCATAAGTGCCAAAACGAAGGCTGCACACGCATAGGATAGGACCTGAACAAAAATATTGCATCTATGGTTTACAAGGGTTCGACTAAGGGGTCTTGCACCGAGGGCTTGGCCAGGATGGGCTGGGGCTCAGTGAGGGTCATGGTTAAGGGGCTGGAAGGGTCCTATCCCTGCTAGGACCTGCGGCTGGTCGCTATGGAAGAGTCCATGCAATGGACTCTTCCCAAGAAAATAAGGTGCAGCCGCCCAGGCGTGGGCAGGGTGGTCTAGGCTAGGTCTCAAGGTGGTCCACGGTTAGTCCAGAGGGTTCAAGCTCGAGAGACGGCTTGGGCGAGGAGTCCTAGTCGAGGGAAAAGAGTCCTGTGCTTGTAGCGAACTCGCGCGGCTCGTGTGGCTGACAGTGGGATGCTGCGTTGGTTAGGCTAAGTCCAAAGGGTCCAGTAAGGTCCATGGGAGGTCTTGTCAGGGGTTGGCTCAAGTTGGCTCGGGCGTGGTTCGATGAAACCGAGAGTTGGCTCGAGTGGAAAGGGCAAGGGTTCGATTTTTAGAGTTAAAAGGTTAGGGCTGGAACAGTGGGTCCACGGGGGTGGCTCAGGGCAAGAAAAAGTCAAAATCTAGAAATCTTATGTTTAGGGGTAAAACGGTCATTTTACACTGAAAAAATGGTTAGACGTCATGGCAGTGCCCCGAATGCTGTAATATATGTTAAAATGTTTAAGGAACTTATTGATGAAAAGTTAATACTAAAATATATGTTGCATGCTTTGTTTAAAAGAAAAATGATTTATGCATGCTTTAATTTTATAAAGTGATGAAAATATGCAATGTTGAAAGAAGTGAAGTAATTGTGCATTTTACGATGATAGATGATGATATGATGATATGTAAGGTCAAGGCTCAGTTGACGGGTGAGAGTGTCGCTAGTGTCCCCGCCGCTCAGTACTGTGGTTACACGTAGATGGATCCATCGACTTTCAGCTAATGCGAATGTCACAATTAACGATCTGAATTCAACGAAAAGGAAAATGTATACGTATATGATGAAATATGATATGTTTATGATGAAAGGAAAAAAATTTATGTTCATGCATGTAGAACCTAATAAATCAGATTATGTATAAGCCATGCATAATTACTATTATTTAAATTAAAATGATTTTTATGCATGAGGGTTTAAATTCTTTTTTTTTTAAATTTGTGCAGTCATGATTATTTATTTTACGCAGAAGTTAGTTTTAATCTTTTCGGATAAATAAGCGAGGCCGAACCGGAGTTGGAGTATTGAGATAAAATTTAATAATAAGAAAATATTCCTAAATTTAATTTAAGTCAAAGAATAATTTATTTTAAGGCAAAAGAATGTTTAAGGGTTTATTTAATTAATTGGAGTTAAGTAGTAAATAATTTCTTTTATGTCCAATAATTAATTAAAAGCCTAAATTAAAAGGTGTAACCAATTGGGATAAATTAATCTAGGCCTATTTTATTTAAGAAATTGTAACTTAACATGTTAGTAATTTATTTTAAAACTTAGCCATGCATGCAAGAAAATTACTATCCCAAATTAATTTATTATTTCACTAAAATACATAATAAGTGTGTAAAACTTTAAAGAGTTAAAATTCAAGAATTTAAGAAATATTTTACCCCATTTTGTTAGCAAGATTTCGGCCACCCCCTTGAAGATTTAATTATGTTTGGCAACTCGCCAGTATTGCCACCTTTCCTTATCCTTTCTTGGTATATTAATTCCCTCACTTTTAAATTACCAATAATTATTAATTAAGCAATATCATTACCCTCATTTTGATAAGAAAAATCGACCATCACCCACCAAATCACCCCTCAATCCATCAATATATCATATCATTTCCTTATCTCCCAAAGAATCAAGGATAGGAAGATTTGTTTGCCATTCAAATTCTCATTTAATTAGTAAACTTCCCTTTCATTCCCTTAGCATTCTCTTCACCCTCAATTCGAAAATTTCAGAGAATTATAGCGGCAAAAATCGTGAGTTGCATCAAGAAAATAAGAGAGAAAAGTAAGAAAAGAAAACTCCGTCTCCGCCGCCCCGTGTTCGTTGTAGCGTTTGTTTTCTCCTTAAACAATTTCCAGTCATGTATATGTTATTCTTTTCTCTTCAATCAAGTCTTATACATATTTTTAAACCAGGTTGTGTCCATAAATCATGAAGCAAAAACGAAATTTTGACAGCAACTTTCGAAAAAAAATCTGTGCAGTATTTTCGGCCACTTCCTTGTGCTTCACGGGTTGTGTTGTGTTTGTGATTTCAGGGATTGGCTTGGTTCCAGGCACTCAAGGCTGCATCTAGACATGTTATAGAGTGTGTTAGGAAGGAGTTGGTCCATCGGTTTAAGTCCATTCGACACAGCAAAACGAAATGGACAGCAACTCTCCATTGTTGCGAATTTTGAGTCTCGATTTTCTTTGTTTGTTGTCTAAGGTGAGGGTTCAAATCTTGGTTGGTCTAAGGCCTGTAACCATGGTTAGAATCTTTCCTTAGCATGTCTAGGACGTGACCAAGATGGCCTTTCAAGGCTTGGTTCATGGTCCCATTGAAATTTTTAAACAAACAACACAAGTGCCCCTTCGGTTTCAGTTTCTTATTTTTTGTGTGTGAGTTGGTTCGGCTTTGTGGTGTTTAGGTGGATCTTAGTTGGCTTCTAGCCCTTAGCCATGGTTCACACAATACCTCATGATGTCTAGATCAAGCCATGGGCAATCACATGGCCATTGTAATGACCAAGACAGCAAGTAAACGCAATACACCCCACGCGCGCAGTATGGTTCTAGGGTGGGAGCGTTGGGTTGTCTTAGGTGTTTGCTGGGATTGTGGTTGGCCTAGGGCCCTTATCCATGGTTCAAGCCACACTTTAGGATGTTGGGAAGTGGCTCTGGTTGGTGGTTCAAGCCTCAATGGCCATTAGCCTTGTAATCTAAGCGAAGCAAGCACAGCTGCCGCCACTGAAATTTGACAGCAGCATGGCTTCGGTTCAGAGGTCATGTTTGAGTTCTTGGTTGGCTTTTAGCATATGGCCTTGGACTGGACAGTACCGCAATGAGTTAGAAAGGTCATGTTTTGGTCGTTTGTGATTTGGTTTAGTTTAGATGTCGTACGAGAATTTACGGTGCAATGTGCCAAAGTGAGTCTCGAAAGAGCGTTTCACGATTTTGGCCTCCATTCACATTTTTCGTGTATTACAGCCCTAGGGTTGTGTTTTCCAGTATTTTAGGTGTATTTTAATAATGGCTAAACGATGGTTCAATTTGGTTCGGGTTGGTACGAAGCCATGGTTGAATACTAAGTTTGTTGGGCGTAATTGTCTCGTTTTCGGTTCGGTTATGAAGTGTTAGTCAAGTTGGGTTTATTTGCATGTTCCTCATGTTATAATTAGGTTGCAGCGAGCCTGGGAACGATCCAACTCATTCGGTAAAAACAGGGTTATAATTATATTACGTGCATAAAATATAAAATGTTTACTTTTGAGATATATGCGATATGTCTTGTGGCCACCTCACGCTAATGGGATCTCTACCCGGTGACTTACGACCGGTTCATGTTCATGTATGGGTATGGACATCCAGTCCAAGGGCTGTGGTGATCTCTACCGCCCAGTATACTGTGGTTTAGTCTGATCAGACGTTCATGTTATGTTATGGGCCACTTGCGTAGAAACATTATCTCTACACAAAAATTACGATATGATAATTTATGACAGGGCTCTATCGAGCAACTCTTTTACGTACGATTTTTCAGATATGCACGTATTTATAATTACTCATGACGCAATTTTCACGTTACGATTACGATACGATATTTTTACGTTATATGCGATTTTATGATATATTTACTTGCTATTCACGATATATGCATGCTGAGTCTTTAGACTCACTAGACTTGATTGTTATAGGTACTGATGAGGTCGAGACCGAGGGCGGGGACTAGTGAGCTAGCTTGGGTCAGTAGTAGTAGGAACCCGAGGACCTCATTTTTTTATTATTTATTATTTATGTTCAAACTCAGTTTTTACTTTGATGAATTATTTTTAAGTTGTAGTTTTGAAAACAATAATTACTTCCGCTGTTACTTTAAATATTAAATCTTTTTATCAGTCTATTTTATGAATGATGCATGTTATTTATTTAAAGAGAAAAAAAAATTAAATAATTCCGCAAATTTACAAATACGAAATACGGTCTCTACAGTTGGTATCAGAGCCTGTGTTCTTGTAAAGGGTTGTACTACTACTGACCTCGAGAAGCTCACGAAGTCACGTCTTCGGTCTGTAAGTTTTATGTTTACGCATTTTGTTTGAAATATTTTTAACAGCATGTTTTCATGAAATGTTCTATGTCAAGATTATGATTATGCATTATTTATTTAAATTTAAAGAAATAATGGAATTATGCATGTTGGTTACGTATGGGTTATATGCATGGAACAATATGCCTCCTAGACGTATTCCTGAGTGCATGAGAGATGATGAACATCGTCATGAGGACGGTGAAGATCGTAGGCAGGAGAGAGATTTACCACCACCCCCTCCACCAGACATGAACGCCCAGATGCTAGCTGGAATGACTCAGTTCTTCGCACAGTTTGCGGGGAACAATGCTGGGGTAGCCAGGCAGGCGGGGCCTGAGGCTACCTATGAGCGGTTCATGAAGATGAGACCAAAGGACTTCTCAGGAACGACAGATCCTATGATTGCCGAGGGCTGGATTAAGACCCTCGAGGTTATTTTCGAGTTCATGGAGCTTGGAGACGAAGATAGGGTTCGTTGTGCAACCTATCTGTTTGGAGGAGACGCCCGCTTGTGGTGTGAAGGAGCATCGGTAGCCTTGAATTTGGCCACTCTGAGCTGGACGCGCTTTACAGAGGTATTCTACTCTAAATATTTTACTGACGAGGTGCGTTCCAGGTTGACCAGGGAGTTTATGACCCTGAGGCAGGGAGGCATGACTGTTACGGAGTTTATCCGTAAGTTTGAGAGGGGTTGCCATTTCGTGCCCCTGATTGCCATTGATGTTGATGCCAAGTTGAGGCATTTTCTGGAAGTTCTATAGCCGATCTTTCGCCGTGATGTTAGGGTGGCTGGCCCTACTACCTATGACGTCGTTGTCTCCAGAGCTCTAGCTGCAAAGCAGGATCAGAATTGTATTGAGAGAGATCGCCAGGGCAAGCGACCAGTCCAAGTGCCGCACCGTCCTCCTCATCAGCAGCATCAGAACAAGAAGCCTTTCCACGGCCCGCCTAGGAATAGAAGACAGCAGCAGCAGGGACGTGTAGTCCCGAGGGCCCCGGAGTGTCCAGTCTGTGCCAAGTGCTCGCGCCGCCATACTGGAGTTTGTAGGTATGGTTCAGGAAAATGCTACAAGTGTGGTAGTCCTGACCACTTGCTGAAGGAGTGCCCTCAGGGGAGTCTGCCTACCCAAGGCAGAGTTTTTGCCCTCCATGCAGCAGAGACGAACCCGGAGACGATGCTCTTGGCAGGTATCTTAAAGCTTTAAGTTTATATTTGAAAGTTAATGTTTCGAGGGTTTGGGTTGAGGTTCTGAACTTAGAATTGGTTATAGGATTGCATGTTCTAATCCGGGTGGTTTTCAGAGTTTTGATTAGAAGAACTTTGGCCTTCGCATGTCTATAAGTTACTTCTTGTAACTATTAGGTTCAGCATGGTGTTCCAATCTTTTAGGGAGAATTTTTATAGCTGGTTCAGCTACGAATGCCTTGATAGATTCAGGGGCTACTCATTCGTTCAATTCGAAGATCTTTGCGAATTTCCTCCAGATCAAGACCATTGGGCTAGATGTAGCGTATTCAGTAGTTTCTCCTTGGGGAGAGGAGATGGCAGCTACTAATGTGATCCGAGACATAGACCTCGATCTTTATGGTAATCTTGTTTATGCGGATCTTATCGTATTGCCGATGCCAGAATTTGACATCATTCTGGGGATGGACTGGTTATTAAAGAACATGGTTTTGATTGATTTCCAGCGGAGATCTGTGCTAGTCCGATCGCTTGGGAGAGAGCAGTTTTTATTCAAGCCAGACAGGTACTTTCCTTTACCGCGTATTATACCTTGTGTCCAGGCTAGGAAGCTCATGCGTAGAGGGTGTCGAGCATTCTTAGCGACCTTTGTATCTGTTCCCAAAGCACCCAGTCAGTCAGCCTCAGATGTCCCAATTGTTAGGGACTTTCTATACGTTTTTCCTGACGACGTCTCTGGTATGCCACATGTGCAGGAAGTGGAGTTTTCTATTGAGCTTATGCCAGGTACCGCACCGATATCAAAAGCACCGTACCGATTAGCACCGACAGAGATGGAAGAACTCAAGAAGCAGATTCAGGAACTTCTCGACAAGGAGTTCATTCGCCTGAGTTATTCACCATGGGGTGCACGAGTCTTGTTTGTGAAGAAGAAGGATGGTTCGATGAGGCTCTTCATTGATTATCGAGAATTGAACAGGGTTACAGTGAAGAACAAATACCCACTCCCGAGGATTGAAGATTTATTTGATCAGTTGGAGGGAGCTTCAGTATTCTCAAAGATTGATCTGTGTTTTGGTTATCACCAGTTGAGGGTGAAAGATGCCGATGTTCTCAAGACTGCTTTTAGAACTCGTTATGGCCACTTCGAGTTCTTTGTGATGCCTTTCGGTTTGACGAATGCGCCAGCGATCTTCATGGCTCTCATGAATCACGTATTTCAGCCGTATCTTGATCAATTCGTGATAGTATTCATAGACGACATTCTCGTCTACTCAAAGAATCATGAGGAGCACAGCAGACATCTGACCACAGTTTTGCAGACCTTGCAAAAACACAAGTTATTCGCAAAGTTCAGTAAATGCGAGTTCTGGTTAGAGAAGGGGGCGTTCTTGGGCCACATCGTTTCTAGCAGCGGTATCCAGGTAGACACAGCAAAAGTTTCAGCAGTCAGAGATTGGGTGGTGCCGCAGAATGCATCAGAGATCCGTAGTTTCCTTGGCCTAGCAGGATATTATCGGAAGTTTATTCGGGGATTCTCCTCTATCGCAGTTCCACTCACGTCGTTGACAAAGAAGAATGCGAAATTTATGTGGAGCGATGAGTGTCAGAAGAGCTTCGATACTTTGAAGCAAGATCTTATCTCAGCACCAGTATTGGCCATGCCGTCAGGGCCAGGAAACTTTGTTTTGTATACCGATGCTTCGAAGCTCGGTCTAGGCGCAGTATTGATGCAGCTGTAGAAAACCTAGATCCTACAGTGGTATCAGAACAAAGGTTTTTCTAAATCGTATGATTTTTAATATTGAATAATTTGTTTCTAACCACACAAGAAAATTTTCAGAAAATTAAAGCACCATTAAAATAAATTTTTTCAAAAAAAAAAAATTTGTAATCTGCCCAGAACTGTTCCGGGCAGTCCGTGCGGGCAGGGCCGCGTACGGTAGCGCGCAGCACGCGAGCGCGGCGTCCGGCACGCCAGCGCGCCGCGCGGCACAGCGTGCGGAGCATCCGCATGCTGTGCGCCTCCCTACGCATCACAGCGTGCGGACGCGTGGCGCCGTGCGCACAAGAGTCCTGCCGCTACACGAAACGTTCGGCCAGCGGGCAGGCAGCGAGGGCGGCTGCCCGAGATTGTCTCGGGAACTGTCCTGGACTATTGGGCCTGAATTGTTTGGGCCTAGGGTGTAATGCCCGAGATTTATCTTATGTTAATCTGAGATTATTGGTTATAAATTGATGTGATTATAGACGGAAAGGAATAGACCGGGGAAAACAAGAGAAGACATGAGATATGTGCGAGGACAGAACACCTCGCGCATATGCGCGAGCTGGTGTACTTGCATTGTGTCGAGACTGTAAGTCTCGATCATATGAGCGGAGACAGGTCGCGCATATGCGCGAGACGTGCAGTCTGAAGATGAAGCTACGTTTTCTTGCCATGCATTGAGAGATATATAATAGCACAATTCCTTCAAAAATAGAAAAAGGAAACGAGAAAAGCTCTGCAAAATCCTTACGCCTTTTCATATTTTAGATTTGTGGTTGTGCAAGATCCGTCCGTCAGAATTTCGATCCGAGTTCAGTGCCGTACTCCCCTCGTTACAGGCTTCACACAGACGTAAGTTTTCTTATGTTTTGATATGATTTGAAAATATGATATTGAAGGAATCAGATATGATTAATATATGGTGTTCTTGAGATATTAGACATCGTATAATCGAAACCGAATTGAAGAACGGATACCGTATAAAATTGTTATGATTTTTCAGCGTTGAGTTGATTGAGATTATACAGATTTGATATCAGATTATGTTTGTCGATCTACAATGAGTTGAGATTGGCATTTATTGATATTTGTATTGCTGGGTATATTGAGATTATGCAGTTATGCAGTTGAAACAGAATTAGATTGAGTTCTGATTATATCCAGTATTGGTTGGGTTGTATATTGATATTGAATAATGTCATTTCAGATTGAGATTGACAGCTTTGAATTCGAGACTTCGTTTCATCATATCGACAAAAGAAAGGTATAAAGCAATGTTAGATCGGGATTGATAACTCGAGTCAGATATGACATGAGTTTCCCTAAAATCACATACTTATTTGCTATTGTTTTCAGATATTTGAATTCATTGCATTTATATGCTTGTTCTATTGATTTATAGAAAGCATGAATTAGATGATTGCTTGTGAGACAGAGAGTCTTTGGCAGAGTTGCCAAGTTGGCAGAGGTGCCAAGTCACTGGACATTGGTTTATATCGATGTGCTTAGAAGCAGATCGGCTTCTAGTGCAGATATTCGATATAGAGTACCAAAGTCTTGGAATAAGAACGTACCACCATCTAGCTGTGGAGAGTAGGTGAGTTGTTGCGTTCTTATTCAACTGGGATCCTTAGATTAGATAAGTCGAGTCAAGAGTCTGATTCAAGAGTTTGATTTGCAGAATTGGATTGAGTCATGTCTCGTAGATTACGATTCAAGTTTTTATAACTGTTTATGCTTTCGTATATTGTTATATGAATTGTATGATACATTGTTTATACTAGGATATATTTCTCACCGGAGTTATCCGGCTGTTGTTGTGTTTGTATGTGTGCATGACAACAGGTGGGACAGGATCAGGATCGAGAAGAGGATGAGAGATTGAGATAGAGTGGTGATTCTGGACTTCGATGTAGTTTGGTTCTGCATTTGATGTATAGTTGTCGAACTTTAGTCTGATATGACTGTATCTTGCACAAGACTTGTACAGTTATGTTTAATGTTTATATCAGGATTGATTATTCTATGTTCCGCAGTTATATAAAAAAAAAAATTTTAGACCCAGCTTAATTAATTGATCCATTTATTCCCAAAAAATGATTAAGAAGATGATTAGCGTACAGGTCCCCACAACAGGTGGTATCAGAGCAGTAGGTTCCTTTAGAATCAGATAGAAGCTAGTGAGCGGGGTAGATTGAGTTTTCTTTCCTGCTTACGTGTGCTAGCATGTTTACTGCCTTAATACATGTTTACCTGATTATCTGATTTGATTGGTAACCTGTATTAGTTGAGAATGAATCAGAACCGATTCTTGATCAGAGGTAAGATGATCAGAAGGGGACTGAGACAGATTTGTCAGATTTGATTGCTAACCCATTTGATAATCAGATATGCCTCCTCGAAGAATCCCAGAATAGGGCAGTACCTCTGCGAATCCGATGAATGTGACAGCAACACCGATGGAAACCCTGTTGAAGAGATTTCAGTCGTTCCATCCACCGACTATAAAGGGTACTAAGACTTCAGTTGAGTGTGAGAGTTGGCTAGATGACATTGAGATGTTGTTTGATTCTTTGGACTACACAGATGAGCGGAGAGTTAAACTGATTGGGCACCAATTGCATGGCGTTGCAAAGAATTGGTGGATCACAACGAAGAGAGCATTGGAGCATCGAGACCGGGTCAGTGGAAGATTGAGGAATATGTGGCCAAGTTCTCTACCTTGTTGCAATTTGCTCCGCATGTTGCTGAGAATGACGAAGCTGTTTCTGATCAGTTCATCAATGGGTTGAATCCTGATATTTTTACATTGGTGAACACCGGGCGACCAAACAACTTTGCAGAGGCCTTGAACAGAGCTAAGGGAGCTGAAGCTGGCCTGATAAGGCAGAAGGGAGCTTCGTATGCTCCCCCAGCACCGAGACCACAGCATACTACTCTGGTCCAACAACCCCCTCCTAGATATGAGAGTGGTAGTAGCAGTGGAAAGAAAGATCAGTCGAAAGCTAGAGGGAAACAGTTTAAAAAGTCTGGCAGCAGTTCTTCTAGCTCCAGTGGTTCCAGACAGAGTTATACCGGGGCTTATTGCAGGACTTACGGAGGGAGACATCCTACCGAGCAATGCCGAGGAGTGTTTGGTGTTTGTAACATCTGTAAACAGCAGGGACATTTTTCCAGAGTTTGTCCACAACGATCCCAGGGAGCCGAATCATCTGGATCAGTAGCTCAAACTGAGAAAAGATCATCTGCTGTTCACTCTTTCAAGCCAGTCCCTACTCCGTCACAGCCGAGGCAAGAGGAAGCCAGACAGTTAGCCAGCCTCCTAGACAGCAGGCCAGAGTATTTGCTTTGACAGAAGAACAGGCCCAGGAAGCACTTGATGATGTAGTTGCAGGTAACTGTTATTTTGTGGTTATCCTGCTTATGTATTGATAGATACAGGTGCATCGCATACATTTATATCTGAGCGATTTGCATTGACCAATGCTTTGCCTGTTGAGTCATTATCTGTTGTAGTATCGGTCTCTTCACCTTTGGGGAGAGGTCTTGTTTCAGTGACTTCTGTTAGAAATTGTGTGCTACAGTCTGATGGACATGAAATTAAGTTATATTGTATTGTACTTGGATTGTCTGATTTTGACTGTATTATCGGTATTAATATGCTGACCAAGTACGGAGCTAACATAGATTGTTTTCATAAGATTGTGAGATTCAGACCAGACATGGCTGATGAATGAAAATTCTACGGTAAGGGTTCTAGAGCTAGAATTCCATTGATATCTACTATGTCTATTACTCGATTATTACAGAAACGAGTAGAAGGATTCCTTGTGTATTCAGTAGATGTACTCAAATTGAGCCCATCATTGGCAGATTTGCCAGTGGTATGTGAGTTTACTGATGTCTTTCCTGATGAGATTCCAGGTTTGCCTCCAGTCAGAGAGATAGACTTCAGCATTGAACTTGTGCCCGGTACAACACCTATTTCTAGCGCACCGTACAGAATGACACCGATAGAATTGAAAGAGTTGAAAGAGCAGTTAGAAGATTTACTGGCCAAGGGGTACATCAGACCGAGTGTTTCTCCTTGGGGTGCTCCAGTACTGTTTGTGAGAAAGAAGGACGGTTCAATGAGACTGTGCATTGACTACCGGCAACTGAACAAGGCTACGGTAAAGAACAAATACCCTTTGCCTCATATCGATGATTTATTTGATCAGTTGCAGTGTTCTTCTGTCTATTCCAAGATTGATCTGAGATCTGGATATCATCAGTTAAGAGTCAGGGATTCCGATATCACGAAGACAGCTTTCAGAACCAGGTATGGCCATTATGAGTTTATTGTCATGCCGATTGGTTTAACAAATGCTCCAGCGGTATTTATGGGTTTGATGAACCGCATATTCCAGAAATATCTCGATGATTTCGTGATTATATTTATTGATGATATTCTGATTTACTCGAAGAATATGATTGATCATGCTCAGCATTTGAGAACTGTCTTGAAAACTCTGAGGGCCGAGAAATTGTATGCCAAACTGTCGAAATGTGAATTCTGGTTGAGACAGGTGATATTTTTGGGACACATTATATCTGGAGATGGTATTTCTGTTGATCCCAGCAAAGTTGAGGTCGTGATCAGTTGGCCGAGACCAACATCTGTACCAGATATACGCAGTTTTATGGGTTTAGTAGGCTATTATCGCAGATTCATCAAAAATTTTTCGAGTATTGTGAAACCAATTACACAGCTAACCCAGAAGAATGCACCTTTTATTTGGTCAGCGGAGTGTGAATCCAGTTTTCTTGAGTTGAAAAAGAGATTGACCAGTGCTCCGGTGTTGACTATCTCGTCAGGTACTCGTGATTTTGTTGTTTATTGTGATGCTTCTCACAGAGGAATAGGTTGTATTTTGATGCAGCAAGGACATGTGATTGCCTATGTCTCGAGACAGTTGAAGCCACATGAGACACGATACCTGATTCATGATCTTGAATTGGCTGCTATCGTATTTGCATTAAAGATTTGGCGACTTTTCCTCTACGATGAGAAATTTGAGATTTATTCTGATCTCAAGAGTCTGAAATATTTATTTTCACAATCAGAATTGAATATGAGACAGAGAAGATGGCTTGATTTACTGAAAGATTTTGATTGTGAAATAAAATACTACCCAGGAAAGTCAAATGCAGCAGTTGATGCACTAAGTCGAAAGGTATGTTCTTTATCCTTATCGACGATTGGTGTTTCAAATTTAATTGAAGATTGCTGTCTTTCTGGATTAGTATTTGACACAGATTGTCAGCCTCGGAGACTGTATGCCATTCAAGTTGAACCCGAGTTGATGTTCAGCATCAAAGAAGCACATAAACTTGATCAGAACATTCAGAAATTGATTTCTATGGTCAGAGCTGGACATCAATCAGAATATCAGGTTCATGATGAGGTTTTATTTGTGAATAATCGAATTGTTGTGCCAGATGTGTCAGAGTTGAGACAGCAAATCTTGTCAGAGGCACATTGTAGTCAATTTAGCATTCATCCTTGTGGCAAAAAGATGTACAATGATCTGAAGACACGGTATTGGTGGAAACAGATGAAATCAGATGTCACAGATTTTATGTCTAGATGTTTGAATTGCCAACAGGTGAAAGTAGAAATGAAGAAACCAGGAGGTCTACTGCAGAGTTTATCTATTCCAGAATGGAAATGAGACCACATTTCCATGGATTTTGTGATGCAGTTACCGCGATCCTCCAGAGGTTGTGATGAGATTTGGGTCATTATTGACAGATTGACCAAATCAGCATGCTTTATTCCTTACAGAATGACATACAGATATGACCAGATGGCAGAGATTTATGTTAAAGAAGTGGTCAGATTGCATGGAGTCCCAACTCTATTGTATAAGATCGTGATCCTCGATTTACTTCGCACTTTTGGCAGAGTTTGCAAGAAGCTCTAGGTACGAAACTGCATTTGAGTACTGCATGTCATCTTCAGACAGACGGACAGTCAGAGAGGACTATCCAGACAATAGAGGATATGTTGAGAGCTGTAGTGCTAGATTTCAGTACTAATTGGCAAGATTCTTTGCCTCTTTGTGAGTTTTTGTACAACAATAGCTATCGGACGAGTATAAAGATGGCTCCGTTTGAAGCATTGTACGGCAAGAAGTGTAGATCCCCTCTTTATTGGGATGAGATCTCTGAGGTACCTGAGTTTGAGCCTGATATGATACGAGATATGACTGAGAAAGTGAAGTTGATTCAGAAGAGAATGAAGACAGCTCAAGATAGACAAACAAAATATGCCAATGTTCGACGAAGACCGTTGGTATTTGAGGCAGGAGACAGAATATTTCTGAAGATTTCTCCTTTCAGAGGTATTGTCAGATTTGGCAAGAAAGGAAAATTGTCTCCGCGATATATTGGGCCATATGAGATTCTCGAGAAGATAGGAGATCGTGCCTATCGACTCGCATTACCGCCTTCATTATCTGGAATATATGGTGTCTTTCATGTATCTATGTTGCGAAAGTACGTTCCTGATGCATCTCATATTCTTCAGCCAGATGAGGCCGAACTTGATGATACTCTGAATTATGTCATAAAACCGATTCAGATTCTCGATCGTAAAGAAAAGCAACTCAGAACAAAGACTATTCCGCTCGTGAAAGTTCAGTGGAGTCGTCATGGCACTGAAGAAGCTACCTGGGAGACTGAATCTGACATGAGACAGAAATACCCAGAGTTATTCCATTGATGTAAGTTTTCTGTTTAGATTCGGTTATACATATCTGATTTGATATGATTTGACTGCATGTGATTTCGAGGACAAAATCGTATCTTAGGGGGGAGAAATGTAATGCCCGAGATTTATCTTATGTTAATCTGAGATTATTGGTTATAAATTGATGTGATTTTAGACGGAAAGGAACAGACTGGGGAAAACAAGAGAAGACATGAGATATGTGCGAGGACAGAACCCCTAACGCATATGCGTGACACGAGGCACGCATATGCGTGAGCATGGCAGAGAACCTCGCGCATTTGCGCGAGCTGGTGTACTGGCATTGTGTCGAGACAGTAAGTCTCGCGCATATGCACGGAGACAGGTCACGTATATGCGCGAGCAGATGAGAAGCCAAGCACCGAGACAGTAGGTCTCGCGCATATGCACCAATGATGGTCACGCATATGCGCGAGACGTGCAGTCTGAAGATGAAACCACGTTTTCTTGCCATGCATTGAGAGATATATAATATCACAATACCTTCAGAAATAGAAAAAGGAAATGAGAAAAGCTCTGCAAAATCCTTACTCCTTTTTATATTTTAGATTTGTGGTTGTGCAAGATCCGTCCGTCAAAATTTCGAACCGAGTTCAGTGCCGTACTCCCCTCGTTACAGGCTTCACACAGACGTAAGTTTTCTTATGTTTTGATATGATTTGAAAATATGATATTGAAGGAATCAGATATGATTAATATATGGTGTTCTTGAGTTATTAAACATCGTATAATCGAAACCGAATTGAAGAACGGATACCGTATAAAATTGTTATGATTTTTCAGCGTTGAGTTGATTGAGATTATACAAATTTGATATCAGATTATGTTTGTCGATCTATTATGAGTTGAGATTGGCATTTATTGATATTTGTATTGCTGGGTATATTGAGATTATGCAGTTATGCAGTTGAAACAGAATTAGATTGAGTTCTGATTATATCCAGTATTGGTTGGGTTGTATATTGATATTGAATAATGTCATTTCAGATTGAGATTTACAGCTTTGAATTCGAGACTTCGTTTCATCATATCGACAAAAGAAAGGTATAAAGCAATGTTAGATCGGGATTGATAACTCGAGTCAGATATGACATGAGTTTCCCTAAAATCACATACTCATTTGCTATTGTTTTCAGATATTTGAATTCATTGCGTTTATATGCTTGTTCTATTGATTTATAGAAAGCATGAATTAGATGATTGCTTGTGAGACAGAGAGTCTTTGGCAGAGGTGCCAAGTCAATGGACATTGGTTTATATCGATGTGCTTAGAAGCAGATCGGCTTCTATTGCAGATATTCGATATAGAGTACCAAAGTCTTGGAATAAGAACGTACCACCATCTAGCTGTGGAGAGTAGGTGAGTTGTTGCGTTCTTATTCAACCGGGATCCCTAGATTAGATAAGTCGAGTTAAGAGTCTGATTCAAGAGTTTGATTTGCAGAATTGTATTGAGTCATGTCTCGTAGATTAGGGGGGATGTTTTTATAACTGTTTATTCTTTCGTATATTGTTATATGAATTGCATGATACATTGTTTATACTGGGATATATTTCTCACCGGAGTTATCCGGCTGTTGTTGTGTTTGTATGTGTGCATGACAACAGGTGGGACAGGATCAGGGTCGAGAAGAGCATGAGAGATTGAGATAGAGTGGTGATTCCGGACTTCGATGTAGATTGGTTCAACACTTGATGTATAGTTGTCGAACTTTAGTCTGATCTGACTGTATCTTGCACAAGACTTGTACTGTTATGTTTAATGTTATATCAGGATTGATTATTCTATGTTCCGCAGTTATATAAAAAAAAATTTTAGACCCAGCTTAATTAATTAATCCATTTATTCCTAAAGAATGATTAAGAAGATGATTAGCGTCCGGGTCCCCACATAAGGTGCAATTTTCTGAATTTTAAAATTTTTGGGAAAAATTGATATTTTTGAAAATTGGTTCAATTTTTCTTTTGGAAAATTATTAATTTTCTTGTAAAATAAATTATTAGAATATGATTTTAATTATTTATGGTAAAAATAATTTTTACAAGAAATCAATTATTATTGATTTAATTGGAAATTAAATAAAGTAGTTTATTTAATTTATTAAATTCTTTAATATTGTGGTGGTTAGTGATAAATTATTAGATATATGATTTATCAGTTAATTAAATTTGTTTAATTAATTGATGTTAATAATTGATATTAAATGAATGAAGGATGATCGATAGCCTTGACCAATGTGTTAGGTGTATGTTAGGATATTTTACTGTTTTATTCATTTTGTTAATATTTGATATTTTAAAGTTGGCTTGGTTTATGGCTCGTTCCCACCCCCATGAGATGTATCATTTATGTGCCATGGCTATTTAAATGTAATTATTAGAAATAGTGGGAGATCAAGACTTGAAGATGGTGGGCCCTATGAGTAAGATGAAGACATGTAAAATATTGGAAGTTCTTGTCATAGTTGCATTTGCATCCCTGCATTCACCTAGGTTTTAGACCTGGATCCATGTTTGGCTCACATGGATCTAATAGTGTTGGCGTTCGATCATCCTTATTTATTGTTGAATGTCATATTATGATATATGCGATATATATAGTAGTATGCATGTATGTATATTATTAAATAATACAGTTGCATGAATCCGGCAAACATACAAACTCGTGGCACGCAATTTTAAAATTAAAATGATGAGGCAATTTTAAAATTAAAATCCCTCATTTTGAAAATGATTCAAAATTTATATCAAATCGTAAAAGTAAAAATTAAAAGAGTTTAATTTTTCCTTGCCTTCCATCAACCGTGGTTGCATGTTGATCGCTACCCGCGGACAGTGTCTGGCTCATATTATTGGGGAGGCCTCGACGCCGGAAAGCTGTGACTTCCACCGAAAATGTGATGTGAATTGAGTGGAACTCCCATGACTTCGGCTCATATTATTGAGGGAACTCATGGCGACCGTCTATTACAATTCAATATTGATGGGTCGGTTTGACACGCGAAAATAAATGGCGTCATATTATTGGGTCCTTATTAAAAGTGAGGCAAAACACGTGGAGGTTGCATAGGGATGCAATTGGATTCTACCTTTTAGAAATTATAATTGGCTGATATTATTCGGGATTATAATTGGCTAATTGGACTCTACGTGCCCACTAAGGAAATACGATTTCTCTTTTTCATCAGAGGGTGGTGGAAATGTCAAAATAGTGGGAGGGAATTTATAAAATAAAAATCCATATTTTTATATCTTAAAATTGTTTTAAAATAATCAGTAACAATTATTCTATTTTCATATCGGTATATTTTTGATTTCGTCACGTAATACATTTTTGTTATTAACAAGCTAACCGAACCAAACTTTCAAGACTGGTTGAGAAATTATTCTGAATTCGGAGAAAATGCATACACACTAATGTCAGTCCTGTTGAACTGACAAAGCAGGCAAGATGGTAGGACCATAGTATGCAAGCTAAAGTGTAACATTCTCGCTTTTATGTCAAATTAACTGTAGCGACAGTTTGAGGAAATGTTGAATGCTGCTGACATTCGAATGCACTTCCAAGTGTTGCATGGTGCATGAAACTCATACAATGATGCACACCACTTTCAAGGAGCTCATGATTACACGTATGCAAGATGGGGCTTTGGCCCATGAGCGTGGTGTACGTATGACTGGGCTTATTGAGAATGTGGTATTCCTGGAATATGTGATTCCTAACGAGTTATTAGATAACATCAATTTATTGTCTTTTTCTTCCTCATTTGACGGGGTTATGGTGAACTTCAATTTGAATAAGATAGATGATAGCCTTGAAGTGCTAGTCAATATTCTTATGATTTATGAGATCACTATAAAACAGGAAATTGTTGTTTTTCTAAAGGGCCTCTCGTCTGGACGAAAAATGGCCCACAAGATAAGGGATAGAAATGTTCTGCCCCACACAAGAAAAAAAAAACAAACCCAATAAGAGGCAAACTCCGAAGGACATTTAAAGGGCCCACAAAGCCCGATAAGTCAGAACATATTTGTTTCACTGTAAGAAAAATTGACATAAGAAATTATTTGGGCAAAAAACGTTTTGAAAATGATAAGTGAATGTTCAAGTAAACAGGATTTCAACAACAAACAAAAGAAAATTAGATGATCCAAATCCCGCACAAATGTGGCACGCTAGACTAGGTCGCATTTCTCAAAGAAAGATGCACAAGCTAGTGGGAGAAGGCATGTTTGACTTGTCAGACATAAATTTTCTACCTACTTGTGAGTCCTGTCTAAAAGAAAAATGACCAAGACTCCATTCGATGGGAACGTTGAACGTGCACATGGTCTACTGGATTTGATCCATACAGACGTTTGTGGCCCGCTAAGTGTTAGCACCAAATTTGGGCAATCCTTCTTCATTACCTATAATGATGACCATTCGAGGTATTGGTACGTTTATTTGATGAAACACAAATCTGAATCATTTGAAAAGTTCAAAGAATTCAGATCTGAAGTAGAAATCAGCTAGAAAGAAGTATTAAAGCACTTCGATCTGATCGAGGTGAATAATACTTGAGTGCTGAATTTTTGGGTTATCTAAAAGAGAATGAGATTCTCTCACAGTGGACTCCACCAGCAACACTACAATTGAATGGTGTTTCTGAACGTTGAAATCGAACCTTGATGGACATGGTTCGATCCATGATGGGATTCACTGAATTGCCTACATCGTTTTGGGGCTTTACGCTTGAAACTGCGGCAATGTTGTTGAATATTGTCCATACTACAGCAGTGGATAAAACACCATATGGAATATGGATGGGAAAACCTCCCAAATATTCTTACTTGAGAATATGGGGATATCCTGCTTACGTGAAGCAGACAATGAGAGACAAATTGGATAGTAGATCCACTTTGTGCTACTTTGTAGGATATCCAAAGAATTCTATTGGATATTATTTCTATCATCCCAATGAAGGAAAAGTGTTTGTTTTAAGAAATGTCACCTTTTTGGAAAGGGAATTTCTATTAAATAGAAAAGGTAAGATGATAGAACTTGAATAAATTCAAGATACTCCCTCAATTATAGTAGCTGAACCTAATCCCCAACAACCAGTAATTGAAGTACAAGCTCCTAGAAGGTCTGATATGGTTATTAGACCACCCGCAAGATATAAACTTCTTCATGAACAAGGCCATGATGAGCCTTGTGTTGGATGTGATCCAATGAATTTCAAAGAAGCAATATCTGATACTGATTCAACCAAATGGCTTGAAGCCATGCAGTCAGAAATGGACTCTATGTATTCAAACCAAGTCTGGATATTAGTGGATCCACCTGAGGGAATCGTTCCCATAGGATGCAAATGGATCTACAAAAGAAAGCTTGGGGCGGATGGGAAGGTAGTGATCTTCAAAGCAAGACTAGTTGCAAAAGGTTACACTCAAAGGCAAGGAGTTGACTATGAGGAAATTTTTTCACCAGTTTCTATGTTTAAGTCCATTAGAATACTATTAGCCATAGCAACATGGTACGACTATGAGATATGGTAAATGGATGTAAAGACTGCATTCCTCAATGGAGACATCAAAGAATAAATTTATATGTCTCAACCCGAGGGATACACATCAGTGAGAAGTGAGCATAAGGTATGCAAACTTCAGAGATCAATATATGGTCTCAAGCAGACGTCGAGGAGTTGGATCCTAAGATTTGATAGCAATATCAAGGAGTTTGGTTTCGCTAAAAATCCTGAGGAACCATGCGTGTACAAGAAAGTTAGTGGGAGTGCAGTGACATTCCTAGTACTTTATGTTGATGATATCCTACTCATTGGGAATGATGTAGGATTACTGCAATCAACTAAAGTGTGGTTGGCAAGCAAATTCTCCATGAAAGACATGGGTGAAGCATCCTATGTATTGGGAATACAAATCTATAGAGATAGATCAAAGAGAATGCTAGGGCTCACCCAAGCGACTTATATCGATATCATCCTGAAAAGATTCTCTATGGAAAGGTCCAAGAGAGGATACTTACCAATGTGTTATGGTGTTACTCTATCTAAAGCAATGTGCCCCAAGACTGATGAAGAGATAGAGATGATGACATGTATTCCATATGCATCAGCCATTGGTAGTATTATGTATGGTATGATATCGACACATCCTGATGTTGCCTACGCTCTGAGTGTTACAGGCAGATATCAGGCGAACCCTGGTCCAATGCATTGGAAGGCCGTGAAAGATATTCTTAAGTACTTGAGAAGAACTAAGAACTAGTTCAAGGTCTATGGGGTGGAGAATTGAAATTGGAAGGATATACTGATTCTAGCTTCCAATGTGACGTAGATGATTCGAAATCGACCTCTGGTTTTATATTCATGCTTAATGGTGCGGCTGTCTCTTGGAAGAGTTCCAAGCAAGACACCGTTGCGGATTCCACCATTGAAGCTGAATACGTTGTTGCATCAGCTGCAGCAAAAGAGGCAATTTGGATGAGGAATTTTGTCCAAGAGTTGGACGTCATTCCTAATGGAGTTGATCCAGTCCCGGTGTAATGCGACAACATTGGTGCCGTTGCGCAAGCAAAGGAACCAAGGTCTCATCAAAAATCCAAACATATACTGAGGAAGTTCCACATCATCTGGGAGATTATGGGAAGAGGATATATATCAGTCAAAAGAGTCCCTTCTGCAGATAATGTTGCTGATCCACCTACAAAACCCTTTCCAGGACCATTGTTTGAAAAGCATCGCGAAGCAATGGGATTAAATTTTATGGGTAGTTGGCTCTAGGGCAAGTGAGAGATTGTTAGAGTAGATGCCCTGTAAGTCAACTGTTGGCTGGGGAATTTCTTGACTCAAGTATAATAAACAATCTTTATTTTAATATAATTTACTTTTTTTAATGGTTTCGTTATACTTTATCTTTATACACATACAAGCAGCATAGATAAAGTTCTTGATTATGTTTTAATACAAATGAATCGTAATTCGATGTTGAAACTCATTTGTAAACACTGCATATTCTAAATTCGTTCCTAGTCGACTCAGCCGCCTAAAACAGGGATAAAGGTCGCTTGAGCTCGAGACTAGCATCTGTGATGTTGTGTACTGCGTTTCTTGGTAAGGACATAGAGATGTCGAAACATGCAGATGGGTAGTCATATGATGATTATACCAAACAGCCCTCCCTCGGACTTTCCAAATGGTTATCATTCATCGAGAGGATAAGTCCGTGATTATGATTAACGTACACCATTTGTCCTTACAACCCGGGACAACACTGAAGCTCTATATGCTAGGGCTGTGCTTTGACTCGTTTACCGGCTCCAGGAGAGTCATCAAGTGGCGAGGTTGGGTACAGTTGCGACACATATAGGAGCCAGTGCATTGTAGTCGGGGATTCACCGCTCACCTACGGGTGTGGATATCCTATGTGATCTGAAGTAATAATAGTGCAAGGAATCTCCGGCCAGAGTATGAGATGTACGTTGGAGAAGGAGTTTTTCAAATAGTACACACGATGCCACTATTATATGTGTCACATAGTTATCGAATTAATATGCAATCCTCGATGAACCAATGGTTGTAGATTCGATCGGGATATGTGAGATGAAGGGACCGTACTGTACGTTAATCATAATCGGCTGGTTCTTGCAGGCACTATCAGTGATACCTAGGGGATCATGGGGCGATGATACTAGACGCTCTTACCATGATCCGATGGGTGCAATCAGAAATGAGTTCTGACATTCTTGATCAAGGTGTTGATGAAAAGAATGTGGCTAACTAGGGTAAGCCCGAATAAGAATAAATGTTATTCTGAATCACAAGGAGTTGTGAACCCACGGCTAGCTGTATCCCTGAACCATTGAAGGTCACACAAGTACTGGATCATTTGTTCTCGTTGAGAGAATAAATTCAAGTAGTTGAATTTATATTATAGTAAATTCAAGGAGTTGAATTTATGATAATTAAATTTTGAGAAAATAAATTCAAAGAGTTGAATTTATAAAATTTGAGAATTTAATTTATTAAACTCAAAAGTTGAGTTTATTAAATATTAAAATTTGGAGGTGATAAAATTTAAGGAGTTGATTTTACAATTTATATATTAAATTCAAATGTTGAATTTATAATGGATTTAATTTATTAAACTCAAAAGTTGAGTTTATTAAATATTAAATCAAAATTGGTGGTAAGTATGTTTAAATGGTTTTGTAGGAGTACAAGTCCAACATACTAAATAATTAAAGTTTAATGGACTTTGATTAATTAATTAAACTAGTTGGACTAGTCCAATTAATTAACCGAGCCCATTAAAGTTAATTAAATGGGTCCAATTATTTTATTATGGTAATTAGGCCATAGATGTTTTATTTAAATGGGAGACCTTAAAATAACCTACCCTCCATAGACTCCTCATCCTTGAAATTCTCAAACTATATGTGTGCATCGAGATTGCATTTGATAAGGCATGCATTTAGAATCTTAAATGTACTTAATTAATTTGATTAATTAAGTAAATAATGGATTAGAAAGATAATTAGAATATTTTATTCTAATGGCATGCAATTTTCGATAATAAAAAAGAAGAATTCATTCGAAACTCTTTCTTTTGAATTGAGAAAAGAAAATTTTGAGCTCTCGAAAATCTCTTCTCAAAAACAAGAAAATTTTGGTCACTCCAAGTTTGAGAATTATGCCGGTTTTTAGTGTTCTATCTCAACGAAAAATATCTTCTAATTTTTCTAGTGCAAATTAGAAGAAAAACAAATAATCCGATCGTGGACCTGATTCGAAGATCGAAGAAAGTTACATAGGGATTTACAACAAGAACTACGTCCGCTAATACCGGAGTAGTTGGAGCCGAGTGAATTAATTCATTAAAGGTATAAAAGTTCTAACACCCTATGTATGTTTTGATTTTGAAAACCATACGAACGCCCAATTAAATATATTTTGATTGTCAAAATAAAATAAAATTTTTAAAACTTCCGCTGCGTTTGGGCGTGTATGTGTCACATAGTTATCGAATTAATATGCAACCCTCGATGAACCAATGGTTGCAGATTCGATCGGGATTAATGAGATGAAGGGACCGTACTGTATGTTAATCATAACCACAGACTTATCCTCTCGATGAATGATAACCATTTGGAAAGTACGAGGGAGGGTTGTTCGGTATAATCATCATATGACGACCCATCTGCATGTTTCGACATCTCTATGTCCTTACCAAGAAACGCAGTACACAACATCACAGATGCTAGTCTCGAGCTCAAGCGACCTTTATCCCTGTTTTAGGCGGCTGAATCGACTAGGAACGAATTTAGAATATGCAGTGTTTACAAATGAGTTTCAACATCGAATTACGATTCATTTGTATTAAAGTATAATCAAAGACTTTATCTATGCTGCTTGCATGAATATACAAATAAAGTATAACGAAACCATTAAAAAAAGTAAATTATATTAAAATAAAGATTGTTTATTATACTTGAGTCAATAAATTCCTCAGCCAACAGTTGGCTTACAGGGCATCTACTCTAACAGCAGCATGGGAAGGTGATAGCGTATGCTTCTTGTCAGTTGAAGATCAATGAGAAGAATTACCCTACTCACGATCTAGAGTTGGCAGCCGTAATATTTGCCTTGAAGATTTGGAGGCGTTATTTGTACGGAGAGAAGTGCCAGATCTTTACTGACCATAAGAGCCTCAAGTACTTCTTTACGCATAAAGAGTTGAATATGCGTCAAAGGCGTTGGTTGGAGCTAGTGAAGGACTATGACTGTGACATTAGCTACCACCATGGCAAAGCTAATGTAGTTACGGATGCATTGAGCAGGAAAGTCGCAGTGATGGCTCATTTGGAGATTCCGAGACCCCTTCAGTTTGAGATGCAGAGGTTTGATTTAGAGACATATCCTCGAGGTAGAGTTACCCGTCTATCTACTTTGACGATTCAGTCTTCTCTTCTAGACCGTATTCGCAGTGGTTAGCCACCAGATGAGCAGTTGGCAAAGTGGAAGCAGAGAGATGAGGCCAAGAGCAGTATCTTATATACAGTTAGCAACGGTATTGTGAGATATCGAGACAGAATGTGGGTTCCTAGTAGTGATTCTATTCGAGCAGATATTTTATCCGAGGCCCACATGTCGCCTACGAAGATGTACAAAGATCTACAATTATTGTATTGGTGGCCCGAATGAAGAAGGATATCAGACGTTTTGTATCCGAGTGTCTGACGTGTCAGCTGGTGAAAGCGGAGCATCAGAGACCAGCAGGTATGCTCATGCCCCTTCCTATTCTCTAGTGGAAGTGGGAGAATGTTACCATGGACTTTGTAGTCGGTTTGCCGAAGTCAGCCAGAGGATCAAATGCTATCTGGGTGATTGTTGATCGTCTTACCAAATCAGCGCACTTCTTGCCTATTAAGACGACTTTTACCATGATTCAGTATGGAGAGTTGTATATCCGGGAGATAGTCCGACCTCATGGTATTCCCGTTTCTATCGTATCTGACCGAGATGGTCACGCCCCGTATCCGAAGCGTCGGTGACATCCGGCATTGTTTAACAATTATATTGAAAACAATAAAGCCTCGTATCAAATCAAACCAGTTTTTTTCATAAATAAAGTATTGTCTTACAATGACAATGAAATAAAATACATCAAACTTGCGAAATGCGAAAAACTAAACAAAAGGGGATAACTTGACTCTTGCTCTTGATCATCGATAACCAACCCCAGAAAGCTTCCTGCTCCTCCTCATTTATTTTCTCTTCATTTTTATCTGAAATTGTAAGGGGGTGAGTGTTTTGGGAAACACTCAGCAAGTGGGGGTCGATTGATTCCAAAGATACATATAGAACTTAGTTTTTCTTAAAACGTCCTTTTAATAGGCTTTCAAAACTTAATATTCTTAACTTATCATGACAGAAGGGAATCAAATAAATGACAGAATTTATCAGATGATTCATAGCAATTCAAAAACAGATCAAATCAATTCAGAACAGATCGGACAGAACACTGTTACGGATCTCATTTCCATGGTCAAATTGTCCCCAATATGTTAGTCATCTAAGGGGTGAGGCCAGAACATGGTTTTATACCCACCAATGGAGGTCAGAACAGAACATGGTTTTATACCCACCAGTGGGGGCCAGACAGAATTACAATTCTCGTCCCATTTCAAATTCAACTCGTAACAGTGCAACAGAATTCAGAAGTCACAGACAGAACTTTTCAGATGTTCAGATTTCAGAGTTTTCATACAGACACAGCGGAACCAAGAATTTCGAAGCATAGAAGAGAACACATAATCGATCGAAATTTCAAACGTAGTGCACAGTAATTTTCGAAAATAGTGACATACATTAGCATGTCATGATATTTTTATGCAAAGAGCAAAATACAATGAAATACTTAGCGAAATCCCACTTACCGTATATCGAAGGTAGAATCGAAAATTCAGACTTTGGCACGAACTTGACTCTCGAAAGTTTGATAGCACTTCGACTTAATTTTGACAAATGAGGTCTTCGATCCGGCATTACTTCGACGCAAAGTTTCAGCACTGGGCCGTACAAATTTTTCTCCTTTCTTCCTTGCTTGCTTGGCCGAAAATTTGGGAGAGTGAGGAGAAGGGAAAACCGAAATTTGAGAGGTGTTGGTGTGTTCTTTCTCAACCTATTGAGTAGTATTTATAGGCAACAAAAAGACCTTCCACCTAGCCCAACTTGGTCGACCACTTCGGCTCCAAGAAAGGGTTTTAATGTGGTTTAAAATCTCATGCACTCTTTAAATGTCACCTTGATTTTCTAAAGAGTCATTTCCTGCATCATTAATGTGTTCTAGCCTTTAGCTCCTCCCGCAGCTCTTTCATAGGTTAACGCAAAGGTTATTTCCTGCATATTCAATTTGTCCAAACTCTTGGCTCCACTTATAGCTCCCTTTTTGTTCTTGTTAGGACAAGCTTGGTTGAGCTTCTTCGACCTGAAGGATCGAGTCCTTGAGCTGGGGTTTTATTCCTCCCGTGACAATACTTCGATGGATGCAGTTACTTTCAGCTTGACTTCATGTTGAGTTGATCTCAGAGCTTTGAAGTTATTCTCTCGAGTTAAATTTACTGAAATCTAAGTTAATATTCAAGTTATCTAGTTGGAACGAAAATTTTAGGGTATAGTTTGAGTTAAAATTCAAGTTCGTATTACTTACTTGATTCACCTTGCATCAAAAATTCTCGGGTTCTCACATCCCTCCCTCCTTATTGAAAGTTTCGGCCCCGAAACTTACATCAGCTCGTTCTTTCGAATAGATGAGGGTATTGTGATTGCATATTCTCCTCGAGTTCTCAAGTTGCCTCCCTTTCGGTATGATTTGACCATTGTACCTTGACATAAGGTATTGTCCGGTTTCTCAACACTTGGCCTTTTGAGTCCACTATTCGGGTAGGGACTTCTTCGTATTTGAGTTCTTCTTTGAGGTTTCCTTCAATCAGCAGCGGTGCAACTTTGAGTACATGACTGGGGTCTGGGACACACTTCCTCAGCTGTGAGATGTGGAAAACGTTATGTATTCAGGCCATGTCTGGTGGTAACGCTAATCGGTAGGCTAAGGTTCCTACCTTCTCTAGTATTTCGAACAGTCCCACATATCTCGTATTCAACTTTCCGGATTTACTGAACGAACTACTCCTTTCATAGGAGAGACCTTGACATAAGCTTTTTCACCAATTTCCAATTCTAACGGCCTCCTCTTCAAATCTGCCCAGCTCTTTTGTCTATATTGGGCTACCTTGAGTCTTTCTTTGATTACAACTACTTTGTCAACGGTTATTTGTACAAGTTCTGGTCCGGTAACAGCTTTTTCTCCGACTTCATCCAAATATAGAGCCGACCTACACCATCTACCATACAAAGCTTCATACGGAGCCATCTCGATGCTACTGTGATAGCTGTTGTTATAGGCGAATTCTATCTGGGGTAACTGTTCACTCCAATTTCCATGAAAATCCAGAGCACACGCTCTCAACATGTCCTCGAGGGTTTGAATTGTCCTTTCGATTTGGCCATCAGTCTGAGGATGATAGGCTGTGCTGAGAGTGACTTTGGTTCTCATTGCCTTTTGAAAACTTTTCAAGAATCTTGATACAAATCTTGGATCTCTGTCAGACAGTACACTTGTCGGGACTCCATGTAGTCTCACTATATTGTCCATATACAAGGTAGCGAGTTTATCCAGGTTGTAAGTCATCCGTACCGGTAAGAAATGTGCAGATTTCGTCAATCTGTCAACGATTCCCAGATCCCATCGTGACCCTGTCTTGATTTTGATAGCCCGACTACAAAGTCCATGGAGATGTTATCCCACTTCCATGTGGGTATTTCCAATGGCTGTAAAAGTCCTCCAGGCCTTTGATGTTCTGCCTTGACTTGTTGACAGGTTAGGCATTTGGAAACAAAGACGACTACGTCTTTCTTCATTCCATCGACATCGGGCACATACAACCGTCCTTCCGTCCAAAGGATACCATTATCATCAATTTGAAATCCTGGAAGTTTTCCTTCTTGGATCTGTTACTTAATTTTAAAGATGGAGGTGTCTTGGCTCTCCTTCAATTTGATGGTTTCCCGGAGTCCTGATTATGCTGATAGTGAAGATAAGCTTACTTTTCCAAAGTTTCTTCGGCTTAAAGCATCTGCCACCTTATTCGCCTTACCTGGATGATAATTAATTACCAAATCATAATCTTTTAGAAGTTCCATCCACCTTCTTTGCCTCATATTTAATTCTTTTTGGGTGAAAATGTACTTGAGGCTCTGGTGATCGGTAAACACCTCACATTTTACTCCATAAAGGTAGTGCCTCCAGATTTTAAGTACAAACACAACTGCAGCTAACTCAAGGTCATGAGTGGGGTAATTTTGCTCATACGGTTTCAATTGTCGTGAGGCATACGCAATTACCTGACCCTCTTGCATAAGCACACACCCTAATCCTTCCTTGGAAGCGTCACTGTATACAGTGAAATTCTTACCATCCTCGGGAAGAACTAGTACTGGTGTGGATGCGAGTTTCGTCTTCAGGGTTTCAAAACTTCTTTCACAAGCTTCATTCCAAATGAACTTCGAGTTTTTCTGAGTAAGTTTGGTGAGTGTAATGGCTATCGAAGAAAATCCTTCCACAAATTTTCTATAACAGCCAGCTAATCCAAGAAAACTTCTCACATCGGTTACAGTTTTCGGTTGAGGCCAATCCTTAATTGCCTCTACTTTCTTAGGATCTACTGACACTCCAAATTCTGAGATTATATGGCCTAAGAACGCCACACTCTTTAACCAGAATTCACACTTCTTGAATTTGGCATATAGTTCCTTTTCTCGCAGCGTTTGCAACGTGAGACGCAAATGTTCCTTGTGTTCTTCCTCACTTGGTGAATATACCAAGATATCATCTATAAAAACGACCACGAACTTGTCGAGATATGGTTTGAATACTCGGTTCATAAGGTCCATGAATGCTGCAGGAGCATTTGTTAGACCAAATGGCATTACAGTGAATTCGTAATGTCCATATCTTGTCCTGAAAGCAGTCTTAGGTATATCCTCAGTTTTTACCTTCAATTGATGATAACCAGATCTCAGATCGAGCTTTGAGAAAACCTTGGCTCCTTTTAACTGATCAAAAAGATCATCTATCCTCGGGAGTGGGTACTTATTCTTTATGGTTATCTTGTTCAACTCCCGGTAATCAATACATAGCCTCATGCTCCCGTCTTTTTTCTTTATGAATAGCACTGGAGCTCCCCACGGAGATACACTTGGGCGAATCTGCTTCTTGTCTAATAATTCCTGGAGTTGTTCCTTTAACTCTTTTAATTCTGCTGGAGCCATTCGATATGGTGCCTTTGAGATTGGTGCAGCACCAGGGACCAAATTGATTTCAAATTCTACTTCTCTATCGGGTATCTTCTCTGGTAATTCCTCAGGAAAAACATCTGGAAATTCTTGAACAATTGGAATATCGTCTAACTTTAGGATTTCTCCCACGTTGACCCCATTGTTTACTGCTAGATAAATCTCTTCACCTCCTTTTATGGCCTTCCAGGCTTGCGAGGTAGATAGTAGAGATTTTCGTTCTTTGGATTTTCCGTGGTATATGACTTCCTCGTTGTTCGAAGTCTGAAGTCTAATATCTTTCCTTTGACAGTCTATCATGACATGGTTTTTAGCCAACCAGTCCATTCCAAGAATGATGTCAAACTCTACCATATTGAGTTGAATCAATTCCGCTTTGAAAGTTTGATTGCTGATACAAATTTTACAGTTTTGATACACTTTGTGTGAAAAAAATTACTTTACTCGTCGGTGTTGCCACTCTTAAGGGTTCACTAAGAGTATCATGTTTAAGTTTAAGCTTTTTAGCAAATCTTCGAGACACAAATAAATGTGTGGCACCACAATCAAACAAAGCATATGCAGGCATTTCATTGAGTAAAATGGTACCTGCCACCACTTCATTGGTGTTATCAGCTTCCTCTTGGGTAATTGCATAAACCCGAGCATTAGTCTTGTTTTCATGTTGTTTGCTGGGCCTCGCCCCTTTTTCCTTGTTGTCCGGACAATCCTTAATTCTATGACCCACTTTCCACACTTAAAACAAGCACCTGTCTTCCGATAACATTCTCCAACATGTTTCTGTCGACATGTATCGCACCACTTTCCTTTGGTGTGGCCAGTACTGTTAAAATTTCCTCTTGAAGGTCCACTTGAAAGATTAGGCTTCTTAAACTTGGTACCATTTTGAGTAGTTTGGTTGACCAACAGTCTCTTACTCCTTTTTTCTTCCTCACGGCGTTTGATATATGTTTCTGCGCTCATTGCAGCGCCCATCAAATCCGCAAAGCTGTTTGGCTTGAATACTGCCAATGCCGACTGAATTCGACTGTTGAGTCCCGTCTTGAAACGATGCATTTTTAACATTTCATCCGACATGATCGTTGGGACATAGTTCCCAGATCGTTGAATCGTGAGGTGTACTCCATTACTGACATGTCTGGAGCCTGTTTGAAGCTTTCAAATTCACCCAACTTCTGTAGTCTAAATTCAGCTGGATAGTATTGTTTCAAAAACGCTCTTTTAAAAATCTGCCATGTGATCTCTTCCACTTCTGTCAAAGATGGCGACACAATTTCCCACCATTTCCTAGCTCGGTCTTCCAAAAACGGTGTTACAACCTCCACTCTCAGATCTTCAGGTATCTCCAATAAACGCAATTGTGCTTCGACGTTCTTGAACCAGTTGTGACTGACTTCCGGGTCTGGGTTTCCATAGAAGGTTGGAACTCGATTCCTTCTTAGAGATTCATAATGGTATTTAATTCCACGTGGTTGTGGTTCTTAAGGTGGTTGGATGGCGTTAGCTAATGGGTTCACGAATCCTTGCAACGTCGCAACTACGATAGTGGCTATTGCCATCATATCTTCTTGGTTGAGGTTTACTCTCTGAGGTGGTGGTGGATTTTCATTTTTGTTGGCGCCACGAGGGTTACGGTTGTTTCGGGGTGGTCTGCCCGCCATATCATATAAACATGTATTTTATTAATTTGTTTGCCACAAAGTATAATTAAAATAATTTCATTAAATTTTTGAAATTCATACAAGCAAAAGTTTTGAAACTAATGGTAAATCAAATAATTCTTAATACAATAAATGCCAAGTCTAGAGTTCTCTCTCTACTCGTCTATAACCTCTCCATCGCCTACTGCCTCGTTAATTCCTTCTTCCATCGGGTTTTCTTCTAATTGCTCTACGAGTTCTTCCATGTTGACCACTTCATTTTGCAGTTGCTCAATGTAATTCTGCAGTTGTGTGTTGTGATGATCAAGGTTGTTTACTTCATCTTGTAGCTCCTGTATTGTTGATTGGCTTACTTTCTCATTGATTTATTGATCTGCGATCTGTTCCTCCAGACGGCGTTGTGTTTTGATAAGGCTATCGTCCCGGATTTTGAGGGTAAAAATCCTATCCTGAGCTTTGTTTAACTCTTGCTTGGTGATTTCGTGTCGACGCTCCGACTCTAGATGATAAGTGGCATAACGTCTTACGTCCTCGCGTAGTTTCTTCTCTTCCTCTCTGGCCTCACGAAGATCCTCCGTCATGCATACATTATTCCCGTCTAACTGGAAATTATCTTTTTCGAGTTTCTCATTTTATTCTTTCAGTGTTTTAATTTCTGACTCCTTTTTCTGAAGTTGATTTTGAAGTTCATTTATAATGCGTTGAAGATCCATGTTGTTTTCCTATAAAAAACAATTTTATACATAAGATACTCATCAAATTTTTAAATATGCAATAGAAGGATAATAGAAAGTTTCAAAATAATTTGGTACACATAGTATTTCCTTGGTCACAAATTTTATTACAACCCAGATATTATAATGCTAATCTAATCGAACATCTCTCCGCCATTGCTGTCACTGGCGTTGTCATCTCCGGCCACCTCCATCGGTGCTACCTCCTCTTCCTCCATGTTTTCTATTACCAAATGCAGGTAATTATTCTGATCTTGAAGTCTGTCCATAGTGCCATGGAGCTTCGAAATGTACCGATCCTGTCTGGCGTTGTACTCCTCCTGGCGCTGACGGGCCTGAGCAGCACGTCCTCGCTCTATTTCCACTCTATCCAATAAATCCCTGTTAAGTGCAGCTAAGAGCGTGATACGAGCGGAATCGGTCGGTATCTGCAGCAGCTGGCTCTCCGCCAAGTCCAAATGATGAGTCAATCGTTGTACATCAGTCTCCAGTATGAGTCTACTCTCAATAATCTCCTGTTTCTCAAACTTTTCTCTAGCCAGTTGCGCCTTCAGGGTCGCAATTTCTCTAGTCTGATTGTCAATCGTGAGCTGGCGCATGCGAAGGGCAGCCTGAGCACGGATACGTGGAGCAGCCATTTCCTAGGATAAAATCGAAGGCAAAGCATCAGAATCGTATAAAGGATAGAAAGGCACAAATAATAAAGACAAAGTGGTCGTGGAAAATTTTGATACTAAGAATTGCGAAACGAATGAAGGGATAGATTTCTGAAGACTATTCAAAATTTAAGAATCAGATGAAAGTTGGATTTCAAGAACAGATGAAAGTTGGACTCAAATTGGGATGCACTAGGCTTTTGGCAAAATTTGACTTCGCCAAATTTTGTCTATCAAAATCCCAGCGGGATTATGAACCTGACGGCTCTGATACCACTTAAATGTCACGCCTCGTATCCGAAGCGTCGGTGACATCCGGCATTGTTTAACAATTATATTGAAAACAATAAAGCCTCATATCATATCAAACCAGTCTTTTTCATAAATAAAGTATTGTCTTACAATGACAATGAAATAAAATACATCAAAGTTGCGAAATGCGGAAAACTAAACAAAAGAGGATAACTTGACTCTTGCTCTTGATCATCGATCACCAACCCCAGAAAGCTTCTTGCTCCTCCTCATTTATTTGCTCTTCATTTTTATCTGAAATTGTAAGGGGTGTGAGTGTTTTAGGAAACACTCAGCAAGTGGGGGTCGATCGATTACAAAGATACATATAAAACTTAGTTTTTTTTAAAACGTCCTTTTAATAGGCTTTCAAAACTTAATATTCTTAACTTATCATGACAGAAGCGAATGGAATAAATGACAGAATTTATCAGATGATTCATAGCAATTCAGAAAAAGATCAAATCAATTCAGAACAGATCGGACAGAACACTGTTACGCATCTCATTTCCATGATCAAATTGTCCCCAATATGTTAGTCCTCTATGGGATGAGGCTAGAACATGGTTTTATACCCACCAATGGAGGCCAGAACAGAACATGGTTTTATACCCACCAATGGGGGCCAGACAGAATTACAATTCTCGTCCCATTTCAAATTCGAATCGTAACAGTGCAACAGAATTCAGAAGTCACAGACAGAACTTTTCAGATGTTCAGATTTCAGACTTTTCGTACAGACACAGCGGAACCAAGAATTTCGAAGCATAGAAGAGAACACATAATCGAACGAAATTTTAAACGTAGTGCACAGTAATTTTCGAAAATAGTGACATACATTAGCATGTCATGATATTTTTATGCAAAGAGCAAAATACAACGAAATACTTAACAAAAGCCCACTTACCGTATATCGAAGGTAGAATCAAAAATTCAGACTTTGGCACGAACTTGACTCTCGAAAGTTTGATAGCACTTCGACTTAATTTTGACAAATGAGGTCTTCGATCCGGTAGTACTTCGACGCAAAGTTTCAGCACTGGGCTGTACAAATTTTCCTCTTTTCTTCCTTGCTTGCTTGGCCGAAAATTTGGGAGAGTGAGGAGAAGGGAAAACCGAAATTTGAGAGGTGTTGGTGTGTTCTTTCTCAACCTATTGAGTAGTATTTATAGGCAACAAAAAGACCTTCCACCTAGCCCACCTTGGTCGACCACTTGGGCTCCAAGAAAGGGTTTTAATGTGGTTCAAAATCTCATGCACTCTTTAAATGTCACCTTGATTTTCTAAAGAGTCATTTCCTGCATCATTAATATGTTCTAGCCTTTAGCTCCTCCCGCAGCTCCTTCATAGGTTAACGCAAAGGTTATTTCCTGCATATTCAATTTGTCCAAACTCTTGGCTCCACTTATAGCTCCCTTTTTGTTCTTGTTAGGACAAGCTTGGTTGAGCTTCTTCGAGCTGAAGGATCGAGTCCTTGAGCTGGGGTTTTATTCCTCCTGTGACAGTACTTCGATGGATGCAGTTACTTTCAGCTTGACTTCATGTTGAGTTGATCTCCAAGCTTTGAAGTTATTCTCTCTAGTTAAATTTACTGAAATCTAAGTTAATATTCAAGTTATCTAGTTGGAACGAAAATTTTAGGGTTTAGTTTGAGTTAAACTTCAAGTTCGTATTACTTACTTGATTCACCTTGGATCGAAAAATCTCGGGTTCTCACAGAGATCCTAGATTCACTTATTCCTTTTGGAAGAGTTTGCATTCAGCTATGGGTACGAAGTTGTTGTTTAGCACAGCTTTCCAGCCACAGACAGATGGTCAGTCAGAGAAAGTTATTCCGATTTTGGAGGATCTTCTCCGTGAATGTGTCATCGATTTCTAAGGGAGTTGGGAGTCGGAGTTGCCATTGGTAGAGTTCACCTATAACAACAGTTTCTAGTCGTCTATAGGTATGGCTCCATATGAAGCACTGTACGGTCGTAAGTGTAGATAACCTATTCATTGGGATGAAGTAGGGGAGAGATCAGAATTGGGTCCGGAGATTATTCAGCAGACTACCGATGTAGTAGTCAAGATCTCTGATAGGTTGAGGACTGCTCAGAGTCGACAGAAGAGTTATGCGGATAAGAGGAGGAGAGATCTAGAGTTTGTCGTTGGAGACCATGTTTTCGTGGAGATAGAACCTATGAAAGGTGTCATGTTGTTCAGAAAAAAAGGAAAGCTCAGTCCGAGATTCATCGGACCATTTGAGATCCTCGACAGGGTGGGGACGTTAGCTTATCGTGTTGCTCTTCCGTCGAATCTGGCCGGAGTACACAATGTGTGCCACGTCTCTATGCAGAGGAAGTATATGGCGAATCCTTCGCATGTCTTGAATTTCGAACCGTTGCAGCTCACTCCGAACCTGTCTTATGAAGAAAGACCAGTGCAAATCTTAGACAAACAGGAGAAGAAGCTTCAGAACAAACTGGTGAAGCTAGTGAAGGTCAAGTGGCTTAATCATTCGGAGGAGGAAACTACGTGGGAATATGAGCCAGAAATGAGGATTCGGTATCCCGAGTTATTCGGTAAGTTTTAATTTCGAGGACGAAATTTCTTTTAAGGAGGGAGAGTTTTAGAACCCGATAAATCAGATTAGGTATAAACCATGCATAATTACTATTATTTAAATTAAAATTATTTTTATGCATAAGAGTTTAAATTCATTTTTTTTTTAAATTTGTGGAGTCACGATTATTTATTTTACGCAGAAGTTAGTTTTTATCTTTTCGGATAAATAAGCGAGGCCGGACCGGAGTTGGAGTATTGAGATAAAATTTAATAATAAGAAAATATATCTAAATTTAATTTAAGTCAAAGAATAATTTATTTTAAGGTAAAAGAATATTTTAGGATTTATTTAATTAATTGGAGTTAAGTAGTAAATAAGTTCTTTTATGTCCAATAATTAATTAAAAGCCTAAATTAAAATGTGTAACCAATTGGGATAAATTAATCTAGGCCTATTTTATTTAAGAAATTGTAACTTAACATGTTAGTAATTTATTTTAAAACTTAGCCATGCATGCAAGAAAATTACTATCCCAAATTAATTTATTATTTCACTAAAATACATAATAAGTGTGTAAAACTTTAAACAGTTAAAATTCAAGAATTTAAGAAATATTTTACCCCATTTTGTTAGCAAGATTTCGGTCACCCCCTTGAAGATTTAATTATGTTTGGCAACTCGCCAGTATTGCCACCTTTCCTTATCCTTTCTTGGTATATTAATTCCCTCACTTTTAAATCACCAATAATTATTAATTAAGCAATATCATTACCCTCATTTTGATAAGAAAAATCGGCCATCACCCACCAAATCACCCCTCAATCCATCAATATATCATATCATTTCCTTATCTCCCAAAGAATCAAGGATAGGAAGATTTGTTTGCCATTCAAATTCCCATTTAATTAGTAAACTTCCCCTTCATTCCCTTAGCATTCTCTCCACCCTCCATTCAAAAATTTCAGAGAATTATAGTAGCAAAAATCGTGAGTTGCATCAAGAAAAATAAGAGAGAAAAGTAAGATAAGAAAACTTTGTCTCCGCAGCGCCGTGTTCGTCGTAGCATTTGTTTTCTCCTTAAACAATTTCCAGGCATGTATATGTTATTCTTTTCTCTTCAATCAAGTCTTATACATATTTTTAAACCATGTTGTGTCCATAAATCATGAAGCAAAAACGAAATTTTGACAGCAACTTTCGAAAAAAAATCTGTGCAGTATTTTTGGCCACTTCCTTGTGCTTCACGGGTTGTGTTGTGTTTGTGATTTCAGGGATTGGAAGGTGTTGGTCCATCGGTTTAAGTCCATTCGTCACAGCAAAACGAAATGGGCAGCAACTCTCCATAGTTGCAAATTTTGAGTCTCGATTTTCTTTGTTTGTTGTCTAAGGTGAGGGTTCGAATCTTGGTTGGTCTAAGGCCTGTAACCATGGTTAGAACCCTTCCTTAGTATGTCTAGAACGTGATCAAGATGGCCTTTCAAGGCTTGGTTCATGGTCCCATCGAAATTTTTAAACAAACAACACAAGTGTCCCTTCGGTTTCAGTTTCTGATTTTTTGTGTGTGAGTTGGTTCGGCTTTGTGGTGTTTAGGTGGATCTTGGTTGGCTTCTAGCCCTGAGCCATGGTTCACACAATACCTCATGATGTCTAGATCAAGCCATGGTCAATCACATGACCATTGGAATGACCAAGACAGCAAGTAAACGCAATACACCCCACGCGCGCAGCATGGTTCTCGGGTGGGAGCGTTGGGTTGTCTTAGGTGTTTGCTGGGATTTTGGTTGGCCTAGGGCCCTTAGCCATGGTTCAAGCCACACTTTAGGATGTTGGGAAGAGGCTCTGGTCGGTGGTTCGAGCCCCAATGGCCATTAGCCTTGTAATCGAAGCGAAGCAAGCACAGCTGCTGCCACTGAAATTTGACAGCAGCATGACTTCGGTTCAGAGGTCATGTTTGAGTTCTTGGTTGGATTTTAGCCTATGGCATTGGACTAGACAGTACCTCAATGAGTTAGAAAGGTCATGTTTTTGGCTGTTTGTGATTTGGTTAAGTTTAGAAGTCGTACAAGAATTTACGGTGCAATGTGCCGAAGTGACTCTCGAAAGAGCGTTTCACGATTTTGGCCTCCATTCACATTTTTCGTGTATTACAGCCCTAGGGTTGTGTTTTCCAGTATTTTAGTTGTATTTTAATCATGGCTACACGATGGTTCAATGTTGGCTCGGGTTGGTACGAAGCCATGGTTGAACACTAAGTTTGTTGGGCGTAATTGTCTCGTTTTTGGTTCGGTTATGAAGTGTTGGTCAAGTTGGGTTTATTTGCATGTTCCTCATGTTAGAATTAGGTCGCAGCGAGCCTGGGAACGATCCAACTCATTTGGTAAAAACAGGGCTATAATTATATTACGTGCATAAAATATAAAATGTTTATTTTTTAGATATATGCGATATGTCTTGTGGCCACCTCACGCTTATGGGATCTCTACCCGGTGACTTACGACCGGTCCATGTTCATGTATGGGTACGGACATCCAGTCCAAGGGCTGTGGTGATCTCTACCGCCCAGTATACTGTGGTTTAGTCTGATCAGACGTTCATGTTATGTTATGGGCCACTTGCGTAGAAACATTATCTCTACAGAAAATTACGATATGATAATTTATGACAAGGCTATATCGAGCAACTCTTTTACGTACGATTTTTCAGGTATGCACGTATTTATAATTACTCATGACACGATTTTCACGTTACGCTTACGATACGATATTTTTACGTTGCATGCGATTTTATGATATATTTACTTGATATTCACGATATATGCATGCTGAGTCTTTAGACTTACTAGACTTGATTTTTGTAGGTACTTATGAGGTCGAGACCGAGGGCGGGGACCAGTGAGGTAGGTTGGTCAGCAGTAGTAGGAACCCGAGGACCTCATTTTTTTATCATTTACTATTTATGTTCAAACTCAGTTTTTACTTTGATGAATTATTTTTAAGTTGTGGTTTTGAAAACAATAATTACTTCCGCTGTTACTTTAAACATCAAATCTTTTTATCAGTCTATTTTATGAATGATGCATGTTATTTATTTAAAGAGAAAAAAAAATTTAAATAATTCCGCAAATTTACAAATACGAAATACGGGCCTCTACAATTCACATTCATGAAAAGTTATGTTAAGTAAAAGTATTTTCACTGTTGCATGTGATTGTATATGTATTATTTGTTATTATGGTTATGGTTTTATGAGTCAATAAACTCACTAGGTGTGATCGATGCAGGTGAGAACGATATTGATGTTGAGGGACTTGATGGTTGATCTTACTAGACTGAAGGTGCGCATAACCCGATGACCAACGCTAGTTTTTCCGCATTTATATTAAGTTTATGGTTTTAAGTTATAGATTCTTACGACTTTTATGATTGCTTTTGAGATGTTTTGAAAGGATGTTAGAGTTAGGTTGATTTTGAAATATTGCTAAGTTTATGTTTGGTAAACGATTGACGATTTCATGGTTTGAATTATTTTCCTTCGAATTTTCAAATATAGTCGGTTGTTTTACTTTTAAAAGGGTGCAAAGTTAATTTATATATATATATAGAAAAACGAGTAGTGGACATTTCAAAATCAGTTTGAAAACAATAGTTAAATAATTAAATAACACATGATATGTTTATGGATGTTCGGAGACTTCAACTGCTCCTATGTCACCCCTTCTACCTCATCGGGTAGGATACACTAGAATACTTTGATATATACAATGACTTGTACTAATCCACTCAGCTTAGGAGTTACTCTACTGCCTTAACTGAATTCCTAGCCTAGACTGAAGGCAGCACCTTCCAGCCAACACTTGTTTAACGTCTGCGTGTCAAAGACTACATACACAAGTGTATTGTCGTTGTGCAAGAATCACTCGAATATTCAATAAGCTCAACTCTCTGATATATGTGAGTGATTGTGTGTGCGTGTGTGAGAACTGAACAATGAATATCACACGAAGGTGTTCTCACACATTGAGGGAAATAGGGCTTCTATACTAAGCTGATAATACGTTGAAGTGTTCCCTCACAACTAGGCTGATTGTTTCTCTCATTAAGCTGATAAGACTTTTAAGCCTGCCATCTCTTCTTCACACACACTTGTTCTGTGTTTAATTTGTCTTCACTGATCTTCTATTTATAGGCGGGAAACTGATTGAATAGTGAGACTCTTTGTAACTTTTGCAGCTTGAATGTGTTCCTTGAAATTTGTATCTCGACTTTTCCGACATATATCCTGTAACATTTTGTCTTTACGTATTGCTGCAACGTCCATTATTGTACCTTGATCGTACAGTTGATTTTCTATCGTCGTGCGAAGTTGGAATTCATTTAGAAAAGCTTGTCTTGATATGTAACAGATTGATTACTAACTTATGCTCATAACTTGTCATCTGAACTGATCTTCAGTTAGACTAGTGAAATTAGTTGAACTGATTTCACTCTTTCAGTTGAACTGGTCAGCTGGGCTCTTCATCAGTTGAGCACTTCATCAGCTGGCCGGGCTTTTGAAGGTCTTCTGCTGAACTGCCTGTCAGCTCGACAATCAATTGAACTGGTCTTTGATACTTCAGTTGGACTAATTCAGTTTGGGCAACCAGTTGGCATTTTCAGTTATCGTCTTGATAGGTTCAGTTTTGGTTCGGTTAATGATCAGTTCGAAGCTTGATCAGTTTCAGCATCCTGCGCACTTCGATAAATCATTAGCACCAAAATAACAAGTTTTGTTAACATCAAAATCAAGATTGAGAACATGAAATATTCCGACAATCTCCCACTTTTTGATGATAACAAAACTTGAGCTATTAAAGCGATTATAAAATTTTAAAATTTAAAACTGATACACTGATTCTCCCCTTTTGTGAGAATAAAAAACAAATAAAAACAGTTAAAAAAAATTTCAGATCGAGGGATAAAAAAGCTCCCTGTAATATCCAAGCCTGGTGAACGGTACGGTTTAAGATTTTGTATCCTTATGGACTATCTGGTCAAGCTTATGTATAGTTTTGATGTTAAGAGTTGTGATATATGGTTTATAGTATTGTTGTTTATAGTTGTTGTGTAGTTGTTGTAGCGTAGTTGCGATTTAATTCATGGTAATTCGTATGTTGAGCCAATTGTTATGAGGCCAATTGGAGTGGTTAGATAAGACATAGAGGTGTAACTTTCTTATTTTGAGTTTTGTTCAAATCATTGTGGAAGGTAAGCCAAAAGTGCCCCGAAGTGTGTCGTGTGTTTCGACATTCCTCCAGTAACACATGTTGGGAGATTTAGCATAACTTTTTACTCCGACCTCCAAATGCTCTGATATTTGGAGAGGTTTAAGAAAAGACATAGAGCTACACCTTTGTAGTTTACCATTTTTCCAAATTATGAAGGGAAAAGGCGTTTTGGAGGCAATATTTGGAGAAGCTGTGCGCAGAGTAACCAGAGTGCACCCGCACTCTATTGTTCAGTGCACCCACGATGACCAGAGTGCACCCGCACTCCAAAATGTAGCGCACCCACGGTCTACTATTTCAGATTTTTGGATGAGGTGCCGAATGCATAGCGCACCCGCGGTGCAAGGGATAGCGCACCCCCGGTCCGTGAACAGTAAAGTCGTGTTTTTGGATTTAAGTGCTTAAATACATGAGTTGGTTCACTTTTCCCTCTTTTCTCTCCTCATTCTCGTTTTCTTCAGCTCAAGGGACGCTAGGGTTCCATTTTCTTTCTTTTATTTCTTAGATTCAAGCTTCTTGTTGGATTATTGAAGAGAGAACAAGGTTATTTTGAGTTCAAGGAGCTAAGGTAAGCTTGTGGCTTTGATTATTTCTTGGTTTATGGTGTTGGGAGAAGTCTTGGGTATTTAGAGTGTGTTAGCTTTATGAAGTTTATGGTATGGGTTTATGATTATTATGATGTTGATGGTGAAGTTTATGGTTTATTGTTGTAGGTTGTGTACTAAGAGAATAGATTCAAGGTTCCAAGTGTTGTAAGTGGAATTCATTTCCTTGTGCTCACATGATAATATATGTATTGTGTTTCAATGGTTTTAAAGTGTTATTCCCTTCCATTTGATTCATGCTATGTATTAATACACCTTGTTGTATATTAGAGGCATTTTATGTCTCAACCATGTCAAAGGGAATACAAGAGAAAAGATAGTCTTCAAAGTGTTTGTTTTAATGCCAAAGAGAGAATTCAAATGTTTTATTGGATTGATAGATACATAGTCAGAGATTGCATGCAATAAGTTGATCAACGACCATAGGCTTATATCCCTCAGAGTTATCGATTCATATCGATGGGATAGAGGCACAGAGACAGAGATACTATATAGATATCAATCCAACAGAGAAAAGAGAAATACCATCGTTATTATTATTCATTCTATGATATTCATATTTCAGAGTTGATGGTATTTAATGTTTTCAAAGCCATGTTTTACAGAGTATGGTATATGTACATTGCTATGTAAGAGTTCCACTTGCTGAGTTTCATACTCATTTCAGTTATTCATGTGATGCAGATAAGAGTGACGGGCCGGGACGTTGATTGGAGCCGGGGTCATATGCATAAGAGAGGGAAGGAAGAAGACTATTTTGCAAGTATTTTGACATGATCACAAAAATGATGTTTTGTATTTTGTTGCCTTATTTGATTGATCATGTATTAACTTTTGTTTATATATTGTAATCTATTTTAAATCCTTCCTCCCTTCTAAGAAAATTTTAAATTCCGCTGTGAAAACCGGTTAGAGGTGTTACATTTAGTGGTATCAGAGCACCGTTCTTCGGACCAATGCATATGACTTCGTCTACTTTCAACAGTCTGGGTATGTCTTCTTCTACATCTAATTATTGTTATTGGTTGATATGTATTGTGTGAGCACATTGTAGGAGTATGCCTCCTAAGAGAAAGGCTTCAGAGGGTGAGGATAGTTCTTCCTCCAGAGTTGTCGATGAGTTCGGCAAGCTACTGAAAGAGCAGGCCAAGGTCCATAGTGAGCAGATCCAACAGTTGCTCCGTCTTCAAGGTACAGGCCAAGGTAGAGGTCAAGTAAGAGGTCAAGTGGCTCAGGCAGTTGGGACCGATGGGATCTTTACTGCTTTCAAGAGAATGGATCCACCGGAATTTGCAGGAAGCACTGACCCATTGGTGGCTGTAGAGTGGGTCAAAGCTCTTGAGGCGATATTTGATCATCTCAAGTATGAAGACAAAGACAGAGTGGATTGTGCAGTATTCATGCTAGTCAAAGCTGCACGCGTTTGGTGGAATGCTACCAAGGTAAGTGTTGATGTTCCAGCATTGAAGTGGCAAGAGTTCACGGATCTTTTCTATGACAAGTATTTCCCAGATGCACTTCTAGCTAGGAAGGTAACTGAATTTCTAGAGCTTCGTCAAGGAAGTATGAATGTTGATGAGTATATTCTGAAGTTCGAGGAGGGCTGTCTTTTTGCCCCATACATTGTATCCAATGACAAAGACAAGGGTGCTCATTTTATTAGAGGACTTCGAGCAGAAATCAGAAGCGACATCAATATGTCGAAGGCGGTGACATTCAAAGAGATTGTGTCTAAGGCTTTGTTGGCCGAGCAAGATGAGAAAGATATTGCCAGAGAGAGACAGGCGAGGCAGCAGTTTGTTGCTCAAAGAGGTCAAGGTTCGAGCCAAAGAGGAAAGGACCATTTTAAAGGGAAAGTCAAGTTGGAGCCGAGTCCTAAAACACCAACTGTTTTATCTGATCCTGAGAAGCCATTGTGTCCCAAGTGCAGTAGGCCTCACAGGGGTGAGTGCAAGTTTGGCACTAATACATGCTACAGATGTGGCACTGCAGGCCATATTGCCAAGGACTGCCCAAGAGGATCAAGCAAAGAGAAGGTGAAGGGTCGCATCTTTACCATGACGAAGGAAGGTATAAACCATGATTCTTCTGTGATCGCTCGCAATATTTTAATTTCAAGCAGAGTAGCTACGACATTAATTGATACAGGTGCTACTCATTCTTTTATGTCTGAACTATTTTTGAGATCTTTGGGTATAGTTCCTTCTGTTATTCCCCTCCAGTTTAATGTTGTTTTGCCTTCGGGAGATGTGTTGTGCCCAACATCTATTGTGTATGCGTGCTCTGTTCAAATTGATGGGCGAGTTGTTTATGCCGATTTGATTGTTATTCCGATGGTTGCGTTTGATATTATACTTGGCATGGATTGGCTATCAACTTACCCTGCAGTGATTGATTGCGTTGCTAAGACGGTGAAATTTGCAGATGATGAAAATAAGGAAGGTATGCTCGCCAGTGCAGGTACTTCGCTGGTCCTTCCTTTTATTTTGTGTCTTGAGGCTAAGAAGTTGTTGTTTAGAGGTTGTGATGGGTTTTTGGCTTCGATGGTGGATATGGATAGAATTGTGAAGTTGAATCTTGATGATATTGATGTTGTGAGAGAGTTCTCTGATGTATTTGAGGATGATGTGCCGGGTTTACCGCCGGACAGAGATGTGGAGTTTGTGATTGATTTAGTCCCAGGTACAGTTCCTATTTCTAAAGCTCCGTACAGAATGGCCCCTACAGAGATGAAGGAGTTGAAGACGCAGTTGCAGGATCTATTAGATAAGGGTTTTATTCGGCCGAGTTCTTCGCCTTGGGGAGCTCCGGTTCTTTTCGTCAAGAAGAAAGATGGGTCGTTGCGGCTGTGTATTGATTATAGAGAGATCAACAAAGTGACGATTAAGAATAAGTATCCGTTGCCACGGATAGATGACCTTTTTGACCAACTGCAAGGGGCTACAGTGTTCTCAAAGATTGATTTGCGATCTGGATATTATCAGTTGAAGGTTAGGGAGTCTGATCTCCCTAAGACGGCGTTCCGGACCAGGTACGGTCACTATGAATTTCTTGTAATGTCTTTTGGTCTGACCAATGCTCCTTCAATCTTCATGGATCTTATGAACCGTGTGTTCGAGCCGTATTTGGATGGCTTTGTCATTGTTTTTATCGATGACATTTTGATTTACTCCAAGACCAGAGAGCTTCATTCAGAGCACCTCAGAGTAGTTCTTCAGTTGCTGAGAGAGAAGAGGTTGTATGCTAAGTTGAAGAAGTGTGAGTTCTGGTTGGATCAGATTTCTTTCTTAGGCCATGTTGTCTCGAAGGATGGTTAGCTGTTGATCCAGCGAAAATATAGGCGATACAGAAGTGGCCTATTCCTACCACTGTCCAAGAGGTACGCAGTTTTCTTGGTTTGGCGGGTTATTATCGTCGTTTTATTTCAGATTTTTCCAAGATTGCCCTGCCGTTAACTAATCAGACGAGGAAGACTGTGAAGTTTGAGTGGTCCAATGAATGCCAACGAGGATTCCAGGAGTTGAAAGATAAGTTGACGACAGCTCCAGTACTTGCTTTGCCCAGTGGTTCAGAGGACTTTGTTGTTTTTACCGATGCGTCGAAGAAGGTCCTCGGTGCAGTGTTGATGCAACGAGGTAAAGTTATAGCCTATGCTTCTCGCCAGTTGAAGGATTACGAGAAGAATTATCCTACGCATGATTTGGAGCTGGCAGCTGTGGTTTTCGCCCTGAAAATCTGGAGACATTATTTGTATGGCGAAAAGTGTGAAATTTTCACAGACCACAAGAGTTTAAAGTATTTGTTTTCACAGAAAGAACTTAATATGCGACAGAGACGGTGGTTAGAGCTTGTCAAAGACTATGATGTGACTATTAGTTACCACCCAGGGAAGGCGAATGTTGTAGCGGATGCATTGAGCCGTAAGTCGAGTTCTTCTTTAAGTTCTATGATTCAGCAGCCGTTGTTGTTAGATTTGCAGCGAGAGGAGATAGCTTTGGTGGTTCCTGGAACCATTGCTCGTTTTTCAGCGTTGGTTATTCGGGCTACATTGACGGACAGGATCCGTAGAGAGCAGGCTATTGATGTTCAGTTGTTAGAGTTGAGAGCTAGAGCAGAGGAGAGAGGTAATTCAGAGTTCGCGACGAATAGAGATGGTTTGGTGACGTTTAGAGGCCGTATTTGCATTCCTGCTGGTGATGATATTCGGCGAGACGTCTTGACAGAGGCACATACAGCGCCATACTCGATACATCCAGGCAGCACTAAGATGTATCAGGATCTTCGTAGACTCTATTGGTGGCCAGGTATGAATAAAGATATTGCCATGTTTATTTCTCAGTGCCTAACTTGTCAGCAGGTGAAGATCGAGCACCAGAGACCTGCTGGGACATTGTTATCATTGCCGATTCCTCAATGGAAATGGGAGCACATTACGATGGATTTTGTGACTGGTCTTCCCAGAACGCAGAAAGGTTTTAACTCTGTTTGGGTTATTGTTGATCGTCTGACCAAGTCAGCGCATTTTCTTCCAGTCAAGACGACATATTCCATGAACCAGTATGCCGAAGAGTACATAGCAGAGATTGTTAGACTTCATGGTGTTCCTGTGTCGATCGTGTCTGATCGTGATCCTAGATTTACTTCAGAGTTTTGAAAGAGTTTACACAGAGCTATGGGTACACGGTTAGCATTTAGTACAGCATATCACCCCCAGAGCGATGGTCAATCAGAGAGAGTTATTCAGATTTTAGAGGATATGCTCAAAGCTTGTACTATAGATTATCCTGGTAGCTGGGATTCCAAATTGCCTCTTATTGATTTCACGTATAATAATATCTACCAAGCGACAATTGGCATGGCACCGTATGAAGCACTTTATGGTAGGAAGTGTAGATCTCCCTTGTATTGGGATGAGATTTGTGAGAGGAAGATGCTGGGTCCAGAGTTGGTCCAACAGACTGCTGATGTTGTTGCTGTTATCCGAGAGAGAATGAAGACAGCGCAGTCGAGACAGAAGAGTTATGCCGATGTGCGTCGTAGGCCATTGCAGTTTGAGGCTGGCGATCATGTGTTCTTGAAGATAGCACCTCTTATGGGTGTGATGCGGTTTGGCAAGAAGGGAAAGTTGAGTCCGAGATTTATTGGCCCATTTGAGATCTTGGATAGAATTGGTGATCGAGCTTACAGGTTAGCCTTACCGCCAGATCTTGACAGAGTTCATAATGTTTTTCACGTCTCTATGCTCAGGAAATATATTGCGAATCCTTCCCATGTTCTTCGCCACGAGCCATTGGATTTGACGTCGAATTTGACGTACCAAGAGATTCCGGTCCAGATTCTGGATCGCAAAGTTAAAGTGTTGAGGAACAAAGAGATCGGCATTGTTAAAGTCCTTTGGAGGAATCATCTGATTGAAGAAGCCACGTGGGAACCAGAGGATGAGATGCAAGAGAAGTATCCCGAGTTGTTTGCGCAGTGACGTCAATTTCGGGGACGAAATTCCTCTAAGGAGGGGAGATTTTAATATCCAAGCCTGGTGAACGGTACGGTTTAAGATTTTGTATACTTATGGACTATTTGGTTAAGTTTATGTATAGTTTTGATGTTAAGAGTTATGATATATGGTTTATAGTATTGTTGTTTATAGTTGTTGTGTAGTTGTAGTAGCATCGTTGCGATTTAATTCATGGTAATTCGTATGTTGAGCCAATTGGTATGAGGCGAATTGGAGTGGTTAGATAAGACATAGAGGTGTAACTTTCTTATTTTGAGTTTTGTTCAAATCATTGTGGAAGATAAGCCAAAAGTGCCCCGAAGTGTGTCGTGTGTTTCGACATTCCTCCAGTGACACATGTTGGGAGATTTAGCATAATATTTTACTCAGACTTCCAAATGATCTGATATTTGGCGAGGTTTAAGAAAAGAGATAGAGCTACAACTTTGTAGTTTACCATTTTTCCAAATTATGAAGGGAAGAGGCGTTTCGGAGGCAATCTTTGGAGATGCTGTGCGCAGAGTAACCAGAGTGCACGCGCACTCTATTGTTCAGTGCACCCGCGGTGACCAGAGTGCACCCGCACTCCAAAATGTAGCGCACCCGCGGTCTACTGTTTCAGATTTTTGGATGAGGTGCCGAAGGCATAGCGCACCCGCGGTGCAAGGGATAGCGCACCCGCGGTCCGTGAACAGTAAAGTCGTGTTTTTGGATTTAAGTGCTTAAATACATGAGTTGGTTCACTTTGCCCTCATTTCTCTCCTCATTCTCGATTTCTTCAGCTCAAGGGAAGCTAGGGTTCCATTTTCTTTCTTTTATTTCTTAGATTCAAGCTTCTTGTTGGATTATTGAAGAGAGAACAAGGTTATTTTGAGTTCAAGGAGCTAAGGTAAGCTT
>NC_133319.1:10723137-10771027 GCF_012295235.1 Primulina huaijiensis | reverse complement strand
TCGATTCATATCGATGGGATAGAGGCACAGAGACAGAGATACTATATAGATATCAATCCAACAGAGAAAAGAGAAATACCATCGTTATTATTATTCATTCTATGATATTCATATTTCAGAGTTGATGGTATTTAATGTTTTCAAAGCCATGTTTTACAGAGTATGGTATATGTACATTGCTATGTAAGAGTTCCACTTGCTGAGTTTCATACTCATTTCAGTTATTCATGTGATGCAGATAAGAGTGACGGGCCGGGACGTTGATTGGAGCCGGGGTCATATGCATAAGAGAGGGAAGGAAGAAGACTATTTTGCAAGTATTTTGACATGATCACAAAAATGATGTTTTGTATTTTGTTGCCTTATTTGATTGATCATGTATTAACTTTTGTTTATATATTGTAATGTATTTCAAATCCTTCCTCCCTTCAAAGAAAATTTTAAATTCCGCTGCTATTTTATGAAAACCGGTTAGAGGTGTTACACTCCCCCTCAATAATTGAATTAAAAACTCCCCCTCAAAAATATAATCGTTTACGCGATTAATGAAGTTTTAGCATCATTCAAGCAGTTTAGGCTACAAATATTAAGATAACAGCTCAGTTACATGAAAGCTAACTAGATAAACATGATGTTTATTTAATCTAATACGCATACCTTGTATCATACATTTACGTACGTCAGCAAGTGTAAGGGAAATTGCTACTACAATAGCAAACTTTAAATTGTTAGAGTACGTGCCCGTCGAGCCAAGTGTTGGCCGAGTGTTTACAATGAAACTCTATGCATAAACGATCTTTATTTTAATAATATTTAAAATAGTCGTTTTGGCACATATTTATCTGTATACCCATGCTAGTTGCATAGATAAAGTCCTTGAATATACAAATAGTAGAAAGAATATGGGATGCTCATATGATGAGTATCATGAAACTCATATTTGGAATACTGTATATTCTAAACAGCTCCTAGTCGCTCGAGTTTGAGACTAGTATCTGCGATGTGAGTACTATGTTTCATTGGTAGGGGACATTGTGATGTCCAAGCATGCAGGTATGTGCTCCTAGTAGAGTGCACTGAACAACCCTCCATTTAGGACTTTCCAAGTGGTTCTCACTTATCAAGTGGAAACGTCCTAGTTTATGGTGGTACACCATTAGTCCTTATGACCCGAGACAACGTTGAGACTCTATATGCTAGCGTTGCACTTTGACTTGTTTACCGACTCTCATGGGGTCATCAGGTGGCAAGGTTGGGTGTTCTGTCGAAACATATAGGAGTCGATGCATTGTAGTCGGGGATTCACCCATACCTTCGGGTATGGATATCCTATGTGTATGTAGTATGAAATCTCTGCTCAGAGTGTTGGTGGTAATTATGAAAGGGGTTTCATAGATTACACCATCGATGCAACTCCGACATGACACATAGTATCGATTTTTTGACAGCTCTCGATATACCAACAGTTGTCGAATCGGTCGGGATAAATGAGATGAAGGGACCGTACTGTAAGCTAATCATAATTGAATGGTTCTTGCAGGCACTATCATTTGATATCTAGGGAATCATGTAAGCGATGCTGCTAGGCGTTTAACATGATTGGTTGGGTACTATCAGACTTGAGTTCTGACGTTCTTATTATAGAGGAGTTGATAAGTAAGAATGGAGCAATTGGGGTATGCTCATATAAGGAACTGTTTAGTCCCGAATCACATGGAGATGTGAACCCATGGCTAGTTGTATCAATGAACCATTGAGGGCCACACAAGTGCTAACTTTCTAGATCCCGTTGAGAAGTAAAAACAGTTCAATGTGTTGAACGGCTTATAAAAGAGTTTATAAGCGTAAAGAAAAATAGAAGTACGACGTCTATAAGGGGAATGTAACTTTTATTTTGTGGAAGTGTTCCTAAATTAAAAGTTGGTCAAATATATAATGTATTTGAAAATTGTGATTTTCACAAACATTATTATGGATTAAATTAAATTAATTCAAGTGTTGAATTAATGAAACACTAGTGGGCCTAATAGAGTCGAAATAATTAAATTAATTAAAGTGTTGAATGAATGAAAAAATATTGGGTCTTGTAGAGCTCAATAGGAAATAATTGTTCAACTAGTGGGCTTGAGTAAAATCAAGTAAAGTTTAAATGATCTCAAATGGGTTTGAGATATTTAAATAAAAGTTCATAGGCCTCGTAATTGTTACAAGTACAAATGGAATTGCATGCTTGGGAGGTGAAAGGTCGGAGAAAATTTTTTGAGTCAAAAGACATGCATGCCTTTGGGTCACACTTTAACTTTTGACACAACCAAGAAAAACTCCTCCCTTCTCTCCACAACCTCTTGGCCGAAATATTGAAGTTATTTTCCTTCAATTTTTGCTTCTTCAATTTGTTGATGAAAGCACATACTTCTCAAAGAAAAAGGCCTTACATTTTCTAGTGCAAGTGTAAGGTGGAGTTAGCTTGTTGGTGGTGGGCTTGATTTTGAGCAAGGAGTGCTCAAGGAGAAGCTTGTAGATTGTCATCCCTTCAAGAGCTTAGTTGTTTGACAACTAAGTTGGAGCCATCATCAATCTTTTAAAGATTGATATGTATATTTCTTAAACACTCTATGAATGTCATTTTGTGTTTTATTGTATTTGCTACACACTATAGTGTTTAGGGTGCTCGGTTTTTGCATTAAAAATAATTTTGAAACTTCCGTTACGCAAGCGGGCACTATAATCGATCCTCTTTCATAAATAACATCAAATATCAGTTAGTTTCTTCATATGAGAACTGGATATACTAACAACTGATTTCCTTGAATGCTTTGAATGCTGCATCGATCTTGAGTCTCTTTGCCAGAAGAGAAGCTAATTTGACTTAAACTTGATCTCTTTGCTGGCTAACTGGTCGAGCTGACTCAAAACTGGACTCAACTGCGATGTGAGACGGAATGATCATCTACTCTGATATGATATGGCAATGAAGCGGCAGTATACTTGTGACGCACCATACTTTTTCTACTTAAAATTTGCGGAAAAATTAAAAATTTTCTTAAATATAAACACCCATACGGTCATCAACTCATCATTCATAAAATATCATTGGAATAATCCATCACCAATAAAAATGTTGTTAAAAGAAAAGTTTGTTCAACATATCTCGCATCAAAACATAAATCAGAGTGAATTTAAACTTGCATAAAAATATTAAAAATGACGTGGGCGGTCCTCGGGTTTAGCCTCCCGCTCAGTCTAAGCCTGCTCCTTGGTCGCCACCTCCTGTCTCCTCATAGGCATCCTCACCTGCATCGATCAAGTCTAGTGAGTCTAAAGACTCAACACGTATAAACTAGAATAGCAAGTAATACATAATAAAACCACATGCAACTTTAAAATAGGACATACATACTTGAAACTTGAACTTGCAAATTAAACTTGAACATACGTACGTACTTAATTAGACGTGCCGTCAACATAAACTTTCTTAACATGCTTGCATACTTGAACATACTTGAACATACATAACTTCATCATTTTACGTAGAAATATGTTTCAAAGCAAGTGACCCATAACATAATTCACCTGATCAGACTAAACCACAGTACTGGGATGACAGAGACGTATCCACTGCCACATACATGAGATCTCCGTTCATAATTTAACGGGGTGATTGGTACACGTTCATAATTTAACGCTTTCCAATCTCGATCTAAACCCGTTTATAATTTAACGGGCGGATCGGTCCCCGTTCATAATTTAACGCTTTCCAATCTTAAACATAACTTGGTCACAAGACAATTAGCATACCTCAAAAACTTGAAAATATTTTCTTTGCACGTCGAACATACTTACTTGGCGTTGAGGGATTCGTTGGACTTCGATCGGGGTCATTGCTGCAACATACTAACGTGAATTCATAACTTAACGGGTGTAACTCAAACGTAACAATCAAGCTTACCCACGAGTTCATACATTTCCTTAGGACGTTCTAAAATTCCCGTGACTTGACATTGTTACACATTGCACTAAACCAAGACATCAAACCTCAAAGCATACCATAATATTTCCCAAAACTCAAGTACACGGACCCCGTGCCCAGGTCCGGCTCCGGGTCCGTGTAGGTGCGGTGGAATGACTCGTGAAGAAAAGGGAAGGCACGGACCCCGTGCTGCGATCCGGGTGGGGGTCCGTGTACCTGCGCAAATTTGACATCAAAGGAAAACAAAGGCACGGACCCCATGCCTTGGTCCGTGTGGGGGTCCGTGTCATCTCGCAAAAATGGTTACTCGAAGGAAACAAAGGCACGGACCCCGTGCCAGGGTCCGTCCATGGGTCCGTGTACCTGCGGGTCAAGCCAACATACGAAAATTCTGAACAGGTTTTGCTTAACAGTCTAGACTCGATCGAACGGACCATGAATCGACACCACGAGGCCATCTTAGGATACTACGTCAATGACTCGAACCTATACGATTGCCCCCAATGCAACCACATGTCCCAAATAACTCAATACTCCATAAACAAAACCTTTGACAGAAAATGGTTTACACGACTACTCGTTCTCCCAAGAGCCTAACGACGTGAAACGACACCCCAATATACATCCCAACGTCATGCTAAATATACCTAGACACAGCAACGATCATCCGTCGATCCCCAACGAAGCCTGCAACCATTAAACTTCAAGAACGCATCAACATCATAATTTTCTGAAAACGCAGTTTGAGCAGTCTCACAAAAAACACCATAACTCACTCAATTTTTTTCCAAAAATTTCGAATCATATATCAAATCGAATATATCAAAAAGTTCTACATTTTTTTTGTTAAAAGTTTTCTCAAAATCTCGACCGAAAATTCGCAGTTTTAAGAAGAACAGTAAAAACGTGATTTAGATCTAAAAATTTTCCTTCAAAATCGATCCAATCAATTATCCACTCAAACTATGAACATCATACATGAATTTTACGCATAAAATAACACAACGCATAATATGACATGATCGACGCAACAAAAGAGAGATTATACGTGACTTTGATGATAAACTTTACCGAAACGGCGATACCGAAGCGGAGAAAGAAACGAGGTTAATCCGGGACGAACGTGGCTCGATTTTTCCTTGAATAAAAGTGACGAAATTCACTGAAATTTATGAAGGAAGGGGGCGGCTGCTGAGTGGCTCCAAGAACCCTAATATTTGCTATAAAAAATGTGTAATTGAGAATGAATGTGTAAGTGTGTGTTGTGTGTTGTAGCGTGAGTTTTTGTGTGTGTAAACATGTGTGTGTGCGTGTGTTTAGGATAGTAATTAGGGAATAGTTAGTGCTAAATAATTAATAAAATTACTAATAAAAAGGCTAATTAAAATACCACTTAACATGTCATTTATCATGCTAATAAAATGCTAACTCATTAAAATTTTAAAATAAAATGCCCCAATACCAATTCTTTAAACGTTTAAAATAATTAAATCACCTGGTGATAGAATTAGATTTTAAAAAAATACTAAAACTAAATAAATTATTTAAAATGCCCCTTCCTAGCTTTAGAATAAAACACCGCATTTCAAATTGTCAAATCGTCACCGGTCTTTTCCTCGATCCCGTCTCGAGTAATCGCCTGAAACATGAGACTCGAAAAACATTTTAACGTGCATCACATGAACATGAATAATTTAAAGTAATGTATTTAAATAAATCATGCACTACTAGGACTCGTTTTAAAATTAATTAAATGATTTAATAATTAAATAAATGCATGGGTTATACATGTACAGAATTTGGGCACTACAATACTGCTGGTGATTAAGCTCCATTTTAATCATCCAACATCTCAACATAGCTGGGCTTCATTTATGATCAGCTAAACTGGTAGGCTGGCAGCTGAAATCTTGTTCACTGAATCGGTTTAGTTAATCTGCTATCAGCTTGGACTCAACACCCTGCAGGCTGCTAGATCATTAAAATTAAGGAGTCGAGAGAAGTTGCTACAATGTTAGTTGCAGAGCCAAAACATTCTCTTTTCCCCCGATAAACTCATATAAAATTTTTAAGAGGATTTTGAAATCCATTTTAAATACCATTTTAAAACACATTTTAAAACATCAGCTTTCAAATGTTCTTCTTATAACACCTAGCTCTGATACCAATTGAAGGATCGTGTGCACACCTGCGAAGGTGTTTCAAACATAATATTCTCCATGAGCTTCAATAGCTCGTGTTCTAAGAATTTTTACACCGATAAATTAAATCGAGTTTGATTATAAATCAAGCGGAAAACACTCGAAGTAATCTTTCGTCAAGAAAAAATGATATATTTTATATATTGTGCAACTGAATAACTAAAAGTAAAGGGAATCAGTTATGGCACATATCAGTTCAGTTATGGTAAAAACTGAACTGACGGATGCTCTAACTGATCAAATCAGTTTGAAAACAATAGTTAAACAGTTAAATAACACATGATATGTTTATGGATGTTCGGAGACTTCAACTGCTCCTACGTCACCCCTTCTACCTCATCAGGTAGGTTGCACTAGAAAACTTTGATCGATACAATAACTTGTACAAATCCACTCAGCTTTGGACTTACTCTATTGCCTTAACTGAACTCCTAGCCTACACTAAAGGCAGGACCTTCCAACAAACACTTGTTTAACATCTGTGTGTCAAAGACTACATACACAAGTTTATTGTCTTTGTGCAAGACTCACTCAGCTGTTCAATAAGCTCAACTCTCTGATATATATGAGTGATTGTGTGTGCGTGTGTGAGAACTGAACATGAATACCACACGAAGGTGTTCTCACACACTGAGAGAAATAGGGCTTCTATACTAAGCTGATAACACGTTAAAGTGTTCCCTCACAACTGGGCCGATTGCTTCTCTCTTTAAGCTGATAAGACTTTTAAGTGTGCCCTCTCTTATTCACACACACTTGTTCTGTGTTTAGTTGGTCTTCACTAATCTTCTATTTATAGGCGGGAAACTGATTGTACAGTGAGACTCAATAATTGTAACCGTTGCAGCTTGAATGCTTTCCTTGAAATTTGTGTCTCGACTTTTCAGACATCTATCCTAGGTCATTTTGTCTTTAAGTGTTGCTGCAACGTCCATTATTGTACCTTGATCGTACAGTTGCTTTTGTATCGTCGTGCGTAGTTGGAATCCACTTAGATAAGCTTGTCTTGATATGCAACTGATTGATTCCTAACTGATGCTTCTTACTGGTCATCTGAACTGATCTTCAGTTGGGCTGGTGAAATCAGTTGACTCGTCAGTTGAACTGATTTCACTCTTTCAGTTGAACTGGTCAGCTGGGCTCTTAATCAGTTGAGCACTTTATCAGCTGGCCGGGCTTTTGAAGGTCTTCTGTTGAACTGTCTGTCAGCTGGACAATCAGTTGATTTGGTCTTTGATACTTCAGTTGGACTAATTCAGTTTGGGCAATCAATTGGCACTTTTCAGTTAGCGTCTTGATAGCTTCAGTTTTGGCTCGGTAACTGAGCAGTTCGAAGCCTGATCAGTTTCAGCATCATGCGCACTTCGATAAATCATTAGCACCAAACTAATAAGTTTTGTTAACATCAAAATCAAGATTGCGAATATAAAATGTTCCAACAGTCACTTTGCAGGAATTTACCACTGTTATAATCAAAGATATAATTATCTAAAAATTAGTTTCCCTATTTTCTTCTATCTCAAATGTTCTTGCATCAGTGTCATCTCCTAGTCCAATTGAGTATTTTCCAGTAGCAGTTCATGTCCCAACCACAATTCTCCAATCTTCATAATCCTCAAAAGTGTTTGTCCGATAATGTTTATGTTTGGGATGAAACTAATAGAGAATAAAAAACATCAGGTGTTAAAAACAAGTTATAATTATAATTATAAATATTAATTTTATTATTTTAACTCAAAGACTCTTACCTTAAAATAATCCTCCCATATCAGGTGTTAAAAACAAGTTATAATTATAATTATAAATATTAATTTTATTATTTTAACTCAAAGACTCTTACCTTAAAATAATCCTCCCATACTTCGTCTTTAGCAGTGAATTTCTTTGTCACGGAATCCCATCCAAAACAAGAGTAATAACATATAAGCTTACAATAATTGTTGTATCGTTGTTTGAACCACTTAAACGAGTTTGATATTGTGTAATAGTCTTTTCACATCCAGGTTTTTCGTTTAGAGCAGGAAGTATTTTTTGTCTACGGTTTTTTTGTTAGATATTTCTTTCTTATCATGTCATCCTCGCATTGCAGCATCGACCATGAGTTTTAGCAATTCATTACTCTCTTTAGTCGTCTACACATTATATTTTGCTTGTGAATCACTCATAGATAGTATTACTTGAATAAGATAGAAAGTATTCAATGATAAGAAGCTAACAAGAATATACATTTTACTATGTATTGACCAAAAGAAGCAAATAACAAATAAGTCTCCGACACAAAATAAAATCAATAAATAGTGATATGGGGAAGCCTGTTTTTATTTGTATAAAACTAGCATATAATTTATCGTCTATGATTTTAATTGTTCACTATTAGAGTCGGGTAAAAGATTTTACTTGATATGACCCTTAAATGTAAAGATTATAGTTTACAGCAGAGTTCAATAGTTATGTTGATTGTCTCATGTGCTCTTAGAGAATTATGTAATGCATCTTCAAGGTTTCTCCTCTCCAACCAGTCAGTTGTGAGGCAAATCATCTTCATTACAAATTTCTAATTGATATAAATTTAAAATCGTTATAAAATTCATTCCAAATAAATTTAATTTAATATAATCTATATTTTTTTTACACAAAATATCAAGATTTAGTAAAAATTAATAAGCACATAATGTGTGTTGATTACTAATATTTATAAAATATGTCTGTGTTGATGATTTAAGAGTTTTTTTTTTTATTTAGGTGTTAGCATCCATGCATAATAATTGATATCTGAAGCATACAAATTCTTTTTTCCCGAATATCCCTCCACTACACTACTCGTATCCTTATGGCAAAAACATAAGAAAATAAAAGTTCAAATACAAAATTAGATGGAGAAAAAATTACTCGAACATAATTATTATAATTTATGTAAAAATTATTATCCAAATTTATGTAATCGATTTTTTAATTGTTGAATCATAGGTTTGAGAAAATACATAAATCCAAAGATTAATTTTTTAAGAAACTGAAAAGTCAGATGTACAGACTTCCCCATATCACATTATATGTAAAAATCTAAAGCACACACATAAACAAACAAAAACAAACAACGAACGGATCACAGAAAGAGATACATAAAAATTATAATATGTTTTTGTAATCAAGTCAATAATGATTCAAAAAAAGAATTATGCTTCTGAAATTCGAGGAACCCTCGACTTGTCTTTAGAGAGGAGAAAAACGCAGTCTTTGAATGAGAAAGAGAGAGATATGGATGAAAATGATATTTTGTTTAATTAAAAGTCTACCAAAATCTCTAGGGTGAGTAGAAGATAATTTTTGAGTTTCTAAAGTTGTACCTAGAGTTTTAAGGTTTGTACGTAAAGAATTATATTAGAATTATCATAAATCTATAGAAATATTGGATACCTATAGATTTTTAATAAGTCAAGTTTGAATACCTCTATATTTTTTAAGACTCTAGAAAAATCTAATTTGAATACCACTAAACTTTTATAGAGTTTATAAAAGTCTATGTTTAATACATCTAGACTTTTAAATTCTATAAAAGTCAATAAAAATAATTAAATTTTCAAGATTGAATGCACACCCCTACCCTAATCGAGATGTCATGGAAGAAGGTAAGGACCAATGCTAGACTCAAAAAGTCTTAGGTTGATTCCTAACTTTATATTACCCATTTAAAAAAAATGGTCTTTTAAATATTTTGAAATACCACAGCGTGAGGTGCTGGTGTCTCAATTTCCCTCTTAAAACCCTAAGGTTTATAACGACGGATTCTATTTTATAATACTCAACGATTCTGCCCAGTTTCACAAATCCCAGGTATCTGCTTAGTTATGGAATTTGATATGGAGACTTCTCCCAGCTATTTTGATCCTGAAGATTTCAGCAGCAGAGAACGGTTTCGTCGATACGGGTAATTTATTTGGTTACGCTTTTTGTTCTTTTAATTCAATTATGTTTCAGAAGTCAAAAAGCTCAAAATTTAAATTTTTGGGTCTCTAATTGTTCTCATTTTTCACAAACATTCTACAGAATTTGATCTCCCCGTGTTAGATTTTTTATGCGCTGGAAAACTCAAAAGTCTTGTCCATAACGTTATATTTTGTTATTTTACACAATTTAATTCGAGTGAAAAGTAAAATGCTGTTCCTCATATGCATGGATTCTAATATATGGACTAGCCGAGTAGGAGTGCAAATGAGTCAACCTAAGAGTAGTTCACGAGCGGCTCGTTCAAAACTCGAGTTCGAATAGCTTGAATCTTTAATCGATTCGAGCTCGATTTTTACATGTGACTATTATATATATATATATATATATATTTAGAATTAAAATATAGCTTAAATCAAGCTTTTTGAGCTCAAGAATCTCGATATGTTCTCGGGTCGACCTCGAGCTTGAAAATTAGTACTCGATCTAGTCGAGCTCAAATTCAAGTATACTAAATTTTTTCGAGTCGAGCTCAAGCGATTGCACTCTTAATATGGACTGTGTAGTGATTTTCTGAAATTGTATGCATTCATTTCCTTGTTCTCTCGAGCCCCCTGCCCTTTTTTTTGTCAAATTATTGTTTCTAATAAGGTCCCCCATCATGAGGTACTCAGTCGGAGAAAATGCGTGCATATGAGAGTTCTGGAGTTCCATACTGATGTGTAGCTTTTTATATTTCTATTCGTTTGAAAAGATTACTGATTATAAATGTTGAAGTCTTACTCTGCAGTATGCACCATTAAATACATTTTATTTTGGTGAACGGTGCAGGTTTAGTCTATGCCTGGATTTAAAATTTGCTCTCTATCTTCAGTAAATATTACAGACACATCATTTGGTTTTCATTTTACGTTAGCCAGACTTTTAATTCTCCTGATTTGATATGAAAGCAAAGTCAATATGTGCAGGAAAAGACATCCAGGTTCAAGCTTGTCGTCACACTATGATAATTCAGCTTCAAGTTTTCGTAATGCTGCACTTTTTCTTGAAGACATAAAACATGAGGTTGAGAGCCTTGACACAGAGAATGATGGAGTGCCTTTTGAATCTGCTCCTAAGAGAAGATCATCTGTTGAAAGGCTGGAGTCATCCGGGGTGGATGTGAGTGCTGATGCAACATGCCGACGGGAAAGTGAATCCCTGAAGATTTGCAAACAGGAAGTTGATGTGGGAATTGAAAGTGGTGACACTATGATCCAATTGTTTGCTTCGCTGCTAGATAGTGCCCATCAAGGTGCGTGTGCAAAGTTGCACTTTTGTGCTGTTCTTTGATGTTGCTTCATATAATGTCATTAGAAAGTCTGATGATTGGACTAAAGTTTGAACCATGTGGGTGAAATTATTTTTCTGACCTTTCTAATAAATATTGCTCCAGACCTGAGCTATGGTATTTTGCTAATTGGACTAAAGTGGAAATGATGTAGATGAAAATATTTTTCAGACCTTTTTACTCATGGGTTTCTTAACTTGAGATTCAAGTCTAACAGAATTACTAGTCATTATTTTCTTTCTTTCTTTTTTGATGAGAAACAACCTACTTATTTTTATCTATTCATATCATCTCAAAGACTTCATCAATAAAATTTGTTAATATATCGGTTGGTGCCTTCAAATCTCCACCTTTATTTTTTAAAAAAATTATTGATTCCTAATTTTCAATGTTCTCCCACAAATGTAACTCAATTAAACCTCCTTAGGTACCAGGCCTTGCAATGTTATTGTTCCGTGTATTATCTCATCCATAATTTTGTTGAAGATGAATCGAAGATCTCAAAATCTAGAAATTAAAAATGCTATTGATAGACAATGATTATATGTTGCTAGAATTAGTATTAAGCTGGGCTCTTGGTGTTGTGAATCGTGTTTTCTCATGCCCAAACGCAGCGGAAGTTTAAAATTTTTATTTTATTTTGATAATCAAAATATTTGGACACTCGTATGGTTTGGATTGAACAAACGTATATAGGATGTTTAAAGTTTTTACCGTAGTGAATTATCACTTGGCTCCAATTACGCCGGCATAAGCGAACGTAGCTCTTGTTGTAAATCCTACGTACGTTCTTCAAATCTCCTCTCTTCAATCTTAAAATCAGGTCTACGACTGGATTACTTATTCCTCTTCCAACTTGTACTAGAAAGTATAGAAGGATTTTACGTGGAGATTGATATGAAGTTGCCGAAAACAAGGAGAGTGGGAGGAGGTGGCTTTTTCGAAAATTCTTTTAGCTCGGAGGTTAGGGTTTCGAAAATTGAGAATGAATAATCACCTTAACCCTAAACCTAATACACATATATATAAGCTTAGGGCCCATTAATTAAATTATATACTTAATGGGCTTAATCAATTAATTATTCTAGTCCAACTAATTTAATTAATTAATTAATCTTTTAAAGTCCAATTAAGAACTTTAATAATATACATGTTGATATTGTACTCCTACAAGTCCATTATGCATATACCCATTACATTTAATTTAAATCTTTTATTAATTCAACATTTGAATTTAATATTTAAATTATAAATTCAACATTTGAATTTAATATTTAAATTATAAATAAAACTCCTTGAATTTTGCACCTCCGAAATTTAATAGTCATAAATTCAACTCCTTAAATTTATTTCTCAATGTTCTCTATAAATTCAACTCCTTGAATTTATTATTTCAATATTTTATATAAATTCAACTCCTTGAATTTATAATTTCAATATTTTCTATAAATTCAACTTCTTGAATTTATTATCTCAACGAGGACAAAATAATCCAGTACTTGTGTGACCCTCAATGGTTCATGGATACAGCTAGCCATGGGTTCACAACTCTTTGTGATTCAAGACATAATCTTTTATTCGGGCTTACCCTCATTTGCCCCATTAATGTATCAATAATGGATCATGAGAATGTCAGAAATCGTTTATCTGATTAAACCCATTTAATCATGGTAAGAGTGTCTAGTAGCATCGCCCCATGATTCCCTAGGTATCATTGATAGTGCCTGCAAGAACCAGTCGGTTATTATTAACGTACAGTAAGGTCCCTTCATCTTATATATCACGATCGAATCTGCAACCATTGGATATCGAGAGTTGCATAAGAATTCGATAACTATGTGACACGTATTTGAGTATAAATAGCGGCATCGCATGTACAATTGGAGAACTCTTTCTCTAACGTAATCTCATACTCTGGCTAGAGATTCCATGCACTATTATTTCATCAGATTACACAGGATATCCACAACCGTAGGTGAGCGGTGAATTCCCGACTACAATGCACTGGCTCCTACATGCGTCACAACTGTACCCAATCTCGCCATCTGATGACCCTCCTGGAGTCGGTAAACGAGTCAAAGCACAACCCTAGCATATAAAGCCTCAGTGTTGTCCCGGGTCGTAAGGACTAATGGTGTACAATCATATCCATGGACTTATCCTCTCGATGAATGATAACCACTTGGAAAGTCCTAGGGAGGACAGTTTGGTATAATCATCATATGACTACCCATCTGCACGTTTGGACATCTCTATGCCCTTACCAAGAAATGCGGTACACAACATCACAGATGCTAGTCTTGAACTCAAGCGACCTTTATCCATGTTTTAGGCTGCTGAATCGACTAGGAGCGAATTTAGATTATACAGTGTTTACAAATAAGTTTCAAGATCGAATACAATTCATTTGTATTAAAATATAATCAAGGTCTTTATTTATGTTGATCACATGGGTATATAGATAAAGAAATAACAAATCATGAAATAATGAATTATATTAAAATAAAGATTGTTTATTACAACTGAGTCAATAAATTCCCTAGCCAACAGTTGGCTTACAGGGCATCTACTCTAACACTTGGATGTGCCAAATAACGATAAAGAAAAAAAAAATTATTTCTCTTCTTCATTGTAAACGAGTTTGAACCGTTTCTGTTTTCTGTGAGTGCCACTATTTTTCGGCCTTCTTGCTGATTAATTCACTATTTCCTCAATTTCTGCATTGGGAATAACCAATTTAGTTTACAGGATGAAGGGGAGTGATTATGCCTGTTTCATGATCATTTTTACTCTGAAGTTAACTTGGAGGATTTATTTATTTAATTTTTCCAGATTTTGGTACTCTTTCGGTTGATAACAATGTAAATTTAGCATTTGATTTGCTGGTTATCTGTTATATTTGCAGGGTTGATGCCTATTTCTAAGCTGATTTTGCAATTTGAGAGTTCTTGCCGCAATGTTTCTGAGACGATTAGGTATTGATTCAATCATTGTTATCTTTCATTTCGCTTTTTCGGGATTCAGGATAACATTGCTGTTGGAAGTACTGGTATAGCACTATATGTTGAAATATGTAACTAGAATAGATTAAATTAAATCTTGTTTAATTATAGTTGATAAGATATCTTATCTTCGGTAGAATTGTAAATTGTTTAGATTGATGGTTTTACCCAAAGTCTTGGAATCATGATTTGTAATCTGCACACTATTTAAAGGGGTGTATCCCATGAGTGAAATATATGAGAAATCAATCTAATTGATCTCTTTTTGCATGGTATCATGAGCCGAAGGATTTCTTAGTTAAAATTGGCCAAAACTGACTCTAGTTCCTCTTCCACAACACCTCTGACAAATCCAAAGGCCACACATAACTCAGGTTGCAATTCCGATTATGTTTCTTCCTGATGCTGATTCTTCTTCTCTGTTGATAACAAGCCTTAATTTAATTGGCAAGAATTATCTACACTGGGCACACAATCGGTTAAAATTGTAACTTGTGCCCGAGGAAAGCTGGTCAATGTCACTAGCAAATTGTGCGCTCTAGAATCCATAGACCCTTTATGTAAAACATGGGTTGTGGAAAATTCAATGCATGACTTATCAACTCAATGGAACCTCAGATAAGTCATCATTATCTTTGGTTTATGACAACTAAAGATGCATGTATTCGGATCTTGGCGACGCTTCCCAGATTTTTGAGATTCAAGGGAAGCTCAAAGAGATGAAGCAGAGATCGAAAAGTGTGACCCAATATTTTTCGGATCTTCAAGAGATGTGCAAGAACTCGATTTATTTTTTGACAAAGAAATGACTTGCACTAAATGCAATGTCAAACAACGAACAACTCTTGAGAAGGAAATAGTTTTTGATTTTTTAGCGTGCCTCAATCATGACCTGGATGATGTGCGAGGAAGAGTTGTTGGCCGCGAGCCCTTTCCTTTGACGAAGTATGATTTTGCAGAAGTTTGGCTGGAAGAAGTTCATAGAAAAGTGATATTGCTTGATGACACTCCGACCTTTCCAACTTCCCCTGAAGGTTCTGCTCTAATCTCACATAAATTCTTACCTTCCGAGAGGTATAATCGTGATCAAAAGTCAACCACAAGACCTGTCTGTGAAATGTGAATACAGCCATTACCATGGTCATACAAAGAACAAATGTCGGGAGCTCCATGGCAAACCTCCCAACTGGCAAGACAAAGAAGAAAAGGATTGGCAAGGCTTATCACACCCAGTCTGCAACATACAATTTTGGACCAGCTTCTATGCCCTTGAGAAATGAGCAGATCGAACAAATCTGCAAATTTCTGAACCAATCTTCGGTCAACGCAGATCCCAACCATACTCCAGCCTTCCTGTCAGATCGTGCTTGATAACGCAATCTGGAAAAAAATTTCAGTACAAAAATCTTCCTAGATGAACCCTTGGATCATCGATTCAAGGGCATCTAAGCAAATGATAGGTCGTTTCAGTGATTTTTGTACCTATGTTCTGTGTGCTATCCCATCAATGTTATTCTTGCTAATGGTTTTTTGAGACAAGTTGCCGGAATTGGTAACATAAGATTATCCCCATCTCTTGTCCTTATAGCCGCATTTCATGTTCCTTCCTTGAAATGCAATTTGATATCAGTTACGAAATTTACCCGAGATACTAATTGTGTTGCTAAATTCATGTCTTCTTCGTGTCAATTTTAGTATCTACTGTCGGGGAGGACGATTGGCAATGCTAAGGTTCATGATGGACTTTACTATTTTGAGGCTAATCCTAGAGAGAGTAGACTTCAATTTAGGTCTAGTAACGTGTCTTTGTGTGTTGTAGTCAAGACATAATGTTATGACATCGTTCGCTTGGCCATCCCATTTCTTTTATTTGAAGAAATTGTTTCCATCGTTATTTGGCAATAAATAATTTACTTATCTCAATTGTGAAATGTGTCAACTTGCTAAACATACTCGCACATCACTTTATCCAAAATCGTATAAACCATTCACACCTGTTTCTGTAATCCACTGTGACATAAAGGGCCCTTCAAAAATTCCCACCTCAAATGGTAAAGGATGGCTTATTAGTATTGACAATCACACGCAAGTCATTTGGGTTTATCTACTTCGTGATAAATACGAAACTAACCCCGTCTTCAAAAACTTTCATATAATGGTGCAAACCCAATTTCATACCCAAATTCAAATGTTGCGTATGGATATGGAGGGTATGTTTCAATTCCGTTCTTGGGGAATACTTATCCGAGCATGGTATTATTCATCAAAGCTCTTGTGTCGAAACTCCGCAACAAAATGGAATGTCGGGAAGGAAAGGATACGCATTTGTTAGAGGTTTCTCAGGCTCTTATGTTGACGATGAAAATTCCAAAATACCTATGGGGAGATGCACTTTTGACCTCTACATATCTTATCAATGGCCTGCCCAGTCACCCAATCAGAAGCCTCAACGAGACGTTTGCTCCTGTTGCCCAACTGAACATGGTTATGATTTTCCTTTCATTGGCAGTCAATCTTGATTGGCCTCTACATCAATTTGATATAAAAAATGCCTTTCTAAATGGGGAGTTGGAAGAAGTCTACATGTGTAAACCTTATGGTTTTGAATTAGAATGTGAAATTTGTTTGTAAACTTAACGAGTCTCTTTATGGCCTAAAACAATATCCACGAGCTTGGTTTGACAGGTTTTCGAAGGCTATAAAGTGGTTTGGCTTGAAACGTCCACTGTTTTGAAATGGTGGTTTCTTTTATCACCTATACCTTGGATGCATAGTTGATCATGTATATCTGTTTAATGTGAATTTTGATCCACTCCGGTCACTTGTTTCTGAAACTTCCTGCATTTTAGTGTACACTTGTTCCCTTCATTTGCTGCTTGGAAACATGAAGTGTCACTTTTTAGAACTTTCAGATAAACACATTGGTTGTGGTTTTTCTATCTGATGATCTGACTACTTTTTTGTTGTTTTCCTTGTAGGTATGGTTTCAATGAGAGGTATAGAATTATTGAGGATAAACTGATGAGACAGAGGGCTCGACTTTTGCTTGATGAAGGCGCTACCTGGTCTCTTCTGTGGTACCTGTATGGGAAAGGTAGTTATAGCATTTTCTACCCCAATAAGGTTGATTTAGTCTTGTAATTATTGCGTCTTTAATCTTTTTTTAATACCAGAGTCCTTAAAAGAATAATGCCTTGCGAACATCAAGTTGTTGCCTAGGAACCTAAATTTTTTTAAAAAATTAATAAGCCAATTGCTCAAATTGACCAGAGCATCAACTGTTCATTTTATATTTTTCTTTTGCTGAATAGACGAGTAATTTGTGGATGATTTCATCTTATTCAGATGCTACCAACCACACCCATTGATTTGAGCTGTTTGAGTTTTATGTAAAGCATCACTTGTTTTTCAAGCCCTTGTCATGCCAGTTGGTAAACACCCCAAATTTTTTAGATTTCTCTACCTGAATCCAGATCTTGCACAACCAGTTGGATTTTCTGCTGTAATGATTTCACTGGCAATAACTTTCTGTTCCTTTAGCAGTTCTTTTAATCATGTCAATTCTCTGTTTTTAGGCTTCAAGTTCTTTATCTGTTTCAACTTGGAACCTAATCCGCAAGGCTAATGTATTTTGTTATTTTAACACAGGCAATGAGGAACTTCCTGAAGATTTAATCATGGTGATGTATTGTCCATGGTCGTATTTCTCCTTTAATGTGTATCCGTATCATATACAGCAAATTGAAGTGCTCTTTATCATGAATTGCTGTTGAGGCATACTATATAGTCACCCATTCTTTGTTGTTGACTTTACTGATACAATGCTGAGTTAATATAATGCTTTCCAACAGTTCCCTACAACTTCACATTTGGAGGCATGCCAATTTGTTGCAACTGATCATACAACACAGTTATGTCTTAGGATTGTTCAATGGCTTGAGGGATTGGCATCCAAAGCTCTTGATTTGGAAAATAAGGTATACTCATGTCAACATTTATCTGGATACACCTTGAAATGGTCTTCTTTTGTAGTTTGTACATGTTATAGATTGTATATAGAAATAAGAAATATGTAGATATGATTTACTTTAATTTTAAGGATTTTATTAGTGATTTACCTTGATTGCATGGATTGATTGTAGGGATTTGATTAGTTTACTTTCCTCACATAGGACTAAAAGTTTGTATGTATGTGTATATGACTAAGGAATAAGCTGAAATGTATTATTCTTTTAAATTTGCGTTCATATTTTGTTACTTGGTATCAGAGAGTACAAACAAATAGTGGGAGGGATAAGAAAATTTTGGTAACATATTTTAGTGACAATTTGTTCTCACCACCGACATGGGAAGAAGCGCCGCTCGCCGATCTTTAATCGCCCAGATTCCGGTCCAGTGCTGTGTCGCTAGCACGTCAAGGTGCGTTTGTCGCCCTATCTTCGGCTTTCACTATTCCGCTCGCCCTACTCGGTATACCACTTATGTTTACCTGGTTGAGTCGGCATCTGTTCAGATGTGGGACTTTTTGTGCAACAGGTTCAAAGTTTATTTTTTGATATTTCGGATTTAGACCTCTGTTTCCTTTGTTCTTACTGCCCTTTGGTGATATGGCTGAGAAGAATTCTATAATGGTGTCCGTCTTTGTTCTCGTGTTCTAAAAAATCACGGAATATAAAATAAATGGCTCTAATTAATCTTGATTGAAGTAAGACAGTTCATCTTTATCTGCTGAGCATTGATATGGATAACCATATGACTAATAACCCACCTGCATATGAGTCCAAGCAGACGTGGTTGAAAGATGCTCGGTTATTTTACAAATACGAATTTCCATTGACAGTGAGGTAACTGGTCTGATTAATCACTGTGAATTTGTTAAAGAGCTGATGGAATATCTAGATTTCTTGTATTCTGGAAAGGGGAATATTCCCGCAGTTATGAGGTGTGCAAAACCTTTTATTGTGTAGAAAAACAAATAGGTCAGCAATCTTTTTTAATGTTGTTTAAAAGGACTTATGAAGAACTTAACATGTTATTACCATTCAGCCCTGATGTGAAAGTACAAGAAGCTCAATGGGCGAAAATGGATGTAACGAGTTTTTTAGCTGGACTTCCTCATGGGTTTGAAACTACTAAATCTCAGATTCTCTCTAGTTCTGAGATTTTATCTCTGCAAGAAACATTAAGTAAGGTGTTGCTTATAGAGAATTCTCCACCAGTTGGATTTAACAGTGCTTTTGTTAGTCGAAATAACATATCTGAATCTGGAAGACAACAACACCAAAAATGGTGGTAAAGGAGTGGGGACAAGAAACTACGACGAAAAATCTCTGACGCTCGAGGATAAGGATTCAGAGGTATTGTTTGACAATATTTTCACAAGTCGGGTCATATGAAACGTTGTTGCAGGAAATTGCTGAATAAGAAAACATAGTCAGTATACATCGCATCTACCAAAGACACTTCTGAGCAGTCTGTCACGATTTCGCTAATTAATATACCAAATTCTTTCAATACCAAGAATGATTAAAATCTCCACCAGGTACTGCCATCACTGAGTCATGTAAACCAAGTGCATGTCTTGTTTCCTCATCCACCAAGTGGGTCATTGATTCTGGTGCCACATATCATATGGCATGTAATTCTAATTTGTTCTCTGCATTTCAGTCACATACCTCTACTTCTACAATTACTTTAGCAGATGGGTCAACCTTAGATGTTCTATGGTCTGGCTCAATTACTCCCACTCCTTCAATTCCTTTATACTCTGCCTTAAGCTTACGTCAATTGTCGTTTAATTTAATTTCTGTACTCTTAATTGTTGTGTCTCATCCTTTCCAAACTCGAAGTGTGATGTAAATTAGGGTAAAACCAATTCCCTTAATTAAGGGATTCGGTTAGGCAATGTACAGCTAGTCAATATGCAGATTTTTAGGAATTAGTTAGTTTCCTGAAATAGTTAGTTTCCTTTTCTGTTATTCTAGTGTATTCTGTAAATCCCTATTTATGTAACCTTCTACTGACCTATTGTATCATTGAACAAGGAAGAAATTATTCCTGAATTATTTTCCACACGGTATCAGAGCCCTAGGACATTAGCCTGGGTTCATTCCGCACATTCCAGCCTTCATTGCTGTCCAGTTTTTTTTCAAGCCTTCATTGCTGTCTTTTCTTTTTTATTTCCCTATCCTTCACCATGTCAATCTCTGAAACTACCATCTCCAGCAGTTCGTCTCTCCCTGATGATACCACGGCTGTCCAGAAGACCGGTGACCTGCAGAATATTCGGGCCTCCAATCGACTCAACGGGAAAAATTATCTCAAGTGGTCCCAATTCATTCGCACGTATCTCAAAGGCAAAGGAAGAATCAGCCATCTTATTGGAACGGGACCACCGAGGGAGGATCCAAAGTTTGACGCTTGGGATGAAGAGGACTCTATGATCATGTCCTGGTTATGGGACTCCATGGATCCCATGATCAGTGACACATGTATGTTCTTCTCCACAGCGAAGGAAACTTGGGACTATATCCGCCGCACCTACTCAAAGACCAAGGACGTTGCTCAGGTGTATGAGATAAAGACTAAAACTGCAGCCCTCAAACAAGGTACCAAATCTGTCATTGAGTATGCTTCTCTGCTGCAAAATCTATGGCAGGAACTTGACTATTACCGAGTCTTTGAGATGAAATGCCCGGAGGATGCTGTACTATTGAAGAACTTTATTGAGAGAGACCGAATATATGATTTTTTGGCCGGATTAAACCCTGAATTTGATCAAGTAAGAATTCAGGTCCTTGGCCGAGAGGACACACCGTCCCTAGAAGAGACGATCTCACTGATTCGCTCAGAAGAAAGTCGCAGGGGTATCATGCTTGAGCCACAGCACATGGATGGATCAGCACTTGCAACAAAAAGAGAGGATCTAGAGACGAATAAGGCGGCTGATATGCAAAGACCATATCCAAGCAGAGAAAATCAGTGGAAGGGGAACAAAGACAACCTATGGTGTACTCATTGCAAGAAACCAAGACACACAAGGGAAAATTGTTGGAAGCTACATGGCAAACCACCAAGCAAAGAATGGGGAGCCCGAGTAGGGAAGCCGAGACCTCAAGCGTACGTGGCTGAGGATCAAACCAGGGTTGAAAACTCAGCAGCAGAGGGGCTTAACCGAGAGGAGATTGAGAAGCTAAAAAATTTGCTGGGGTCCCTAGAGAAGCCCTCTGGTACATGTTCTCTAGCCCTCTCAGGTAATGGTTCATTCTCTTTTTCTCTAGATGCATCAGGAACCCTAAATGCCAACTCTTGGATAATAGACTCTGGTGCTACTGACCATATGACACCCATATCTCAGACTTTTCACTCTTATACACCATGCCCAAGTAACAGGAAAATTGTAGTGGCAAATGGCTCTGTGGCTACAGTGGCAGGCTTCGGAGACATACATATCTCCCCTATGCTTAGCCTAAAAAATGTACTTCATGTGCCAAAACTGTCCAGCAGTCTTGTCTCCATCCATAAACTCACTCGTGATCTTAAATGCCATGTTACGTTTTTCCTTTCCTATGGTGTTTTTCAGGACCTAGCTTCGGGGATGAAGATTGGACTTGCTAAGGAAAGAGGGGGCCTTTACTACCTTGAGTCTTCACCACAAGCCAGGAGCAATTTGTCCTTGTTTAGTTCATCCAATAAAGATACCATTTGGCTACACCATTTACGCCTTGGTCATCCTTCCTTTAGGACTCTAAAAGTTATGTTTTCTTATTTATTTCAAGGATTAGATATTTCGGAATTTCATTGTGACACATGTGAATTGGCAAAACATACTCGAGTATCTTCTCCTATCAGTAATAAAAGAAGTTCTTCTCCTTTCCATTTAATTTATAGTGATGTATGGGGTCCCTCTCGGATACCTAACATTTCTGGGGCCCGTTGGTTTGTCTCTTTGATTGATGATTGCACTCGTGTCACATGGATATTTCTCCTTAAACATAAATCTGAAGTTAGCACTATTATACCAAATTTCCATGCGATGATTCAAAATCAATTTGGAGTAAAAATAAAAGGGTTTAGGACAGACAATGCCACAGATTACTTCAACCAAATCCTATCACCCTATTTCCTGTCACATGGCATTATCCATGACTCATCGTGTGTTCAAACACCTCAACAAAATGGGGTGGCTGAAAGAAAAAATGGACACTTACTAAACACTACCCGAGCCCCACTTCTTCATGGAAACGTTCCTAAGACCTATTGGGGGGAAGATGTCCTTACAGCCACACACATGATTAATAGACTTCCTCCACGGGTGCTCGACAACAAGAGCCCGGTAGAGTGCCTTAACAGCTTCTATCCTCACTTTAGAACCTCCAACGGCCTCACCCCTAGGGTATTTGGGTGCACTGCCTTTGTTCATGTCCATAACACCCAAAGAGATAAGTTGGATCCTCGAGCCATCAAATGTATGTTCCTCCGTTACTCAGCCACTAAAAAGGGGTATAAGTGCTATAATCCTTCTTCCAGAAAATCGTACATCTCTATCGATGTTACCTTCAGTGAAAATAAACCGTTCTTCTCCAAGTCCTCTCTTCAGGGGGAGGTCCACTAGAAGATAGTCCTTGGGAATCTTTTGAACCGATCCACACTCTTGATCTCCCTCCTATACCAACCGAGGCTTCTAACCCCACAAATGTGTCATCTTCCCACAAGTTTCCTAGGTTCTCTCAGGTGTACTCAAGGAGGAAGACTGCCCCGGAACAGACTCAAGTCCAAGATTCCAATCCAGACTCCGGAAATGAGACCACGGTAAGTCCCGAACACCCTTCTCATATTCAACAGATTGAAACACCAACCATTGGCCCAACAAATGACCTAGACCTTCCTATTGCCATCAGAAAAGATACCCGGGAATGCACTAAACGACCACTATACCCATTATCTCACTATGTTTCCCTTAAAAACCTATCGCCAGCCCACAAAAAATTCATTGTCAGTTTAAACACCATTGCAATCCCTACTACTGTCCCTGAGGCATTGTCAAAAAGAGAATGGAGAGATGCTATGAGAGAAGAAATGAAAGCATTGGAAAAGAATAAAACCTGGGAGGTTGTGAATAAACCAGAGGGAAAGAACATTGTTGACTGTAAATGGATTTTTTCACTGAAATACAAGGCTGATGGATCCCTTGAGAGATACAAGGCAAGGTTGGTAGCCAAAGGGTATACTCAGACGTATGGAGTTGATTATCTGGAAACTTTTGCCCCGGTTGCCAAAATGAACACTGTGAGAATTCTTTTGTCATTAGCTGCTCACTATAGCTGGCAACTTCTGCAGTATGATGTTAAGAATGCTTTCCTCCATGGTGACTTAGATGAAGAGATCTACATGCACATCCCACTGGGTTTTGATGGAGAATCAAGCAATAAGGTGTGCAAATTAAAGAAGGCTCTTTATGGGTTAAAACAATCTCCAAGGGCATGGTTCGGGAGGTTTGCAAACTTTATGGAGGAATCTGGATACAAACAAAGCCAAGGTGATCACACCCGTTTCATTAAACACTCCTCTGCAGGGGGAGTAACGGCTCTTCTAGTCTATGTCGACGACATCATAGTAACCGGGAATGATGAAAAAGAAAAGCTCGAATTAAAGAGAAGATTGGGAAAGGAGTTTGAGATAAAAGAACTGGGCAGGTTGAAGTACTTTCTCGGTATTGAGGTGGCTTATTCTACACACGGGATTTTCATCTCTCAACAAAAATACATTACAGACCTACTTACCGAGACAGGAAAGGCTGGGTGTAAACCGGCCCCTACTCCAATGGATCCGAATAACAAATTGGGAGAAGATAAAGAGGAACCAGCAGTTGATAAAAGGATGTACCAGAGGTTAGTTGGTAGACTCATATACCTCGCTCATACTCGGCCAGATATAGCCTACTCAGTCAGTGTGATCAGCCAATTCATGCATGATCCAAGAGAGTCACATCTTCAAGCTGCAAATAGGGTACTTCATTATTTGAAAGGGAACCCAGGGAAAGGGATTCTGTTCAAAAGGAACGAGAGGCTTACTGTAGAAGCCTACACCGACGCTGACTATGCAGGATCCCTCGTAAATAGAAGGTCTACTTCGGGGTATTGTACATTTCTAGGTGGCAGCCTAGTAACATGGAGGAGTAAGAAGCAGAATGTAGTGGCCAGGTCCTCAGCCGAAGCAGAATTCAGGGCGATTGCTCGAGGGCTATGCGAAATACTATGGCTAAAGATTATTTTGGATGATCTACGGGTCAAGGTAGAAGGTCCCATGAAACTCTACAGTGACAACAAGTCCGCAATCAACATTGCACATTATCCTATACAACACGATAGGACAAAGCATATTGAGATTGACAGACACTTCATCAAAGAGAAATTGGATAGAAAACTAGTGTGTATGTCCTATGTTCCAACCGGGTGCCAGTTGGCTGATGTTCTGACTAAGGGACTAAGCAGTTCAAGTTTTCATGGGCTCATATCCAAGCTGGGAATGAAAGACATCTATTCCTCAGCTTGAGGGGGAGTGTCGAAGTGTGATGTGAATTAGGGTAAAACCAATTCCCTTAATTAAGGGATTCGGTTAGGCAATGTACAGCTAGTCAATATACAGATTTTTAGGAATTAATTAGTTTCCTGAAATAGTTAGTTTCCTTTTCTGTTATTCTAGTGTATTCTGTAAATCCCTATTTATGTAACCTTCTACTGACCTATTGTATCATTGAACAAGGAAGAAATTATTCCAGAATTATTTTCCACAATTTCAATATCTTACGGCGAAGAAGATTATTGGTAAATGACATGAGTCTGGGGGCCTCTACATTCTTGATCCACAAGTACAAAAGTCCATGGCCTCTTCTAGAATAACCACCCCATTCGAAGCTCATTGTAATTTGGGTCATCTTTTTCGCCAAGTGTTGAAGAAACTTTGTCCACAATTTTATAGACTATTCTCATTAGATTGTGATTCTTGTCAGTTTGCTAAACACCATCGTCTTAGTTCCAGCCCAAAAGTCAATAAACGAGCCAATACTCATTTTGAGTTAGTTCACTCAGATGTTTGGGGACCTTTTCCTTTTATGTCTCGAAATGGGTTTAAATATTTTGTTACTTTTGTTGTCCATTGTTCCCGTATGACATGGTTATATTAAAAAAAGAGTCGTTCTGAGTTATTTTTTCATTTCTCCGCCCTTTATGCTGAGATTCAAACTCAATTTAATGTTCTTATACAAATACTGGGAAGTGATAATGATAAGGAATGCTTATCAGAATCTTTCCAAACTTAAATGACTCAACATGACATTCTTCATCAAACATCTTGTGTAGACACCTTCTCTCAAAATGGGGTTGCAGAGAGAGTACTGCAAGGGATTTATTATTCCAAATGCACGTTCCTAGACGGTTTTGGGCTGATGCAGTTTCCACAACTTGCTTTCTAATTAATCGTATGCCATCGTCTGTTCTTCATGGTGAGTCTCCTTACAATGAATCTCGTTACCATGTTCTCTTTCCAAACAAGTCATTGTTTTCTTTTGAACGTAGAACATTTGGTTGTACTTGCTTTGTTCGGGATATTCGTTCTCATGTCACAAAACTTGATCCCAAATCTTTGAAGTGTGTTTTTCTTGGGTATTCTCGGGTTCAAAAATGATATAGATGTTACTGTCCTAATTGTAGCAAATATTTGGTGTCCGCTGATGTTACTTTTCTTGAAACCACATCTTTATTTCCATTAATTAGATGAATTCAGTGATATTTTAGGGGTATTGGACACGGTTAGGCTGGAGAGGGGTACAGATGATGTTAGAGTGTGGATGGGGGACTCGTCGGGGTTTTTTTCTGTTCAGTCTTTCTACGCTTCTTTTTTCCCTGTTACATCTTTCCTTTTATTTCCGTATCACAAAAACATTTGGAATATACCGGTCCCATACAAGGTCCAAGTCTTCTCGTGGATAGTGGCGTTGGGGAAACTCCCAACATGCGACTCATTACAAAAAAGGCGGCCCGGCTGCGCATTATGCCCGCAATGGTGTAGCTTATGCAGGAAACATGAAGAGAACCAGGACCATCTTCTGTTGCACTGTTCGTTCTCGCGTGCAATTTGGACAAGAGTACTGCAAGAGCTGTGTTTCGAATGGACCTTTCCAAGAAAGGCCCGAGACTTATGTATCATGGAGACGGTTTTCCCCAACGGAAGAAGGAATAATAGCTTTTGGTTTTTGGTTGTCTGCGGCATCTTTTGGTCGCTCTGGTTGGAGAGGAATAGTAGAATATTTACGGATTCGGAAGAGTCTTTGGACGACGTATGGGCAAAGATTAAATTCAGGGTCGCGACTTGGACAACAGTACTGCAGGAGTTTAAACATTTACTTATTGTGGATTTAGTTAGGGATTGGAAGTTTGTTTGGTGCTGATTTAATTTTAGAGACTTTACTTTCTATTATGTAATCAAGTTCTGAGGATTACTATCCTTTGTAATCCGTCATCATATTTTAATAAAAATTCGGTTTCGTATCGAAAAAAAAATACGGGCACATCCTCTATTTCTGATTTTACTGAATCTTTTACCTTTATGTCTCCCATACAACATGTTTATACCCGGCGACATCTTACTCCTAACCCATGTTCGGCACCAGCTTCATTGTCGGCAGGTCAAGTTTCAAGTAATGATCTACCAATTGCTCTTCGCAAAGGCACACGTCAATGCACCGATCCAGTCTCATCTTTTGTGTCTTATAATCACATGTCATCATCTTCATGCTCCTTTATTGCATCTCTTGATTCTATATCTTTTCCTAAGGTTGTTAATGAAGCTCTATCTCATCCTGGATGGTGTGATGCTATGATTGAAGATATGGATGCTTTGGGTGATACTTGGACTATGGTCAAATTACATGCAGGAAAGAAGACAATCGGATGCAAATGGGTGTTTATAGTTAAGGTCAATCCTGATGGATCTATTGCTAAATTGAAATCCCGCCTTGTTGCTAAAGGCTATGCCCAAACGTATGGTGTGGATTATTCTGATAAGTTCTCTCATGTCGCTAAACTTACTTCAGTCGGGTTATTTATTTCCATGGCAGCCACTCATAATTGGCCCTTACATCAGTTAAACATCAAAAAAACTTTTTTTTTTTTATAAGAAACGATATTTTATTAAAATTATTGTAGCAAATTACATCAATGGACTAGTGATCCACTATATCATGAGGTACATGAGACGTTAATTTTTAATGGTAAACATAAGACCAATCAACATTGTTCTCTTGTTTCTTCCTTGTCATAAAAAATTCTTCTATTTCTTTCCAACCATACTCTCCAGCATATGCACTGAACCACGACACGCCAAAAAGTTCTTCCCCTGGTGCCTGTAAGTTGTCCTAGCCCCTAGGTCCATAGCAAATAGGTCCCTTGTTGATTCTGGCGTCACCCAAACCAACTCAAGTTCTTTCAACGCTTTAGCCCACAAACCTCTCGCGAATGGACAATGGATGAGCATATGATCCTGGGTTTCCGAATCATTTCTACACAGCACACACCAACTAGGACAAATAGCAATGGATGGCCATCTTTTTTGCATCATCTCCGAGGTCGGTAATCTACCCTGAGTAGCTGTCCATGAGAACACCTGGATTTTTTTCGGGACCGGAACCTTCCAAATTTTATGAACTAGAGGAAAAAGTGGAAAATGCGAAGATGGGAAAAAAGACTCGAAGAATGATTTGACCGAAAAAACCCCAGAAGAATCCCCTCTCCACACTCGGAAATCATCTACCCCTTCAATCAACCTAACTTTCTCTAACACCCCTAAAAGCTCTGACAGCTGGAAGAGTTCATCATCTTTAACCTCCCTCCTAAAATGAAAGTCCCAAGATTGAGTAGACAAGTCATTATCGAAAAAGACAAAGTGAGAAATTGGCAGATTATGAACTGTTGATAATTGAAATAAAGCAGGAAAAAGCTCTTTGAATGAAGAATCCCCCAACCACCTATCTTCCCAAAATCTAGCCTTATTACCCCCTCTCACCCCTATAGACACACGCTGCTGAAACGTCGGGTATAGTCGGGAAATAAACTTCCAAGGGCACTTAAACGTCACATTTCTCGCCAAACCCGCATCCCACCCATTATCTTGTAGCCCATATAAACTCATGATAACTTTCTTCCACAGTGTTCCATCTTCGGCGCAAAATCTCCACCACCACTTTCCCAACATGGACTTTTTTCTCAAAATGATATTCCCAACACCCCTTTATCCTTAGGTTTACACACATGCTTCCACGCAACCAAGTGGCAATTCACATCTCTATCCGCTCCATCCCATAAAAAATTTCTTGAAATCTTCTCAATCAACTCCGCAACAAGTTTAGGTACTCTAAATAGAGACATGTAGTATATCGGAATAGAATTCAAAACCGATGATATCAAAGTTAATCTTCCCCTCTTGACAAGAAAGCTTTTTTCCAACATGCTAATTTTGGACACCTTAGCCACAATGGGTTCCCAAAACGAAACTTTTAATGGCTTTCCACCTAAAGGCATTCCCAAATAAGTAATAGGCCAACTCTCCTTCCCACATCCAATTTCTTGTGCCAACAATTCAACCTCACTTGGTTCACAGTGTATACCCAACAAGGCACTTTTTCCAAGTTTATTTTTAATCCAGACATATGACAAAATGATTTTACAATTTGGACCAAAAACCTGATATGGTCTTCATTCCTCACAAAGAACAGTGTGTCATCCGCAAACTGAAGGTGAGAAATCTCTATCTTGTCTCTACCCACCTCAATCCCCTTTATCAGATCTCTTTCCTTAGCTTTGTCAATCAGTCTCCCCAAAACATCCACTACCAAATTAAACAGTAAAGGAGAGAATGGATCTCCTTGCCTAAGCCCTTTATGCGCCTTTATTTTTCCCCTAGGCCTCCCGTTTATCATGACCGAGAATGATACGTTCGACACAAATCCTTTAATCCATTTTCTCCATCTCTGTCCGAACCCCTTCTTCATCAACACAAAATCTAGGAAATCCCAATTCACATTGTCGTAGGCCTTTTCAAAATCCACCTTAAACACCCATCCCTTCTTTTTCTTTCTTCTTCCCTCTTCAAGTAATTCATTCGCTATAAGACCACAATCGAGTATCTGTCTTCCCTCGATGAAAGCATTTTGGGATTCTGAAATTGTATTTGATATCACATTCCTGATCCTTTCAGCTAAGACTTTTGCTAGTATCTTGTACAAGCTTGTTATGAGGCTTATCGGTCTGAAATCTTTAACTTTGAAGGACTCATTTTTTTTCCGGATCAAGCAAATATATGTTTCGTTGGTAACATCATTTATGATTCCTGTTCGATAAAATTCATCGAACACCCTCTTGATATTTGTCTTAACTATATCCCAACATTCTTGGAAAAAAGCCATAGTAAATCCGTCAGCCCCTGGACTTTTACCACCATCACACTGGAAAACCGCTTTCTTTATTTCATCTTCTGAAAACTCTTTCTCTAACTCTTGACCCAAAAATTCATCAATGGGGCACCACTCTACACCTTCAATCCCCCAACTTCTCGTATTTGTTGTATCGTACAGCTTCTCAAAAAACTTCAAAACAATGGATACAATTTCGTCCTCATCACTCATAATCGATCCATCCTCCCTTTCCAATCTGTTAATTGTAGCCTTAGTCCTCCGATGATTCAAAAGTGAGTGGAAAAACTTTGTATTCTGATCCCCCTCTTTAATCCATTTAATCTTACTTTTTTGACAGTGAATTTGATTTTTTCGACATATCAAATCTTCTAACAACCATTTTGTTTCTTTTCTTTCATTCGTTACTTCTTCCGACCCCCGTTCCTCACTCTCAATCTCATCCAACATGCTGATTTTTCGTGTTAACTCCGCCACTTTCATGTCCACCATCCCATAAACCTCCTCATTCCATCTCTTGATTTCAATCTTCAACGCCTTAAGTTTCATCATAAATCTGTATCCCTCCCATCCTTGAAATACCGCATTATTCCACCAAGATATTACTAAAGGTTTAAAGCTTTTGTCCCTTGACCACACATTCTCGAATCTAAAAGGCGTTGGCCCCCGCTTCATTTTTTCCAAATCCAAAACCACTGGGAAGTGATCTGAGGTGATTCGTGGCAATAATGTTTGTCTATAAAATGGAAAAATTTCAGTCCATCCTGTCGTGAACATGAATCTGCCAATCTACTGCAAATAGGTGTAACCCTTAAGTTCGACCACGTGAACTTTCCATTCAATAAAGGTGGATTGCATACTTCTTCCGACCCCCGTTCCTCACTCTCAATCTCATCCAACATGTTGATTTTTCGTGTTAACTCCGCCACTTTCATGTCCACCATCCCATAAACCTCCTCATTCCATCTCTTGATTTCAATCTTCAACGCCTTAAGTTTCATCATAAATCTGTATCCCTCCCATCCTTGAAATACCGCATTATTCCACCAAGATATTACTAAAGGTTTAAAGCTTTTGTCCCTTGACCACACATTCTCGAATCTAAAAGGCGTTGGTCCTCGCTTCATTTTTTCCAAATCCAAAACCACTGGGAAGTGATCTGAGGTGATTCGTGGCAATAATGTTTGTCTATAAAATGGAAAAATTTCAGTCCATCCTGTCGTGAACATGAATCTGCCAATCTACTGCAAATAGGTGTAACCCTTAAGTTCGACCACGTGAACTTTCCATTCAATAAAGGTGGATTGCATAACTCCAGCTCTTGTATCAATGTATCAAAAGAAAGCATGCTTGAAGTCTGTGAACGACTATTCATTTTCTCACTTGAAGTTCTAACCACATTGATGTCACCCCCCACACACCATCTCTCTCCACATAAAACTCTGAGCCCTACCAATTCATCCCAAAAATTATTTCTCAAGCTTGGTTTACATGGCCCATAAACAGCCGTAAACCACCAATCATTGTACTCATCCTTTTGAATATTTATTGAAGCCGAAAATTCCCCGATCAAATTATCCTTAACCACATAATCAAAATTCCCCCTGACCGACCACATGCTGGTAAAGTAACCCACTCCACAAACCTTGATTTCCATATACTGGCAATAAATCTCCTATCCACCACCTCCCTTTTGATTTCCTGCAAAACGATTAAATCTGGTTTTTCTTTAACAAGGACGGCCCGTATCAACCCCCTACGTCTAGCTGACCCCCCACCCCTAATATTCCAAGAAAATATTTTCATTAATTCACTTTGTCACCCTCCTAACTCCTACTAAGACTACACTAATGTCTGTCCACCAACCTTTCTTTCTTCTTGTGAGATCGAGAAGTCCACTTTTTCTACACCCATCTTGAGTAAACACTCATTTTCAACCGCCCACTCACTTTCCTTCACTTCGAAACCTTTACTTCCTTTAACTGTTTCCGACCATAATTGTTGCCCTAAGGAATTTTTCCCAGACATACCCGACTTCTCAGCCAATGGTGTCCCCACCCCTTCTTCATTCTTCCTCGGAGATAATTCAAAAAAGTCACTTAAACCTTCGAGTTCCATTGAATGCGGAGTTGACTATTCTGAAGTTGCTGAAATTTGACTGCTGCCATCACTGTTGTCCCCTATATCCTCTGCATTGTCATCCATTGCATTTTGTAATAGTGTTTGCTCCCATTTCCCATCATCCCCCTCATCCGTTTGAATCTCATCCTCTATGACTGTAAGAATTGAAGTCCCTCGCTGTGCAGACTTCACCTCCTCTTTCTTTGCCTTCGCATATTTCCTCTGATAAACAAAATCAAATGTTCTTTCTTTTGGATTAATCTCCTCCTCTGTGTGGTTAATCGTACCTTTCAAAAATTCGCCCTCTCCTTTCGGCCTTAATTTCTGTAGTATTTTGACTTGCCTGCCTCGATGCAAAGGTTCTGAAGCGCAGCCTCTTCCATCTGAATTTTTTCCTGTGACATCACCCTCTTGTCGTCTGTAATTAGCTGTGATGCCCGAACTCAGTTTTTGATTTTTGTGCTTAGTCTCACAGGATCCTTCATCCTTTGGTAGTTGCTGATGTTTGAATTTTTCCGAATCCAATCTTCTTTTGTCACTATTAGGTAGTACATAACCAACGTTTCCATTAACTATTTTCGGTGTACCCCAACCCGCCAACACTCTAGCACCATTGACCACCACTTGAGCATAAGATCTCTTCTCATAGGTTTCATATGCGGCTAAGTTTACCGAATCCACTATAATTCGAATATCCATAGGTCCTCTCTGTGTTAGGATCTTCATATTCCTATTAATGAACCCGCCTTCCAATCCCACAACTTTAATTTTTGCCGCTGACAAATCTTTTAGATGAATAGTATCATGACTAATGCTCAACAAGCCTCCACATTGTTCTCCTATACTTTGGAAAAGTTCAGTGGTCCATAAGTCCCAAGGTAACCCCAATACTCTCACCCAACTACAGCAGCATTCAAACACTTCATCTTCACAATTGATTTGCGGCCTCCATCTCTCAAATGATAAAGTAACTTGTTTCTCCAGAAAGCATTTCTTCATTCGCATGTAAAAGTCGGCATCCTCATCATTGTGTGGCCACCATAATGCTTTGTTGGCCTGAAATGGAAATATTTGAACAATCCTCTGGACCGCCTTCCCAAGCGTGAGCCGCACCAAGTCCAATGAAGTATTGACACATTCCCTTGTTATGATGAGCGCTTTACTCCAATCCTTAACCATACATGCTGGTAAATGACCATATGTTTCATCTTCTGCAATTCCCTTTGTGCTGTGATTAGGCCATGATTTTCCATTCTTTTGTGATTTTTCCATAGGTTTCCTCCCTTCATTAGTGAGCATTAAATTATCCCTTCTTTGTTTCATAAATCTGGACAGATTGTGAGCTATACTTTTCCATCCCCATTCAAATCGCCCACTTGGTATGATGATGCGCTGCCTATTTCCATTCCCTCCAAATTTAGAGACCTCGAGATAGCTTCCTCGACCATTCACAAATTTCTGCACAATTATAACAGATTCTCTACCTCTGAATCTATTGTACTCGGAACATGATTGAGGTTTGTTAATGAATTCCCACATTTTCAGCACGAACCACTGTAAGCATTCCAAATCCACTTCCAGCTCATATGTCGCATTTCTGGTTCTCTCCTTCAACCACACAATAAGACCCGACCTCGCCCTACTGATTAGGAACAATTTTTGTTCTATTTTAACCTCACAAACTGTCTTGAGGTTGTCCCCAAGCGTCCCTCTGTTCATGGCTGAAGTATTATCTATAGTTATTGTCGAATTGAACAAAAACGATGTTAGTTGACACTGGAATATAGAGACAGGAGTAGCTATCGGACAAAAAGGTTCCACAAAAGGAGAAGGAACAAGCAGGTGAAAAAAATTTGAAATGACTTGAGGAGTTCACAAAAGTTCGTTGAAAATCGGTGGTGGAATTAGTTTAGTGACCATGATAAAAAGAAGAGAATGCTGACCGCCAAAGGAGCCGGCATGAAGGGAAGCATTTTCGTACTGGAAATCGAAAAAAATTTGAAACGCTGGTGATTGGGGAAAGATGCGATCGACGGAACTCAGGAGTTGAAGGCGATAGAGGAGCAAAGCAAGAACCCGATTGAGCAATGGTTGGAAAAGGGAGAGAGCATTTTCAAATAATTCTCTCTCTAGGGCTTTTTCCAAAATCATATGGGAAATCGATTCTTATGATTCCAAAAAAAAAAAAAAAACTTTTCATCATGGTGACCTTAAGGACATTTGATTTTGTTTATTAAAAATACACGTCCCACAAAACTTTTCTTCATGGTAACCTTAAGGAGGAAGTCTATATGGAGCAACCACACGGCTTTGTTGCTCAAGTGGAGTATGGGAAAGTGTGTCGCCTTTGAAAATCCTTATATGGTTTGAAAAAAAGCCCATAGACCTGGTTTGGCAAATTTAGTGAGGCAATTGAGTAGTTTGGAATGAAGGAAATTAAGTCCGATAATTCTATGTTCTACAAACAATCTGCAGTGGTCTTAATTTTGTTGATTATATATGTGGGCGATATTGTCACTACTGTAAATGATATTGTAGGTGTTTCATCTCTCTTAAATCCGTTCTTCACAATCAGTTTCATACGAAGGATTTAGGGATTTTAAAATACTTCTTGGGTGTTGAGGTAACGAGAGCTAATAAACGAGTCTTCTTATTTCAAATGAAACATGGGCTTCACTTATCGTCTGAAACAGGAAATTTGGAGGCTAAATCATGTGGTACTCCAATTATTCCAATTTGTAGCTCACAAAAGATGGTGAATTATTTGATAATCCTGAGAGGTATAGATGATTTGTGAATTATTTGATAATCCTGAGAGGTATAGATCATTGGTTGAAAATTTAAATTATCTTATTATGACTTGTCCAGATATCACATATTCAGTTGGTACTGTGATTAAGTATATGATTTTTCCAACAGTTAATCATTGAGCCGCTGTTGAATTTTTTGTGTTATTTGAAACGAGCACCTGGATGAGGTATCTTGTATATCAATCATTGTCATACTAAAGGTTGAGTGTTTTCATATTCTGACTGGGCAGAATCCAAGGATGATCGAATATCTACATCTTGTTATTGTGTCTTTGTTGGGGGAAATCTAGTTTCATGGAAAAGTAAGAAGTAAAAAAGAAAGGTGGCCGATTAAGTATCTTGGGGTACCTTTGGGAGGTAATCCTACAAAGATGGACTTTTTGGAACCTGTGGTATCTAAAATGTTCAAGAAATTAGCAAGTTGGAAAAAGTGCGAATTCGGGTGGCTAAAAGAATGGAAAAATTGATGAGGGATTTTTTGTGGGATGATTGAGACGGGGAGAAGCAGTGTCATGTTGTCGGGTGGGAGCAGATGTGTAAACCGAAGGACAGAGGAGGATTGGGATTGGGGAATATATGCTTCAGGAACAAGGCTCTTCTTGGAAAATGGTGGTGGAGATGTTCAGTGGAAAGGGGGACGTCCTGGAAAAAAGTAATTAAGAGCATCTATGGTCTTCATGACAACGAGTGGGACATGGGTTTGGCGGGAAAGCGACATTCAGAAGTCCTTGGAAATTTATCTCTCGTTCTTACCAGGCTTTTCATCAACTGATTAGGGCTGTGCCAAAACAGGGTAATATCATTCTTTTTTGGGAGGATGTTTTGGAGGGAGGGCCTCGTTTAAAGACCGATTTCCATCTTTGTTTCAAATTTGCATTTCAACCAACAAACCTATCCGTAACTTCGTAGATGTTGTCAATAGCAGTGTCAATTCTTCTTTCATTTCGGATGTGAGGTTTAGAAGAGATTTTAACGAGGTTGAGTTAGGTGAGTTCGCTAATCTTTTAGGAGTCTTAGAGAGAGTCAGACTGGAGGTGGGTATCGAGGATTTTAGAGTTTGGTTGGGGGACCCTTCAGGGTTGTTTTCTGTTAGATTTTCTCACAACTCTTTCTTCCCGATCTCAAATTTCCCCTTATTTTCCTATTTTCGTAATATCTGGAAAGTACACGTCCCACAAAAGGTTCAAATTTTCTCGCGGATCGTGGCCTTGGGGAAACTACCCACATGTGACCCGGTTCAAAAAAGGTGGTCGGACTGTGTTTTATGCCCGCAATGGTGTTGCTTATGCCGAAAGCAAGAGGAGAATCAAGATCATCTACTTTTGCATTGCTCATTCTCGAGTGGTATTTGGACGAAAGTTTTAAAAGAGCTGGGTTTTCAATGGACATTTCCGAGGATGGCACAAGATCTATTTATTATGGAGTCAGGGTGTCCCATAGCGAAAAGATTCTCCAGATTCTGGTATATGATAACTCATTGCATATTTTGGTCGATATGGTTGGAAAAAAAAAACAGAATATTTGAAGATGTGTCGGAGTCCGTGGACGAAGTTCTGGGAGAAAATAAAATTCAGAGTCGCCAATTGGACGACAAAGTTGCCAGAATACAATCATTTATGTATTTCAGACATAGTTAGGGATTAAAAATTTGTATGGTCATGAGAATACTGTGATAGTGTCATAGCGTAGTGCTTTAGCGACTTCTCTTGTAACGCTTTTTGCGGATTACTCATCCGCGTCTATTGCAAAATTTTTCACTATTATAATAAAGTTAGTTTTCTATTAAAAAAAAGAAAGAATATAGAGCTATGACAAAAGCTGCATTTGAGATAATTTGGATATATCAGCTTCTGACTGAAGTAGGTCTTAAAACCTTAATACCAGCCAAATTGTGATGTGATAACCAAGCAGCTCTACATATCGCTTCTCTTCCCGTCTTTCATGAGCGAACGAAGCATATTAAAATCGATTGTCATTTCGTCCGTGAAAAGATTCAGCTAGCTTTGATCCCTACAAGATATGTGAAGACATGAGAATAGTTGGAAGATATTTTCACAAAGGCTTTAAATGGAGTTCGGGTCGAGTATCTTTGTAACAAGCTGAGCATGATCAATATCTATGCTCCAGCTTGAGGGAGTGTTATAGATCCTATATAGAAATAGGAAATATGTAGATATGATTTACCTTGATTTTAGGGATTTGATTAGTGATTTACCTTGATTGTTGGGCCGATTGTAGGGAGTTGATTAGTAATTTACCTTGATTTTAGGCATTGATTGTAGTGATTTGATTAGTTTCCTTTCTTAACATAACTTTCCTAACATAGGACTAAAAGTCTATATATATGTGTGTATGACTAATGAATAAGATACACTAAAATGTATTCTTTCTTCATGTTTGCCTTCATATTTTGTTACAGTACGTACGTCGAATCTAACCACAAATCCAAACCCCCAATCTAGCATTTCAGTCTTACTTTCTACTACAATAATATCAACCTTCTTCATATCTCCATCTTGGCTTTGGGGAGAACTGATGAGAAAGCTACGCAGAAGAGATGTCTCACAGTTCCGATTAAGCTTCACATAGTAAAGAATGGGCTTGCAATTCAAGTTTAAGAATAAGAGATGAAGTGGAGTGAATCTGTTGTAAATAAATATGTTAGATCCCCAAATTATGCTGTGGAAAGAATCAAGGAAACAAACGTCACGGGAGATGATTTGGAATTTGGATGCAAAAATCATGGAGTAGTGTATTTGAGAATGATTTCAGGAAACATATTGCTTGATAATAAGAGTCATAATATCTAGGTGAGGTCATAAATAAAGCAAAGCGCATAGCAGGAAAGGCGTAAATAATGTGAGTAGAAATTTTTTGGTGGTAACTGCTAAGATACTGCTGTTTATCTTTTAGTTCCCAAGTTGTTACGTTTTTTTATTGTAGCTTTCCAGGTATAGCTTTTTTCTCCCTTTTTGCAGCTCCTATAGCTCGAACGAAGTTACTTTGCATTGTAGTTTCCTATTTGTAATTCTTGTGGATTTTAGTTATCTTGTTATATATAGGGGTGGAACCTATCAAGATAGTAATGACGGAGGAGCTAACGTACGAATAAAGGTGAATTTGTGTGTGGTGAAGAGGAAAGGTGACGGGGAAAGAGTGGTGAGGTGTATTTGGGAAAATACAAAAACATATTATTTTATATGCATGAAATAGTCAAATTGCATAAAAATATAAATTATATTTTCTTCTATCAAGTCAGCTAGCTTTTCTGTAGTTATCTCATATTATTCCCATCAGCCAACCAAATGCACCCTTTAGGCTTCAGAATACTTGTGCCGAGTTGATGTAAAATTTTATTCTGCAGGTTCGAGGATCTCATGTGGGCACTTATCTCCCTAGCTCAGGTGTGTGGCATCATACTCAACGCCATCTAAAACAAGGTGCCTTCAATCCAAAAATTGTTCACCACTTGGATTTTGATGCTCCAACCCGCGAACATGCTCATCTGCTGCCTGATGACAAGGTAGTCCTTCCAAAAAGTCTACATGTGAAATTTAAATTATCAGTTCGTCATCACCTTAAAGTTTTCTGCCTTTATAGTTGTTTAAATTTTAGAATATATGTTACTCATTGTGTTATAAGTTTATATTTCAGTAAGTTCACTGTGGTTTTTTCTTCTTGAAACATGGTTTTGTTGAAGGAAATGAGTTTGGTCTAGTGGGGCTCTCACTGGTTCAGAGTTATTTAATCTAGAACAAGCATTATTAAGGAGGGTAATGCAACTGTATAAGGCCTCTAAAATTTTCTTTACTTAAATTTAGTAAAATATTCTTTATATAGTTTATGATTTTAAATTAAACTCGATAGAATTGTTTCTGTCAAATTTGTATTTCAATCCACAAAAAACACTGGTCCGTGCAAAAACCATAAAATGGTGTTGAGATGGTTTGCAATATACCATGCATAGTTAGCAGAACTCCGTTCTGATTATGATCTTGGTGCAACTGGGGATGCAAGGATGGCTAACTAGATGTTTGAGGGGATATTAAACGAAGTCTAGAAAGGTGAAAAGTTATGACCCTTTATGGCCATAATATATTTCTAACCCTGCGTCTTGTCTGTTTTCTACTTTGCTGATGGCTGGACAGTTCTTTTCTTAGCTTTCAAATTGCAACTCCTCCATTTAAGCTCCACAGCTCATTTCATGTTTCTGATACAGTAAAATTCATCCTGGTTCCGTATTGTTTGTGCTATAGTATGTATTCTTAAAAGACTTTCTCCATGTTAATATTCGATACTACTAAAGCCATATCGTTTCTAATGCAGAAGCAAGATGAATCTCTCTTGGAAGATGTCTGGGCTTTGCTGAGAGCTGGAAGACTAGAAGAGGCTGGTAATCTTTGCCGATCTGCTGGACAGGTACAAGGTTTAGTTAAATATTTGGTCGTGTTTATCGATTTTTCCTGGATATACTGTAAGACAGAATCTGATGTCATTGCCTGATGACGAAACTCCTTTTGGCAGCCATGGAGGGCTGCAACTCTGTGCCCCTTTGGAGATTTCAGTTTATTTCCATCTCCTGAAGCCCTAAAGAAAAATGGCAAGAACAGGATGCTACAGGCCATAGAATTGGATAGTGGAATCGGTCACCAATGGCATCTTTGGAAGTGGGCCTCTTATTGTGCATCCGAAGTAAGTGATGAAAAAGCTACTCAAGAGTGATTGCATATGCTGTTAAGCTTGTTATATGCTTCTGTTATTCTTTCTATACATATACTTCTATCGAGTTTCCCAGGACTATACATGTCTACCGTTTGATTTTGGTTGTTAGTTAGAATCTTCCGTTCTTTCGTTCAAATTTTATTCGTATACTTTTCTCTGTACATTTGTTAATGTTCTGAGTTCTGACTAGGATTTGGTACATGTTTTGAGTCTCATGGTTGCGATTTCTCAATGAATGCATGGTCAACATTTATGGTTTATGTTGTCCCTGTAGAATGGACGCCTTCTGATGGTTTATCTTTATATGGTAGAAAATTGCTGAACAAGATGGTGGCAAATATGAAAGAGCAGTGTATGCAGTCCAATGCAGCAATTTGAAGCGCATTCTTCCGGTTTGTACAGATTGGGAGGTATGTTATCTAGTCATGCAGCTCTTGATTGCAATTTGTCTTTTCTTACTTCTCTTTGAATGAAGTTACTTCACATTAACTAACCTATGGAATAATTGCACTGAACAGTTTCTAAGACTTTTATTGTTTTCTAAACTCGTTTTCAACTCTCTGTTGAATAGAGATTGATGTCTCTGACAAAAATCCCACATCTCCTTCCAAAACTTGTTAGTGACCTTTAAATTTGTTCGCAAGTTTAAAACTTACTAGGTCTGATTGCTTTGGGGGGGAGATGGAAGTTTTACCTGATGCTCAAATTTTCGTAAGTTGCCTTGTAAACGTTTGTCAGTGCTCAGTGGGTAATCCAAGTTTGAAGTGAAAGAATTCAATGGCATACTTCGTCATGTTGCTTACCAATGAGAAATAGGTGATTGAGTACATCTTAAGAACAAAATAGCTAACTTTTTCTTACTCGTGATAATTTTTTTAACTAAATTACGCGGCCAACCTTTGTGGTTTTTCATATCAGTTAAAGTGATGAAAAATTATTTACTTTGTAGTGCTCATTTTGCAGTACAATATAAATAATGACAGGTCTAGTATGACATGGAGAAAAATACATAATCACCTATCTATGGAAAAAGTGCAACAAAATAACAAGATATAAACTTGACATAAATGATATATTTCACAATCAAGTATTCTCAGAATCTCCAACTGTAAGCTTCCTTTAACAGGTTTATCCAAACTTACAATGGCACTTCCCAAGGTTTCGTGAATGTTGCCTGTGCACCTTACTGTAAGTTTGTAACTTGTAAGGCTGAGCAAACCTCGAGGAGTGTCCTTTCGGTTAGTCAAAGTTAAGAAGGGTGGATCTGTAGTTAGGCCAAACCTCCGGGGTTTTCAATGTTATATACTCTGTTTAATAGGAAAATGTCATTGTTGTGTTTTATTTTTGGCTCATATCTATTTGTGAAATGAGAGCAAAATCTTGATTGTATTATTTCACCGGACTAATTCATATTATGTAGATTATAAGTAATTTAATTACCTCCAAAAAATCAGAAAAGAATATTATCCTATCTAATTTACAAGATTTAAACACACCAAATATTATCCTATATTTAGCCACACTAGCACTTTCCATGTTCATTCTGATCTGATGTTGTAGTGGCAGATATCAACTACCATGCATGCTGAGGGCAATATCTGCACACTTCAAACACATCTTATAAAAAATCAACGTCAAAAGTTTGATGTTTTCTCTCGCCCCTTCCTCTCTGACCATGTTGAATCGGTGTTTCTATTATGAGTTAAGCATGATAACTATGAGTTCTTTGCGTTTGCTTTCTGACATCAGTTGTGTATTATGGAGCACTTTCATGTACTCAAGCTTGCGTTGTATTAATTATCAAGACCTGAAGCTACTTTTGTTTTTCAGTCTGCTTGCTGGGCAATGGCCAAATCATGGCTTGATGTCCAGGTTGATATCGAAATAGCTCGTCTGCGACCAGGTGGAATTGACCAGTCTAAGAGTTTTGATGATGCGATGGAGAGGAGTCCTGGGCAAGGAGATGTCTCTCATACAATTGGTGGGCCCGATAGTTGGCCTCATCAAATCCTGAATCAACAGCCCAGGAACCTTTCGTCTCTCCTCCAGAAACTTCATTCAAGGTAAACTTGTTATGCTGATGAAATTAGTTTCTGTTTTCTGTCTCATGACTGACTGATGTAAATTGAAAATATAGTGACACTGTGCACGAGGTGGTTGCTCAGGCATGTAAGGAGCACCAGAGGCAAATTGAGGTAACTGTCTTTGACAGAAAGCTTTCATTTGACTTATGTTATATGCATGACAGTCTTCGGAGTCATAGTGTCAATTCACTTTGCATCATAAACTCTTAATTGATACAAGGCTTTGACTTTAAATAGTTTCCTCGTGTTTTGATTTTTACACCTTGTATAGTAACTATCAATTGAGAAATGTTTTGTTACCATTCTGGCATAAAAGATTCTTTTTAGAACATATCAGTTACTTCTAGACAATGCTTTTTCTTTCTTCTTTAGTTGCTCTGGAAAAACATCTGCCCATACAACTTTTGCCTCATTTAATTCATCATTTACGATTTGTTGTATCCTTAATGTTAATCCTGAAATCTGTATGCTGCCTGCCATTTAAGCCCAAATTGAACGACTACTTTTCCATCTTAAGCCCAAATTGAACGACTACTTTCCAATCTTTAATCAAATGATTTGTGTTGGTTGATCAAGAAGCTAGCTTTGCTGGATGGGATATTCTGTATTATCCCCATAGCCTTGTGATTGTGCTTGTCCAAGACTCGAAATGCACTCTTATTGCCCCGGAGCTTGCTTTTTAAGTGACAAACTCTACTAGAATTGTTAGAAATGGGTTCTGAAAGTGAGAAAATACCTCCGAAAGGTGCTATATGTTGGAAGTAAGAACTTATAATTTAGTGTGAGATCTCAAATTCCTGTGGTACTATGCCTCTGCTGAAGTCTGATACAAATGTTTCATCCTGTGTGAGCTTGTTTCGTCACTTTCACTGTAGAGGCCTCTAAAATACGAACTTGAAAATTTGCGGAAAAATTAAAAATTTTCTTTTTAAAGTAATTAAAATGCCTCATTCACAAATAATCTGATAATTCAAGTTTTTAATGTTCAGAATAGCAGCGAATAAATTATCGTTCGCAAAATAACAAGTTAAGGTAATCCAACAACTGATAAAAATGTTTGAGCGATCAAAATATTAAAAGCTGAAAAGTGAGGTCCTCGGGTTCCACTACTGCTGACTCGAGCTGGCTCACTGATCCCCGCCCTCGGTCCCGACATCATCAGTACCTACAACAATCAAGTCTAGTGAGCCTTAAGACTCAGCATGCATATATCGTAAATAACAAGTAAATAAATAATAAAGTCGCATGCAAGTGAAAATTTCCTGTACTGAGGTGTAACGTAAAATATCATTTCAATGGTAATTATAGTACGTGCATAATTGAACTGAAAATATCATAGTGAAAATGTTTGCTCCTTGGAGCCCTGTAATGAAATAACTTGTCATAATTTTCTGGTGAGATTATGGTCTACGCAAGTGGTCCCTGAACTGAACGGGCCGGTAACTGGCGACCGGACTTAATAATGTATGTCTGATCAGACTACTGCCACAGTATACTGGGTGAAACAACTGAACTGACCGGTAACTGGCGACCGGGCCGGTAACTGGCGACCGGACTTAAGCATGATAGTAAAGTGACCACAAGCAATATCGCATAAATCTCAAAATGAATATTTGCACGTAATATAATTAACTAACATAATTAAATATGAACAATTTCGATCTTCTTGCAATAAAATCATGTACTTGCGATATTTAAAAATACCTATATGGCTTGATTGAAGAGTGAAAGAAGATATAAACATGCCTTGGTTTGTTTTCACAGAAAACAAACGAAATAACGACGCGGCGCGGCGGAGACGGAGTGCTCTTCACTTTCTTACTTTTTCTCTCTTAATTCCTTTAAACCAAACATGCACCATAATTATTATAATAGCTTAAAAATCGTAAACGTGATGCATGAACATTTAAAAATATCATGATTTGTGCTCAGGGCGCTGCTAGGACTAACATCTCACCCCGGGTGCAAAATGACGATTTTGCCCCTATAAACCCAAAAATTGTCGTTTCAACCCTGGACCTCTAAAATTTACCCGAAGCTTACAAAAATCCTTAAAATGTCCCAAAACATATTTAAAAATATTCCTAGACGTAAACTCGAGCCAAAAATCAGAACTTAAACGATTCGTTTTAAAAACTTGGACCGTGGTCCCGGTTTTAATCCGAATCGACTCGAACACACCCAAATTATTCCCAACTTTTTATCACACCTAAAAACACTATAATGCTCCTAAAACAATGTCATTAGGTCCCTAAACCCATGGCTGTAAATTCCAGAACATATCAAACTCTCGGCCACCCCCAATAGTACACTTATATTCCAACACTTGTCTCCAACCCCTTATATATTCGGTCCACCTCCTCCCCTAACGTGTCCAGCCTTTAAGGCTCACCATTTAGTCCTTAATGACCCTCCTAAACCAAGCCTAATCGAATTCTAATGTTGCTGCACAAGCCAAACTTAGCAAACAACCAAACCTAGCATATCTTCTCTCGGTCAAGCTAAATTCCCAAGGATCGATCTTCACCCTCGACCAAACATCAATGGCTCATTCCTAACATCTTACTAGACTCTAAAAGGTCTGAAACACAGCTTGGTTCGAGCCCATGCATCGCAGCCCGCCCCAAAACCTTAAATCATGCCAAACCGAAACACCCTACAACAAACACCGATCGGCCCCTCAAAGAAACACACCTAGATCGATCAAGCTTCGACTCCAGTTACTAATCCCCATCCCTCTCGACAACAACAGCTCCCTGATGAATCTATACAGCAGCCCCCCTTACACGAAAATTCAGAAAGATCATGAGCACAACCGAGGGAAATGAAATAGACACGTAAATATCGTAAATCTTTAATGCTCATGGCTGGATCAAAACTTTCAATGCAAGAACACATTCAGTAGTATATTAAACGAGTGTGATGCAAAAGAAATGATACAATGCGTGCCTTGGTGATTAATCTTGAACAAACGCTCGAGGAATGCATGGCCGAAGGGAAAAGCTTTTGCTTGAGGGAGAAACGGTGACACCGAAGGTTTAGTTGCAGCAATTCACGAGGAGATTTCTGGTTGGAGGAGGGTGTCGGCTGTGGTAATTGTTTAGGTTTAGGTTAAGATGATAATTAACCAATAAATAAATAGCTAACAATCCATTAATGGGCCAAATTTTGATAATTAAGAGTTTAAAAGGATTTTAAGCCAAACAATCTTAGAAGTAGGCCCATTAAGTCCAAACGCACTCCCGAAAAATATTTCGTGGTGGAAAGATTTTGAAAATATTAGCCGAACCCTTAAAAAGTCCCCCGATTCGATAAAACCCACGTACCGTTAAAAATAAAAATCTTGCATGTAAAAATACTCAAATATTCTCATTCTTGAAAATTACACATAAAAACACTTTAAATTAATTTATAAAAACAAATCGCGTAATAAAATAATTTTCCTGAAGGTTCCCCTGTCTCCGATCCTCGTTCGAACGTGAAATACACCTAGACACCCTAATGCGTGAACTTTTAAAATTTCATGAATTAAATCATATCATGCATGAATTATACATAAAATGCACAAAAATAATTAAACACAAATTCATGGAATAAACATGCATTTTATGCTTTAAAACAATTTAATAAAGTACCAAAGAATTTAATAACTCGCATGCATGTGGTTCATGTGGACCTTCAGATTTTCGGGACGTTACAATCTACCCCCCTTAAATTGAATTTCGTCCCTGAAATTCGCTTATCCTCGATACACGAAAATTTTAAACTCTTAATTCTACTATCCCAATAATTCACGCTTCCGCTGCGCTACTCTGATAAAATAAGTGTTAAACTGTCCTTATGTCTCCTCTATCCTAATTAAATTTGCCTACCTAAATTCTCGTTTGCGGATTGCAACTTAAAACAACTCATGGTGACCTAGTTCTATTTTTTTTTTATAACCTCGAATTTCAACTTTTCTCAAACTTCCCCATATTGGAAATGGCAGTCCGAATTTTATTGCATCTTACTATTCTTATATTATACCCATAATGTCGACCAACCTATTACATTAGCATTTATGCAGTTCAACTCAAGAAACCTTAGCACCAAAAATTACTGATCGACTACTATCCTTGGTAATACACTTAAAAAGTTCAACCTTATCTCAATTCCATAATAATATTAGCCTAAGATCCTTGAATCGAATCTTTATCTTACGGCACCAAATTTACGTAACTTAACTATTTACAAGAACATCTCAAATATAAAATAGTTGCAAATCTTAATCCTCGAGTAACGTTAATCCATAAAACCCAAAATATATCATATCAATCTCCTACCTATATTTTAAAGTCCTTCAAATCCTAATTACAATCTAGTTGAGACTTAAGATCCTGGACCTTGCTCATTGTAACAAATGTCGCATTCTCAATGCTTAATTAAGTCTAGCGTATAAAACTTAATAGGTTACCCCATGGTAGCCTTAAACTAACCCTAATAAATCAACTTCACTTATAACCCATAAAATTCTAGAATTCTCATATCAAAATTTAGATTTCTTAGTCGATAAAAATCTTAATATTCATTCATTGATAACTTATGATGAACACAACTCGTTTCTTTTTGTTTTTATTTCACCCAAAATTTTGTATGAACACCTATCTCATAAACTGAAAATTCAAGCTTACGCAACCCAAGTAGTATTAGATAGTATCCGCTTAGTCCCAAGTTTCTTAATGACTTTCAAAATTCCTCAAGACAAGGTGTCTACATCATCTCTTACATGTGTCTATCAAATAACCCAACAATCAATCATACCCAACTTTCTAGCAAAATTAAATTCCAACAAGGTAGAATCTTAACTGTTAAGATCATGACTAAAACTCATAATACGTCAAACTTTAAGCTCCCAAAAATAAGTTAACTTAATGTCTAATCTTATAACTTAATTAATTGATCAGCTTTATCTTAAATCGCCATTACTTTAAATTCTTAATTTGCCACAACATTATTTCACTAACGCTTAAATTTTCACGCCTAAGATTAATTCATCCTACAATGTCCTTGGTTACCATTCATTATAACATTATCACCCAAATATCTAAATATTCTATAGTTCCTTCGAGCCTAATTAACCGAAAAGTCCTATCCTTTAAAACGTTCAATTCTCACTTACTACTAAATAAGTTCTCGAATTTCTTAAAATTGTAAAATTAATTCTTACTTTCCTCGAACATCATCCAATTTTTCCCTATATCTCGAAAATTCCACAGTTACCCGTGAGTCCTCAGTATTCCCCATTTCATTTTATAGATTTCCCGTATCATAAGGTTCAATAGCCTTAAGTTTATTAAACCCAAAATTAATTCCCATAACGCGTCTTACATTTCTTAAAATCCCAAGTGTTCCTCAAAAGTTCGCATTTAATCCCTAAATTTTTTTTTTTTTAATTGTAATATGGACCTTACAGTTCTCCAAACTTACATTTTGGCCCTACAACTCTTCGAAATCCGCATTATTGTCCTCATAAAATTTTCCATCTTTACCTCATTAAACTTTTAAATTCTCGAACTCAAAATTTAATCCCAAAATTTGGTAAATTCGAAAATAGTCCCTTAGAATTTCATTTTTTTGAATTTAGGTCCTCAAATCATTAGTTATTACAATTAGGTCCTTTAAATTCTCAATTCCTGCAATTCAATCCTTAATTCCAACTGGGTAGAGCATGCATCCTAAATAAATTCTCATAATTAATCTTACATTTTTATAGGTACTTAAAATACTCAAATTGTACATTTATAATCCTAAAGATTGTCGTAGTCTTCGAATCGCTATTGCTTATATGAAATCCTCAAAAATTCACTCGACTAGCAACCAAGAACCATCAATAATTTCCTAGAATTTCTACAAGTCCCAAAAGCATTCATACTTTTCAAGATTAACTTATGACCCATAAGGAGGACATCAGTACTACTGACCTAAAAATTAATATAGTCAAATCATTTTCAACTTCTCCTAAAGCCCAATATTCGAATTCTTATACATTTCCAATTCCAACGTAACCAACATGCATAATTACATTATTTCTTTAAATTTAAATAAATACTGCATAACCAAAATCTGAACGTAAAAGATTTCATGAAAACCTGCTGTTAAAATATTTCATGCTTTAAATAAAATGCGTAAATGTAAAACTTACAGACCGAAGACGTGACTTCGTGAGCTTCTCGAGGTCAGTAGTAGTGCAACCCTATACAGAA
>NC_133319.1:10639673-10723103 GCF_012295235.1 Primulina huaijiensis | reverse complement strand
TGTGATGAGCTACCGAAAAGAAGATGCACCTTCGTGATATGAGTAGTACAAATCAAATCTTTTAAGCCCTCTTCAACTGTACAGTCCATTACATTGAACAGTCTCGGAATCCCTCTCATTCCCGTGCGGGATCGGTTCATTCATGTTCCCTCCACCTAGAAGCCTGCCAGCAGCCGCTCATTGTCCGTGCAACTGATGGCACCGGCGATCACCCCCCGCCCTCTTCGGCCCCGGGCCTCACATGCCCACCAGCTTCCGCTTGGTTCGTCCCCGAACCACACCGTACTAAGAGAGGTCGGCTCTGATACCAACTGTAAAGGCCTCTAAAATACGAACTTGAAAATTTGCGGAAAAATTAAAAATTTTCTTTTTAAAGTAATTAAAATGCCTCATTCACAAATAATCTGATAATTCAAGTTTTTAATGTTCAGAATAGCAGCGGAAGAAATTATCGTTCGCAAAATAACAAGTTAAGGTAATCCAACAACTGATAAAAATGTTTGAGCGATCAAAATATTAAAAGCTGAAAAGTCCTCTCCTCGGGTTCCACTACTGCCGACTCGAGCTGGCTCACTTATCCCCGCTCTCGGTCCCGACATCATCAGTACCTACAACAATCAAGTCTAGTGAGCCTAAAGACTCAGCATGCATATATCGTAAATAACAAGTAAATAAATAATAAAATAGCATGCAAGTGAAAATTTCCTGTACTGAGGTGTAACGTAAAATATCATTTCAATGGTAATTATAGTACGTGCATAACTGAACTGAAAATATCATAGTGAAAATGTTTGCTCCTTGGAGCCCTGTAATGAAATAACTTGTAATAATTTTCTGGTGAGATTATGGTCTACGCAATTGGTCCCTGAACTGAGCTGAACTGAACTGACCGGTAACTGGCGACCGGACTTAATAATGTATGTCTGATCAGACTACTGCCACAGTATACTGGGTGAAACAACTGAACTGACCGGTAACTGGCGACCGGACTTTAGCATGATAGTAAAGTGACCACCAGCAATATCGCATAAATCTCAAAATGAATATTTGCACGTAATATAATTAACTAACATAATTAAATATGAACAATTTCGATCTTCTTGCAATAAAATCATGTACTTGCGATATTTAAAAATACCTATATGGCTTGATTGAAGAGTGAAAGAAGATATAAACATGCCTTGGTTTGTTTTGACAGAAAACAAACGAAATAACGACGCGGCGCGGCGGAGACGGAGTGCTCTTCACTTTCTTACTTTTTCTCTCTTAATTCCTTTAAACCAAACATGCACCATAATTATTATAATAGCTTAAAAATCGTAAACGTGATGCATGAACATTTAAAAATATCATGATTTGTGCTCAGGGCGCTGCTAGGACTAAAATCTCACCCCGGGTGCAAAATGACCATTTTGCCCCTATAAACCCAAAAATTGTCGTTTCAACCCGAGGACCTCAGTTCAGCATTTATTATTATTTGGTTGCTCAGACATTTTTATAGATTGTTGGATAAATTTTTAACTGTTTTTTCGAAAAATGTTAATTTCTTCCGCTGCCACTTTGAACATCAAACTTTATTTAGCAGTTCAATTATGAATGAGGCAATTTTATTTATTTAAAAAGAAAATTTTTAAATTTTCCGCAATTTTTCAAGCACGGATTTTTAGGCCTCTACATTCACCGTCATCTCTCTCTCTATCTCTATCTCATACTACGCCTATGGATGGGATTTTGTTTTCTCCCAAACATACGATGATAGAAATATATTATGCTATTGCAAAGGCATACATGTTTTCATATATGTGTTCTTTGGATTTTTGTTCGTCTTTTTTGGTTACTTTGTATGCCTTTCTGTGTATTGTCAGAAAATTTGATGTGGTATATTCTTTTGAAATTATCTTCTATCTTACTCACGATGCGTCACAGTGAAAATCACAAATTTTAGTGAATTGCGAAATATGATTTGAATTTATTGGTCTAATTTCATTGACAAAAATATGTATTCAGATGAATCTTATGCTAGGAGACATCCCTCATTTGCTAGACCTCATATGGTCTTGGATATCACCTTCCGAAGATGATCGAAATATTTTCAGGTACCTGATATGTTGTTGGTTTTTGAGATTATATACCATTTAGAAGTAAATAAGCTTTCATTTTTCATATTTGTTATTTACTCCAGCAATTTGATGATGTTTTCATCACTTGGATTTTACTTTCTATGAGGATGTTGCACAAAGCTTATGATGAAATAACATGGTAGTTGTTGGACGATGTTGATTTCCATACCTTTTTTCTGAAAATTATGCTTTATTCAGGCCTCACGGAGACCCACAAATGATGCGTTTTGGTGCTCATTTAGTGCTGGTGCTTAGATACTTACTAGCAGATCAAATGAATGATGCTTTCAGAGAGAAGATAATGACATTTGGAGACTTCATTATACACATGTAAGTGGTTTTTTCTTTAGCTAGAGTCATCCCAGTTTTGGACTTTTTTAATCCCTATAATATGGAAAACACTAATAAAAAAAGGTACCTGTCCTATGCGTGGTGGCTTGTCATTTCATTTTTGGTGAAATTTATTTTGAAGTGTACTGTTGAAGCCTGATGGTTTGTATTTGCATAAGTAACCATGTTCTAGTGCTCCTAAAAATTATTTCTTCCCTATGCCACTTCATCTATTCCTCGTTTATTTCTCTCCGTGTATTGTATACCATTTTTCGAGGATATTGATGATCGTATTTTATAAAAGCCTTGCTGTCCAAAGCAATAATTTATTTTAATCTTTAAGTCCTCCATGCTAATATTTATTGGATGTGTTAATCTATTTCCATAAGACATTAATACATGGTTTACTTCTGCTTTTTATGTTTGTTCAGCAAAATGAAAATTTTGAAAGCTTCAAAATCCGAAGATATGTTTTGTGGCTTCTAGGCCCATTGCATTAGAGTTTCCCTTTCTGGCCTTACGTACCTGGGTGCTTTTAGCACTGGGAGTATGTAAAGTTTTCAAAGTTATCTCATTTGAAAGCACATAGTTCTTTAGCTTCTCGCACTCTGTGTTTCTTGAAATTTAATATATGGTTCTCATTATTGAGAAATGAACACGAGGCAATAATATAATGCTTATAATTTTTACGAAATACCTTCATGTTCGGCATACCCCTACATTTTAGTGCAGTTTTGGATTCAGCATGCTCTTTTACTACTTTTGGTATTCATTATTTTTTAACTAAAGTAATGCCTGCTTTTTTATGTTTTTCTTTGGTGATGCTATTTCAGCTATGCCATGTTCCTGTTCACTACGCAGCATGAAGAGCTGGTAGGGATCTATGCTTCTCAGCTTGCTCAGCATCGTTGCGTCGATCTCTTTGTCCATATGATGGAATTGAGGCTGAATAGCAGGTCTATTTCCAGATGTGCTTTTCCATGTACCCAACTTACGATATTCCTGCAACATTGACCATTTTCATAAGCTTAATGAATTTTTAAGCGAAGCTTTTCAATGATTGTTGACATTATTTTATTTTGTCAATATGTTATTTCCTTATTTAATCATCTGATGCATATTCTATTATTTCTTTTTTGGGTGGGGTTGTATGTGATCTGTTCCGACATTGTGTGGAATACAGCTTTTACATACCACTTACAAGTGTATACAAAGGAAATTTAAGATCAAAAATCATTTCCTGTTCCACATTTTTGCCTATTGACTGCCAGATTATTTGATTGCATTTTACCTTGAGCTTCCTTTCTCTACAGTGTTCATGTCAGATACAAGATCTTTATATCTGCTATCGAGTACTTACCGTTTTCTTCTGAAGATGATTCAAGAGGAAATTTTAAACAAATACTTGACCGGTATTGCTTTTATTCTTGAGCTTTTCTCCCTCGCTAAGTTATGAAAAATGCTGTATAGTGTGTATTCTGATTTCTCTCATGAACAGAGTTCTTTCGAGATCTCGAGAAAGTAGTATTGGAAAATATTCCAAGTCATCAGATGTTGCAGAGCAGCATCGGTTGCAGAGTCAACAAAAAGCTATGGTTATACAATGGCTGTGCTTTACGCCTCCCTCAACGATTAATGATGCCAAGTTTGTTGCTGAAAGGCTTGTTCTCCTTGCACTGATGCACAGGTAATTGTTTTTTCAACTTATGATGATGATACATCATTATAGCTTTTAATCTAACTAGTCCATGTTTGGATGATTCGTCATTATAGCTTTTAATCTAACCAGTCCATGTTTTGTACGTCCTTTTTCTTCCATTCCATTTAGAGAAGCTGATGAGATGAATGAGTTTTCTGCGTTTTGCTTGCATGTACACGCTTTTCCTGGAATTCTGTTTTTTTTTGTTCACTCTTAGACAGATACTTCTATGTTAGGTTTCAGTAACTACTTTTTCTTTGCCCTAAGGAGGAAAAATAACAAAAGGTCGACATTATAGTTTTGCCATCATGTAGCTGATTGATAGACCTCCTATTGTTGTAGCAATTTATTGTTGAGGGAGTTTGCTCTTATGTCAATGTGGAGAGTGCCAGCACTACCGGTTGGGGCTCACACAGTGCTTAGTCTACTTGCTGAGCCTTTGAAACAACAAACAGAAATCCTTCTTTCCGCTGAGGATCTTGATGTTTCCGAGAATCTGAGAGAGTTCCAGGACTGGGTATGCCGTTGGTGGTTTTGTGTTCTTTAAATTACTTTGGCATCAATTTCTGATCCCGTTTGCATTTCTTGCAATTGATCAGAGTGAGTACTATTCTTGCGATGCAAAATATCGTAGTTGGCTTAAGATTGAACTGGCAAATGAGGAGGTTTTGCCTAGTGAACTCTCAAATGAAGAAAAGCAGAGGACCATGGCAGTGGCCAGAGAAACTCTTATATCATCGTTGAAGTTGCTAAGTAGTAAGTCATATTATTTTCATTGATGTGTTGTGAAGGAAGGATTTGTGTGAGTATTCTGATACGTTCATTTGTTCTCTTAATGGGGATTATCTATGTGGTTTTTGACTGGCATTCTGTTATTTCTTAATGGGAATTATCTATGTGGTCTTTTATTGGCATTCTGTTATTGATCAATTTATTTTCATGTCATATCATAGGAATAGATAATCCTTGGCTGGTTTCAACGCGAGGTCATTTCCTTGAATCCATGGAACCGGTATTTCTTGAATTGCATGCTACGGCAGTTTTATGTTTACCCTCTGGTGAGTGCATACTCCCTGATGCTACCTTGTGCGCAACATTAACAAGTGATTTCTACTCATCCATTAGCGAGGAAGAAGTTCTGCATCGAGAATTAATGGTAAACCTTGTATCCTTTTATCAGAACCATATGCTTATTAATTCACCCATTCTGTATAGCAAATAAATACGATCTGATTTACATATTATTGAACTGGACAATTTGGTAAGGACATACTTCTCTTTTTAATGGGAATATGGAAGTTGGTTTCCCCTTTTCAGCCAGCAAACAATCATATGGCTGCTTATTTACCATGAATCAAATTGAGCATGTTTGCTTGCTGATTCTGGAAAGATCAAAGTTTCCAACTGTAAAGAAAAATCTCTGTTTTTATGAGTTGTCGGTTGTCACCTTTAGATATTTCTTTCTTCTACTTTCGTGAGTAACCTAGAAAATCACCATCGCGAGTCTGTTCAAATAGAAATGTTTTCCCCCAGCTCACCCAAAAATAAAAAATCCTTGGCTCTTTAGTTTGGAGATATTTGTTTCTAATCCTCTGATTTGCAGCTGACAATATGAAATTGCATGAGCAGCTTATGAGTATCATCATACCTCAAATTTTTACTTTAAAGTTTTCTATATCTTATTTCCTGATGAATACCTGGTCTTAGTGCGTCCATTTGTTTGGCATATCTTCGTATGAGGAACAAGCAATATATTCTTTTCTCTTGTGATATGGACATTGTGACTAATGGATTATGTCGACATGTGTTTGAATTTTTTTTTTATTAGGTTTTGCGGCTTTTGTAATTTTTAAGTTAAGATGATTTAGGATTTTGTATTTACACATAGTAATCAAAAGTGCAAGGCAAATAAAGTGCTCAGGTGTCCTCGGGCTTAAAGCGCAAAGCCAAGCGCATTCTTTATGGAAATAAAACATACTGAATAAAATATTCTAATTCTAAAAAAAATAAAATCAATTTATTTATAAAAATATGAAACATGAGATATCAAATATATTACCATCATAATTTTCATATTCCAAGAATCAAATATTAAAATGTGAGGGCAAAGAGCTGAGGTTGTGGGGCAGAGGCAACTCGGTATTAGGGTTTCCTCTTCTATATTTTTTTATAAATAGAATACAAACCGCATTGCGATTTCTCCTCTGTCAGATTTTTTTAACAAAAAAACTGTTTTTTCTATGAAGTGCGCGTAAAGCGCAAAGCTCAGAAAAGCGCGAGCTTCATGAAAACTGTGAACTTTCAAGTGCACTGAAGCGCGGAATGTGCGCGGCTTTGACAGTTGTGTATTTACCTCTATGATTGTTTTACTATTATTATTTTTACTTAATTAAATGAGGTGGCCTCTAGTGTAGTTCAGTTTTTGGTCGTTAGAGATTGGTCTATGAAAGATGTTTACAATTTTTTTGGCTTACTGTATTTTGCATCATGCTTTTGTTTTTGGTGGGGCAGTTCGGCAATTGGTGGCTATTTAGTTCAAGTTATGAATTCGGAACATTCTGTATGTGTCAATCCAGCTTGATTGTGGTGCAAGTTATGAATTAGGAACTCTGTTTATGTGTCAATCCAGCTTGATTGTGTTTTTCCCTTTGCCCTTGCAAGTCGCTCATGTGTCTATTTTATGGCCAAATCTTATTCTCAATATGCAGGTGAATGTTTCCATCTCAACCAGCGATAATTATTTCATCAAAGTGGTCCTTCGCTGCTTGGCAGTGGAGGGTGATGGGCTTGGACCTCATGATCTCAATGATGGCGGAATTCTGGCAGCTGTCTTGACAGCTGGATTCAAAGGTAATAGCCTGCCAGTGTGTACAATTATTATTGTATCTCTGTGTCATTAGCCTTTCACTTTAATTAATTTCTTACTACTGCATAAAAGAACTGGTATTGGTAGAGATGGCATCCTTCCTTGTGTCTTTTTTTTTATTTCCTCTTTTATTGGTGGATTCTTGGACATTATCTACTTTTTCTATTTTTGAATTTTCATTTGTTGTGTAGGGGAGGATGGGAATTTTGTGCTAGGTTGTGTCTAAGATCCTGACTTGGTGTTTTTTAAATTTCACCGTCTTCCACATTATCTTATGTTCACAATTTTGGGATTAAAAATACCTGCATATGTTTTTAGATCAGTATATATGAGAACTATATCTATATTTGTGATATCTGCGCCGTACCTTACACACCATAAAGTAAATCTTATGTCTCAGGAGAACTTTCTCGATTTCAAGCTGGAGTTACAATGGATATCTCCCGATTGGATGCGTGGTACTCGAACAATGATGGTTCTTTGGATGGGCCAGCGACTTACATAGTTCATGGTCTTTGTCGCAAGTGTTGTATCCCTGAAATTTTTCTTCGGTGCATGCAGGTACCGATAGTGTTGATGTTAAATAACAATCATCCATGTATTACATTATAGATATGCTTTAGTTCCCCATATCTTAAAGCGACGAATACTAACTTTCACAGAATAAGTGAAATGTATTTTGCTGTCTCATATATGTGTACTTGGCTCATCTTTAGGTCTCAGTTTCACTGATAAAGTCAGGCTATCCACCCGAGGGGCATCGTGAGTTAATTGGGCTTGTCGCATCTCCAAAAACTGATTTTCTTCATCTGTTCAGCCAGCATCAATTGCAGGTAAGCTTGATTTTTCCCCTCATATTTCTCCTTTGCAGTTCCCTGTTTCGCTCACCTCTTCTGGAATCAACTCTTCTAGTTTGAAATCTGACTCGTCAGATGATTTTACTGAATATGCTAGATTTGTATCAGCAGTTATCAAAAGTTATTTATTCCTTATTTTATCTCAGCTGGTTCTTCTCCAGTTTTACATGCACATAATTTCAAACTTCTCGTTTATTTATTTCAACTTGGTTGTTAACTCAGACCATCTAAACAGGGAGAAAAATATTATGATGCCTTAAGAGTAGACCGACCGTACAATGTGGAATAAGGGGTTTCCTTGTTTCATGAACTTTCGGCATGTACAGCTCCAAGCTTTAATTTACCATCTTAATCTTTTTCATCTGTGCTGGCGTGTCATGGCATTTTCACAAATGGAGCGTTCCAATTAGATCTTTAGAGCTACCATTTGTTGTTTCCTATTGATATGCTTGTTAATATTGAAATGTCTGTTTCAATCCAGGAACTCTTACTATTCGAGAGAGAGTACACTATATATGAGATGGATCTCGAGGAGGAATCAGATTCTTGACTGGCATAATGTGAAATTCTGGGTCACATGAATTGAGCATCGATGCACTAATTTATACAGAACCATTTTTCTCTTCATGGCGAAGCTAAAAAGACAGCAACCAAGCCCCTTCCGAAGTGCACGTCATCCTCCAAAATCATCAAAGGATGTTGAATATGACTGCTGCCATGTGCTGGAGGAATTGGGTTGATTATATGACTGCTGCCATGTGCTGGAGGAATTGGGTTGATTATGTGTGCTTTAATTTATTTATGTTCTGTAGTGTCTCAAATTCATCTGTCTGGGAAATGAACTTGATATAGTATATAGTTGCTGTGCAAGTCACAGCCAGAACTCTCCTAAAACGTTTCCTTTTTTGAATGACTGAAAAGGTTGGTTCGATAGTTGATATGTTAAAAAATTATGTGATTATTAAAATGATTGAGTTGGGTGTGAATTGTTGAAAAATGATTGATAAATAATAATATATTTAGATTGATGGATTACGTTTAGTAAATTTAAAATTTATCATTTTTAATAATTAATTAATAAATATACATAAAGATAGATAAAAGATAATATCATAAGAGCAATTTGGAAAAAAGATACATCTAGCCATTATTTATTTAAGATTAAGTCTCCATCATTTTTTTTTTTGTGTTTTAATATCTGACAAAAGTCCAACTTATTTTTTACTTCATGTTTCATGTGTATTTACATTTTTACCTTTTTTTAATTAATAAAAAATTATATAAATCCCTATTTTTGTTATTCATCTTTTCTTTCTATTGGTTAAAGTGAATCCAACGTCAAGATCGTGATCTCCGTCTGAACAAACTTCAAAATCAAAATCAAACCTAAGCATTTTAATACAAATCAATAAAATAAATGAGGAAATACATCAATATTCTTTTACCTAATTTAACTTGAACTATAAAATATAACAAATAATACTCAAGTACTGGACAGTAGTAAAAAACAAGCAATAACTCATTTATAACTTTGCAATTTTTGAAATTTGCAAACAAACAATAAAAACAATGCAAACAAAAAATAACGAAGTTACCTCGTAACATTTATGTTGACCGGGTTCTGATCATCTTTTGGAACTGCTATCAATTTGATTATATTTAATTTCAAACAACTGTGAAGGTTTATCATATTTCGGATATCATCATCCTCATTCAAGGTTATTGCAATCTGCTAATGGGGTGTCATGTATTGCAATATCGTTAATTCAGAATTAATATCCGCACATTTTCGTCCTAAACTCTGGAATATCTCTAATGGAGTTGCGTCATTAGGAATTGAAAACAAATACTTCCAAGAAACGAAAATATTGCGCTCCCGGAACTGACTTCCATCAATAAATCGATCGTGGAATATCTAAAATATTAAAATTTTCTTATGCCGATTTAGGTGTCAAATAAAATGGACATCCAAAAAAGAAAATTAATTCTACAATTTCTTACTTTAAATAATAACTCAAATAATGGGGATAAATGAATTACATAAAATAAAATCACAACCGAACCAAATCGACCTTTATGCTCAAACAATATTGAAACAGAAATTTTTCTATTCACATTATATTTCAACAAAATCGTCCAAATATTTCGATACTCATTTTAGAAATATTTTACTAAAAAATGCTCGTAATAATTCAACAATTCTTTTCAAAATTCTTTGATAAAAGGTAAGTAATGTCAAACAAAAAATCGTGCACAAAAGAAATCAAGTGGAAACATGATAATGATCTTATATGCGGAAACTAATATAAAATAACAATCTCATTCTATCAAACCAAATCAAAAACATTCTTTCAAAATAAACCAAAACAGACTCATTTTGACAAGCCGAACTAATCTCACATATCTATCATTCCAAGTGTATTCTCTAAACTAACACATTATGTTAAACAAAACTTGTTCCCAATATCATGCACATTAATGTCCGTATTCGTTCAAAACAACAAAATTCAATTTCATAATAATGGGCTAAAATTCAATTTCACAATAATGCACCAAAATTTATTAACAAAAAAAACCCTAAATTGGATTTAATCAAGCATATTACTTTGTTCATCCTTCTTCGTGCAAATGGTGTTTATCTAAGCAAATTCTCTGTCCTAAATTCAAGCTTCTTTCCGCAAATCGCAGCCCTAAACTTTGCTTCGTGCCCTCTTCAACTATTTCACTTCCGCAGTTTTTTATGGGACCGATGGTTATTTCCACAAATCACAATCCTATTACGAACATACAACATCACAAATCTATTTGTGTATCCATAATGAGATTGAAGAAAAGAAATTGTTTTTACGCACAAAAGCCATTACAACTACAAAAATGATGACAAATAAACGACAATTGAAATGTGTACCCTTTAAGTGTCATTTATTAGTTTTATAGGGTGGTAGTTCCACGGAAATCCGAAAATGAAGCGTCTATTTTCTCCTCCTCAGCTACGCTGCTTCGACCCAGAAATTCAAGTTTTTGCAATGTTTCCGGCAACAAGACGTCAATGGATGATGGGATGTGTGGTTTGCGCTGGTAGGGACTCTGCTTTGCTAGGAATTTTCTACGCTTGGTTACGCAGATTCACGGTATTGAGCGACGGGTTTGTGGGAAGATTCAATTACATAGACATGCGGAAAATATGGTAAATTGTGCCGATGGGGAATGGGAAAGTGTTTCATAGATAAAGCCGAGTAGGAAATCGAAGGAAAAAAAACAGCTGCTCGCACAGAAGAGAAGAGGAGTGGAGAGTGGGAAGGAGGAGTAGAAAGGGAAAATGACTAACAGAAATAGGGATTCATAAAATTTTTTATTAATTAAAAAAAGGGTAGAAATGTAAAAACCCATGAAACATTGTGTAAAAAGTAAGTTGGACTTTTGTCAGATATTAAAACACACAAAAAAACTGATGGGGATTGAATCTTAAATAAATAATGACTAGATGTATTTTTCTCCAAATTACCGATATCATGATTGTATATTCAATGATTTGATTTGATTGACATGAGATAAAATAAAATTTAATTGATTTGAGATAAATAATCTTTATATGAATTTACAACCAAATATTTGATGATCCAATCATACGAATCAAACATAACCTATCAAGGACAAGATTGATTCAATGTAAGGAATTTATTGAGAATATTCTAGAAAATAATTTTATAATTTTGAGAGATATTAACATTATAAATTGGAGTAAAAAAGACAACAAAAATCTTTGCATAGTAGGTGTAATTGCTACTATTTATACTCTATGTTTAGTAGAAGAGAATGTTAAGTAAATCAATGATGACTAGTGGATCATGAATGTTGAAACTAAGTTTGACAAATTGGGTCTTCAAGTTATTGAAGAATTTAAAAAAAATATGATTACTCAAGCAATTTTTGAAATGGCCACTAATCCTTTCAAAAGGCTATATATTGGATAATTTAAATAACCATTGTTGAAAATAAATTATTTTAAAAAAATGTACTTAAATTTTTTTTTAAAGAAGTCATTCTTAGTTTGACCGTTTTTTCAATATTGCATTTGCTTTATCTTTGTATTAGACATTGTTTTTCATGATTTTGTTTCACAGAAATAACGGATTTATTAATAGATATGAAAGACACGTACATATTCTGAACGTTCCATTGTATGAATAGTTTCACAAAAAGAAATTTTAGCTAACTTTTAAACTAAGTATTAATTTTATATGTTTAATAATGATCAAATTCTAGCAAGGACTGACAATTAATTAAAAAAAAATCATCGAATCAATTTAATAACTTGTAAATTACTTTAGTAACACCCATTTTAAGATGCATATGTTTGTGACAGTACAAGGCCCGCTTGAAGAACTAAAAATAGTACACAAATCTCAACATTGGATCATATCGCCTCCGAAAATGGAACCCGATGCCCGCATCGAGACCAGCAGCATGATCCGAGTGGCGGTGCTTCCGATCGCCACGGTACCGCCTCTTCTCTTCCGCGATTACGCGTCCATGCTTCTTTGCCACAACACCGTCTCCCTCTCCTCCATCAGCTCCTTCTACACTGAGCATCAGAAATCCCCGTTTCAGTACCAGCCTTGGGAATCCGGCAGCATCCGCTTTAAGTTTATCATCGGCGGATCGCCTCCATCTCCCTGGGAGGACTTCCAGTCCAACCGCAAGATCCTTGCTGTTATAGGCATCTGTCACTGCCCCTCTTCCCCTGATCTCGCTTCTGTCGCCAATGAATTTGCTGCCGCATCTAAGAGTTATTCGTCAGCACTTGTCCAGCGATGCTTCGCCTTCAGCCCTGGGGATTTGCAGGTTAGCAAGGTTTATTTATGTTCAGATAATAGTACACTGTCAAGTATCCTTGTATCATGGAGATTCAAATATCGTGACGGGTCGATGAGTTCAGTTACAGCCATATCATCTTCGAGAGAATGCTGATTGATGGTTGAAAAGGGTATTAATTTTTAAATGCATCGAAAATATGACGATATCTTTAATCGAGTTTAACTGTTGGAATTGTTGGATTGGGGGTTTAAAATTATGGAAGCTGAGATTTCTTTTACTTCGAACAGATAACTTTTCTTGTGTGCCTATATAAAACTTTGGACACAGTACGTTCAGTACTTTTAGAGCACTACCAAATGGTTTCTTACATAATCTCCTGTGATTGTTGCTACTCTCACGAGTTTGTTGGAAATGAGTTATTTGTTGCCTCCCTTAACTGTGAACTTCCTAATCTTGATTTAAATTTATGGTTGTGAAGTCATATCCTTGTCAAATAACTTTTGTTTTGCTACCATTTTCCCTTCACATCTTAATTAATCATTACATGGCTATATTGCAGCCAGAAGAGGAGAGTTATAAGAAGTGTAACTTGGTGTTGCTTCCCCCAGCTGACCGGCAAACACAGGAACTCCATCTACAGACAATGATGCAAGATATTGCTGCCTCACTGTTAATGGAGTTCGAAAAATGGGTTCTTCAAGCAGAATCTGGTGGCACTATTCTGAAAACACCTTTAGATTCTCAAGCTAGTCTCAGCTCAGAGGAGGTTTACATTTTAGGTCTCCTGATAGTTTTGATTATTTATTTACCATTTATGTCTTTTGATTATATAAGTCTTTAATAAGATTATACTGAAACACAGCCTGATCATTGTAAATGAAAAATGCCAGGTGATTAAGGCAAAAAAGCGGAGACTTGGTCGAGCACAGAAAACAATAGGGGATTACTGTTTGCTGGCAGGATCACCTGTTGATGCCAATGCCCATTATTCTACTGCAATGGAACTGGCTAGATTGACCGGTGATTTTTTTTGGTATGCTGGGGCAATGGAGGGCAGTGTATGTGCATTGCTGGTAAGAATAAAGTACTTAACTGTGCTAGTCTTTTTAGTCGGTCTTTCAGAGTTTTTCTTTGCTATTATTATTATTATTTTTTTGTGTGCTACTCCTAGGTTGTTCCAGGATGATGCCATTAGAATTTTATTATGTATGGTTTGTCTCTTTTTTTAGCAGTGTCACCAGAAATATCCAGGACATGGTGCGTTGATGCATGTTGTTTGCCAAAGACATTGTCTTGGTGTATGAGACTCCCGAAGAAAAGATTAGAACCACAAAGATGAGAATGCTAAGGTGGATGTACGGACATACAAAAATATATAGACTGATAGGGTAAGAAACAAGTATATTAGAGGGAACTCCTATCAGAAAAAGGACAACATGTCTAGGGAGAGATTATCTCACATCTCACTAAAACTGAGGCAACGTGTGTGTTCTCTCTGAGCTTCTTCCTTCCGTTTGTCTCCTTACTTCCGACTTTTGTTTTCGATTTTATGCGGACTTTTTTCTTGTGTATTCTACTTCGCTACATCTTTCGTTTGTTGTGACCCCCTGCTCGCGCTGGTTGGTAGCCGTAGCATGGGACACATCCTTCGTTGGCTATGTACCCTGGTTGTTCGCTGATTTACGATGCCGAAGATGGACAAAAACATGAATGTCGGGGTCGAGCAAAACCCTAGTGATTGTGAAGCTTCATTTGTAGAACAAACATAGACGAACCTCCTAGAGAATGGCGCATGGATACGGGTACGAGTATCGTATCGAATACGATACGGATACGGTGACACGTCAAATTTTGAAAATATAAGACACGATACGGCTAGGATACGACAATCATTAAAATATATATAAATATTATATATATTTATATTTATATAAATTTAGTATCGAGCAGAAATAGTATTGAGCAGAAATAGAATGAAAGAGACTGACAAATGTATTCAGGGATTTGAAAACCCAGCCCAATTTATTTTAAATTATTTTCCTTTTAGTCCTTAGAAATTTAATTTCTTTTAATTAACATCTGAAACTTTTAAATATTTGCAATTTTGCCCAAACGTATCCGCAAAACGTATCCACGCCGTATCCTTGACGTGTCCAAAACGTATCCGGTTGGTCAACCATAAACAAAGTCAACGACACGGATTTTGCGGTATCCGACACGCGTATCCGTGTGTCGTATCCGTATCCGATACTTCAAAAAAATTTTTTTTTAAAGGTATTTGTGCTACATAGGAGAATGGCAAAGTGTCTGGTTCCTCACAACCTGGTGAGGAAAGAAAGGGTCTACAGCTTCTCAGGATAAAGTTCCGTTTGCCAGCTTCTTTAGAGATAATCGTATTCTTGATGAGAAGTCGAAACTGGAGTTTATTCCTCACGGGAAGGTGAATTTGTGGTCCATTTTGATGAAATTGAAACGGTAGAACAAGCCTGGGGCTTCTGCTTGGTTGAGCATGCGATGGGCTTACGGCCTAATGCATATATCCTCGCGAATTTTGTGAAAAGTTGGGGAAAAAATGTCGAATTCGAGTTACAGAGAATGGTTGGATTGATTCTACTTTTCCTACTACGATGGAAATGGATAAAATACTCAATGGAGGTTCATACATGATTCTTGGTGGCATCTGGTTCTTAAGATGTTACCCAGGTGTTTCGTGTTCAAAGAAGAGGATATGAATTTCATTCTGGGTCAAAGTTTATGGTGTTCCTTCTTACTGTTGGACCAACAAAGTCCTAAGTCGTGTGGCCTCGGTCATGGGTAAGCCTCTCTATACTGATAAACTAACACGAACGAAATAAAAATTACTTATGCCTGTTTGCTGATTGAAGTAGCTGCTATGAAAGCTCGAGTTAATGATCTATATATCCTTCTGCCTACAGAGGAATACACCAAGATGGAGTTTGTCTATGAATGTAAGACGAAGTATTGTGTGGATTGAAAGACCTTAGGTCTACTGGTGGTTGTGAAGGGAAAAATAGCAACACCAACACAGGAGATTCGGATAAGAGAATGAATGGAAATAGGATGAGATCTAGTTATAAACAGTTCATATATGGTTTACAAGAGAATGGGTGGGATGCGGGGTTGGCAAGAAACGTTACGTTCAAGTGCCCTTGGAAGTTTGTTTCACGAATATATCCGACTTTTCAGCAGCGTGTCTTGATTGAGGTGAGAGGAGGTAATAAGACAAGATTTTGGGAAGATAGGTGGTGGGGGAGTCTTCTGTTAAAGAACTTTTTCCTGCTTTATTTCAGTTATCAACAGTTCATAATTCTCCTATTTCTCACTTTGTTCATTTTGTGAATGCATTCTCTACTCAATCATGGGACTTTCATTTTAGAAGGGATGTCAGAGATGAGATTTTTCAGTTGTCCGAGTTATTAGGTGTGTTAGAGAGAACTAGATTGATTGAAGGGGGAGAGGATTTTCGTGTATGGAGAGGGGATTCTTCTGGTTTTTTCTCGATCAAATCATTCTTCGAGTTTTTTTTCATCATAATCGTTTTCCAGTTTATCCTCTATACAATCAAATTTGGAAGGTTCCGGTACCAAAAAAAATAAAGGTATTTTCATGGATAGATCATAAAGGTGGCCCTCCATTGTTATTTGCCCAAATTGATGTGTGTTGTGTAGAAATGAGACAGAAACTCAGGATCATATGCTCATCCATTGTACATTCGCGACTGGTTTGTGGGCTACAGCTTTGCAAGAACTTGGATTGATTTGGGTGATGCCGAAGTCAATAGCAGATTTATTTTCTATGGATTTGGGACAGTTAACTGGCAAGAGGGGAAGAATTTTTTGGCAAGTCGTGGTTCATTGCATATGATGGATAGTATGGCTGGAAAGGAATAGAAGAATTTTTTATGACAAGGAATAAACTAGAGAACATTGTTGGGAAAGAATCAAAATCATAGTAGCTACGTGGATCGACACTAATGATGACTTCAAGAATGTCTCGATATTAGATATATTGCGAGATTGGGCTTTTGTGTACCATTAAAACAACTTTCGTGTTATGAATTTCAGAAAAAGTAGTGGACAACTAGTCCTCATATGTAACTTTTCTTTATTATATCATTAATAAAATAATGTTTCTTATTAAAAAAAAATCCTAAAATTCATGAGCGAGTGGAAAAAAGTGGATGCAGTGACGGAGGTAATGCTTCACAAACATGGACTCAAGAAACAATCATATGAAAGTCTAAGTGATATCGAATGGATATGAGTAATATACGATAAGAAGAAAAAGACAAGGGATACACACAAAAAAATAGCAAAAATAAAGATTTTGAAGGACGGCGACCCCCCTAATCGCCTCGGTTCTTAGATGAGGGCTGCTTGCTGGAACATAAGAGACTTGATAAGGCGTCTTAAACAGAAATGTGTACATGCCATGTTACTTTAACATGACTTGGATATATTATACCTAGTTGAGATTTAAATGGATTTGGTTGCGATAGATAATTTCATGGGGTTTTATTGCTCGGGTTTAAGGCACTTTAGTAACTGTCCGGTTAATGGTAAATGTAGAATTTTTCTTTTATGGAATGACAAAAAAGGCGATTATACATTGTGATACTATACATTGGGATTATATTAGAAAGGCGATGACTTGGTTGCACTTTTCGGGCAGCTTCATGGTTTCTTCCAAAGGGCAAGAGGCCTCCGACAGGATGACTCTTTATCCCCCTTTCTGTTTGCTATTTGCTTGGATGGATTGACAAGGAAACTCAACTCATTATGAAGAGAGCCAAGTTTCAAACATCATCCCAAATGTGCTATTTGAGTATCACACATTTGGCCTATGCTGATGATCTGCTACTTTTTTCGAGTGCAAATGTGAATAGTGTTTGAAAAATTATGATGTGTCTGGATGAGTTTGGGCGAATAGCTGTGTTGAGAGCCAACTTGCTCAAATCAAACATTTATTTAACATGTGTGGATGCTTGGGCAAAATAAGAAATATTGCAGATTATGGCCTTTCCGGTAGGGGTCTTCCCTTTTATATATCTAGGAGTTCCCTTAGCAATAGAAAAGCTTCGTGTCGCCAATTATAGTGTTCTGGTAGACAGTATATCAGATTGTATTAGAGCATGGTCAAGAAACACTTTGTCTTACGAGGCAAACTTGAGTTCATAAAGGTTGTCATCCAAGGGATATAATGCTTCTGGCTTCAGATTCTCCCAATTCCTTTTGGCATTAGTGACAAAATTTACTCGTTGCGTAGGAAATTCATGTGGACAAGTAACCATCCATCGATTACTTGATCCACTTTTTGTGTATAAAAAAATGGTGGAATGGGTTTATGGGATTTGAGGTTGTGGAATAATGCTCTACTTGCCAAGACATTGTGGAATATTCGCACAAAAAAAGATGCCTAGTGGATGAAATGGATAAATCAAGTTTTTGTTCAGAAGAGAAGTATATGGGACAGAAGGGTATGTGACGACTCTTGTCTTGTTAGGAAAATCTTTTCGATCCGTGATGAGATCCCAGTTCATGGGTCGGTGGATGACTATAGCGTTGTGGTTGGTTTGATGGAAATAATGATATTTACAAAGCCTATTTTTTTTTTTTGCCCAAATTATGGAAACTGGCCTAGGAAGCCACTGGTTTGGAAGAATTGCCTCATTCCTAAACACAAGTTTTATGTATGGTTGTTTGCTCATTGGAAGTTATTGTCTAGAGATAGACAACCTTATGTGGTGGAGAAGATATGTATTCTTTGTGGTGATTTTAACGAATGTTTGATCATTTGTTTTTCCATTGTTATTTCTCGAATTCTCTTTGGACCAAAATTTGAGAATGACTAGGAATGATCAAATCCATGGGTACTCATCAAGCCTTGGTAAAGGCCTTCAGACGGATGTACCTAGGGACTTCCTTCCTGGCAAAGATGTGGTACATGACTATGACAACTATAATTTTGGAAATTGGAGTGCAAGAAATCATTGACTATTTGCAAGGTTCTAAAATTCGATTGGCGCAAGACCACCACCTAGGCAGGGAGTAGGCGCCGCTAGGTGGATTCCACAGTATCAACATAATAAAGCACAATATAATAAAGCACATACTATAACTCAAACACAATATCATTAAATTTAAAACGCGTTCAAAAGTACACAATTAATAGAATATAACAAATTTACTTCACTTATTCTCCATAATTTTCAACAACTTGTCGTCAACGGACACAAACTCAATATCATTGTGATCCTTCTCTTCTTCTTCGGATGCAAAATAATCCTCACGAAGCTCTCACTCTAGATCGCAGACGAAGATGAAACTTGGTGTCTTAGGGCAAGACGAATTGCATTTATTGTTGGACTTTGGTTTAAGGCTTATAAATAAATTACATTTCATTTTTTAATTGTGTTCTAATTTTAATTAAAAGCCCAAAATACTTTAAAAAAAAGTCGAAAAAACCTAATCGTCCCCGTCGACTATGGTACATAGGCTTGATTAGTCGGTGCCTAGGGCCGCCTAGCACTTTTTCGGTGCGGTCGGCTGGGCATCTAGTGCCTAGTCCGAATTGTAGAACATTATCGTGATTATCGTTGGGACGTGCGCTTTAGGAGAGATCTTAATGAGATAGAGCTGAGGGAGTTTGGGGATTTAATGGGAGTCCTTCATTCGGTCAGAATAAAGTTGGGTGCGGAGGAATTTTTTCCTTTCCAAAAATTCCCAGTCTTCTACCCATATAAACATATTTGGAAAGTTCCTATCCCGCAAAAGATTCAAATTTTCTCGTGGATTGTCGCTCTGGGCAAGCTGCAGACCTCTGACTCAATGCAAAGAAGATGGCCATCATGTGCTTTACGGCCACAGTGGTGCTGATTATGTCAAGACCACGAAGAGGATCAGGATCATCTATTGGTACATTGTTCGTTTTCAAGAAGCGTTTGGATTAAGGTGATGCAAGAACTGAGATTCTTTTGGATTTTTCCGAGGACGGCCAAAGATATGTTCATCATAGATCCGGGCTTTCATAAGGGGGCTACAGTGACGACTTTCTGGTATATGGTCGTTCATTACACGTTCTGGACGTTATGGCTCGAGAGAAATAACAGAATTTTCAACGACTCGTCTCACTCGGTAGACAAAATTTGGGAAGTGCTGAAATTCAGGGTGGCGCATTCAACAAGAAATATCAAAGAATTTTGTCATCTATCTATCTCAGATGTGGTTAGGGATTGGAAGTTCGTCACGTATTGACCTAATTGTTGTATTTTCTATTATTTCGCGGAAAACTCATCCGCTAAGTATTGTAATGGTCTATTTTGATTAAATAAAATATATGTTTCCTATCAAAAAAAAAAAAGAGAATGAAGAACAAAGAGTTGATGACATATTTATGAAAATACAGATTTTTGTTCATTGTTGGATGAGGTTTTGAGTAATCCATGTATGTTGGATGTCAGGTGGTTAGTTGTTGGTTCAAGGAGTTAATGTTGTTGTAGATCGATTGGGAATGCCCGATGTATTTGTACTCCTATCTTTTACATTAATGATATGACCGTTTCATGTAAAAAAAATTATATTAGAGAAAAGTTGGAGTTGCGCATATCGAAGAAAAATTGAGGGAAACACCTGAGAGGGTATGGACACGTACAAAGGTAGCCAATAGAGGCTCCAGTTATTAGATGTCAGATCATGACTCATACCCATATTAATAGACGGAGAGGGAGACAAAAAAAAAGGACTTGGATAATAACGATTAAGCATGATATGCATGATCTAAATATAAATGAGATATGGTAGGAGATAGAGCACAATGGCGTCTGATGATCCATATAGCTGACCTCACTTAGTGGTGTAAAAGCTTGTGTGTTGTTGTAGTATGGTTTGTCTTTTACCAAAAATCTGAAAAATGTCTTTTTGATGTAGAAGTCTGTGAGTCTACCCTATTGAAGCATTAAGCTGACAGATCCTTTGTGCACTACCTAAGGTCTGCTTCGGGACCAAAGAGAGATTAAAAGTTTCTAGTGAGAGATTTTTTTGAAAATGCTCTCTTCCTTTTTAAAAAATCAAGCTACCGGCTTCTTCAACTGTTCTATCATCATTCTCTTTTCCTGACTAATCTAGAGCGCTTTCCCTCCGCTTCCGCCGGCGGCCGTCGGCGGCCATCATTTTTCATTTTTTCTCTTTGACCTAGATGAAATCAGAACAAAATGCCCTTCTTTTGTTCATTCTAGTAGCAACGGTTAACTTTCATCTTTCCAGCCTATTCCGTTCTACTCGTTTTTAAACTTTTTTGGTACCGACGTCCACCACAGGTATTTGGTATCATTTGGCAGAGCTATCGTCCTGCTTCTTCTTTCGTGTCGTAATCGCCGGGGGTTTTTTGTTGGGTGCGCATTTATCTGGTTACATTTGTCTCCCGTTCCAGCGGTTTAGGTCAGAGAAGCGTTGGGTTGATCGTTATGAACTTTCCAATCAGAAGGAGTTTGGAGTCTGGGTTGCCAAGTAGGGATGAAGTGATTAAGATTGAACAAAAAGTTTTTAATTTGAGATTGGGTAATGGGGGCAGATCGATGTGGTGGGCTGAAAGAACTAGGAGAACGAGCTACATGATGGATCTCGATCGGGAGGAGGCACGGTGGTTAAGCTTGAGATTCAAGGATTTCACAGACAAATCCGGGTCAGGCGCTGAGTTCTATCGTTTTAGAGGAAGAAATGCGGTTTTCACGGTACAAAAATTCACTAATAAACGTGGAAGTTTTATTGAGGTTAACAAATTCGGATCGAGAGGCAGAAAGCAGATCACAATTGTGCCGAGTGGATTCAAATTAAGGGGATGGAAGAACATATCGGATACTATGGGCAAGCTTTTGTCAGGTAATTACCGTAGACAAGATACGCAGCATGAACCTAGACATGAGTACAATACGTTGAGAAGATCCACAGAGAAGTACGAAGATAGATCAATGCAAAGAAAATGTGATCGAGGGTCAATGGCAGTTAAAGAGGACACTGACAGGGCTACAAAGGAGTTGAAGTGGAATGAAGCACTTATTGTTACGAAAGATAAGGTCAATATTTCCTGGGATTGCATTCGAACAGCCCTCAGGAATTCACCAAATAAAGTAGTCGAATTGTTTCCGTTCCAAGCAAATAAAGCAGTATGGTGGCCATCGAATTCAGAAGAGTTCTCATATTTTTTAAAGCTGCGTAGAGGATTCTTCGACGGTGGGATTTCCTTGATGTTTGAGGCATGGAGACAGGATATCAATTCAGTAGATGCGGTAGATAGATGTTGCAACAGCTGGCTTAACATATCAGGGTTACCTTGGAATTTATGGTCAAGAGACACCTTTACACTTATTGGGGATCAATGTGGAGGGTTGCTGGATATTAGTAAGGATACAGAGCATTTCTGCGATCTTAAGGTAGCCAAGATTAAGGTGAAGGGTACGGCTGGAGGATTTATTAATAATAAGTTGATTATTCCAGTTGAGGAGGGGAGTATAGAGATCAGAATTCGGGTAGATTCGTTTGACTCCAAAGCATACGAACGCCAAACATATGCACAAGTACTAGTAAACGGCAAGAAAACAATGGCGGGCTGGGACAACACAAATTTGGAAAGAAATAGGATGCGAAAGGAGATTTCCAAGCGTCGGCCTTCTGGAGGACGGGAAGATGCAAAGACTCTTTTAATGCAAAATGTGGTCACGAAGGATATTGAGGATACAATTGGGAATGATTATCATGGAATACCAAAGCCTGTGGCACAGGAGAATTCACTGTTCAAGGTGCCAATTAAGGTGGCAAATAAGATGGAAAAAATGATGAGGGATTTTTTGTGGGATGGTGGTGATGGGGAGAATCATTGCCATGTGGTAGGATGGAAGCATGTATGCAAACCAAAGGATAAAGGTGGCTTGGGATTGGGAAATGTTATTCTCAGGAATAAGGCTCTTCTTGGTAAATGGTGGTGGAGATGTTCAGTGGAAAGGGAGTCGTTGTGGAAAAAAATTATTAAGAGCATCTATGGGACTCAGGATAACAGGTGGGACTTGGGCTTGGCGGAGAAGGCGACATTCAGAAGTCCTTGGAAGTGTATCTCTCGGTCTTATCAGGATTTTCATCAACTGGTCAGGGGAGTGCCTAAACAAGGTAATATCATTCGTTTTTGGGAGGATGTTTGGGAGGGAGAGTCATCGTTTAAAGTCCGTTTTCCATCTTTGTTTTGTATTTCCATTTCTATCAATAAACCTATACGTCATTTCGTAGAAGTCGTCAATAGTGGGAGCAGTTCTTCTTTAATTTGGGATGTGAGATTCAGGAGACATCTTCCTGAGGGAGAGTTACTTGAGTTCATTAATTTGATGCGGGTTCTAGAGAAAGTCAGATTGCAGCCGGGTTTCGAGGATTGTAGAGTGTGGTTGGGGGATGCTTCAGGTTTGTTCACTGTTAGATCTTTTTACGATTCCTTCTTCCATTCTTCAAATTTCCCTTCATTTAGTTTTTTTAATAACATTTGGAAAGTTAATGTCCCACAAAAGATTAGGATTTTCTCGTGGATCGTGGCCTTGGGAAAGTTGCCTACATGTGATTCTGTTCAGAGAAGGTGGAGGGAGTGTGTATTGAGACCGCAGTGGTGTTGTTTATGCCAAAATCATGAAGAGGATCAAGATCATTTACTTTTGCATTGTTCCTTTGCGAGAGGAATTTGGTTCAAAGTGTTAGAAGAACTGGGAATTCAATGGGCTTTCCCAAGGCAAGCTAAAGATTTATTTCATGTCAACTCATGGTGTCCCTTCGTGAACAAATTCAAAATCTTCTGGGCCATGATAATTCATTACATATTTTGGTCCATTTGGTTGGAAAGAAATAGCAGAATTTTTTAGGATGTGTCTGAGTCTGTCGATCAAGTATGGGAGAAAATAAAGTTTAGGGTCGCATCGTGGACGATCAACTTGGACCAATTCAATCATTTAAGCGTTTCAGATTTAGTGAGGAATTGGAATTTTGTATGGGCATAAGTGTTGTATGTTGTTCTCTTTGAGGAATTACTTATGTTAGTAGTTTTGCTACTGTACTGCGGAATTCTCATCCGCACCTAATATGTAACCTTTATATATTTATTCTAATGAAATTAGTTTCCTATAAAAAAAAAAGAAAGTGTTCGACGAATTTCATGATGGTGGGTGGTTAATGGTATCACAAATGAAACGTATATCTGCTTAATTCCTAAAAAACAAGAAGCTTATAAGGTCAAGGACTTTAGACCGATTAGCTTGACGACGAGTTTGTATAAAATCATGGCTAAGGTATTGACTAATAGATTGAAAAAGGTTTTGTCAAGTACTGTAGCAGAGAACTAGTGTGCTTTCCTTAAGGGAAGACAAATTCTTGATTGTTGTCTCATTGCGAATGAGGTGACTGAGGAATATCGACGGAAACGCTAGAAAGGGTGGGTATTCAAAGTTGATTTGGAAAAAGGTTATGATAATGTTGATTGGGGATTTATGGATTATGTGTTGCAAATGAAAGGATTTGGTGTGAGATGGAGGAGGTGGATGATGGCATGTGTCTCCAATGTCTCTTTTTCAATATTCATTAATGGAAGGCCGAGGGGAAAATTCAAAGGGGAAAGAGGACTTAGACAGGGTGATCCATTATCCCCTTTTCTTTTTAATTTGGTCGTTTATGCTTTGGGAAGAATGGTAGATAAGGCCAATGGGTTGGATGAGGTTAGAGGGCTCGAGGTAGGGAGGGGGAAATTGGAGATTTCTCATATTCAGTTTGCCGACGATACTTTGTTTTTGGTTCAGACAGAGAGACACGTAATGGCCTTATCAAATATTCTTACGTGCTTTGGGACTAAATCAGGTTTGAAAGTTAATTGGGAAAAAAGTGTTGTGTTAGGGATTAATCACTCGGAAGAGGCAGTTGTTGCTTTGGCTCAGGCTATTGGATGCAAAAGAGATATTTGGCCGATCAAGTATTTAGGGGCTCCTCTGGGTGGTCATCCTACGAAATTGATTTTCAGGGAACCAGTTTTATCGAAAATGGAAAGGAAATTGGCCTCATGGAAAAAGTCATTTCTATCCAGGGGTGGTCAGTTGACGTTGATACAGTCAGTGTTGAGTGCGATGCCATCATACTACATATCTCTATTTAGAGTTCCAAGACGGGTGGAGAAACACATGGAAAAAATAATGAGGGATTTTCTGTGGGACGGCGCAGATGGAGATAAGCATTGTCATGTTGTTGGGTGGGCACAGGTAAGCAGACCAAAGGACAGGGGAGGACTGGGACTGGGGAATATTTGTTTGAGAAATAGAGTGTTATTGGGGAAATGGTGGTGGAGAGGGTCAATGGAAAGGGAAGCGTTGTGGAAAAAGGTAATAACAAGCATATATGGGGTCCAAGATAATGGGTGGGATGCAGGATTAACGAGGAATTCGACATATAGAAGTCCTTGGAAATTCATCTCTCGTTCTTACCCGGCGTTTCAACAACTTGTGGGAGGGGTGGTAAAAGGAGTAAACGTCATTCGATTTTGGGAAGATGTGTGGGAGGGAGGGTCTCAATCGTTCCAAGAGCGTTTTCCATCTATCTTTCAGATTTGTACCTCAACTAATAAACCAATCAATACTTTCTTGGCATCCGAGTTTAGCGGTCCTTCACTTCAATGGTTTGTGCGCTTTAGAAGAGATTTTAATGAGGTAGAATTGAGTGAGTTTGCTGAGCTTTTAGGAGTTTTAGGATCGGTTAGACTAGAAATGGGAGTGGGAGATTTCAGAGTATGGTTGGGGGATTCTACAGGTGTTTTCTCTGTCAAATCATTTTACAATTCTTTCTTTCCACCTACCTCTTTTCCGTCATTCACCTATCACGCAAACGTCTGGAAAGTACCTGTCCCTAAAAAGGTTCAAATTTTCTTGTGGATTGTTGCATTGTGAAAATTACCAACTTGTGATTCAGTGCAGAGAAGGTGGCCGAATTGTGTGTTGAGCCCGCATTGGTACACGCTGTGTCGAAATGACGAAGAAAATCAGGATCATATGTTGCTTCACTGCTCTTTTGCAAAAAGAATTTGGACTAGAATTCAACTTGAATTGGGTTTCACTTACGTCCTACCACAGAGGGCAGCATGTTCGTTTATTATTGAGCCAGGGGGAAGTTGGAGCAGAAAAACGAAGATCTTTTGGTATTTGGTCGTTCACTGTACGTTTTGGTCTATATGGATAGAGAGAAATAACAGAATTTTCAAAGAACAGTTCGACGACGATGCCTAAGTTTGGGAGAAGATCAAGTTCAGGGTGACTACTTGGACATCTAATATCAAAGATTTCAATCATGTGTCTGTTTCAGATTTGGTTAGGGATTGGAAATTTGTTTTGGCATGACAGTATCACTGTAGTGTTTTTCTTTTGTTTGGTTATCGATTGTGCGGATTACTCATCCGCTTATTATGTAATACAATTCTTATTAATAATAATAGTTTCTTCTCAAAAAAAAAAAGAAGCATTAAGCTGACAGTTTTATAAGATTGAAACAACCATTGGAATTTTTATTTTTTAACTGTTATTATGAGATTGAAAGAAAATATGTGTTGCCTAATGCTAATTTTTAAGATGGGCAATCTTTGCAAATGTTAATCTTAGAAATCATGCTCAAATTACGAATCTTTCATGATCGAATTTAATGTGTGTTTTTCTACTGCTGGGCAAGCATTGGTAATTGAGACGTGAAAGTGCAATTTAGCAGCCAGTTCCTCGTTTAAAAGGATACAAGGTAGCATATGTTCTAAGGCTCACTGATATAAGTTCTGTGTTAAGTAGGATACTAGGTGTCCATGACTAGTTTGTGGCTAAAGCTTGAATGATGATATATCTATAAGCTTTATGTTTGGGAGCATCTTCTCATGTTCCTTCGTTTTGTGTGCTATTTTCATATTATGTCAGAAGCATTATTTCCCCTATTTTTCTCTGTCAGATAGACCGTGTGGGTCAGAAGGATCTTGTGTTGGAAGAGGAGGTCAAGTATCGGTACAACAGTGTCATTCTTCACTACAGAAAATCATTTATTCAAGACAATGCTCAAAGGTATCCATATTGATGATCCAAAGGTTCAACTCTTGTTGTAATGCCTACTCTTTAATGATCTTTCACTGCCAATACTAGGTATAAGGTTGTATGAGTGAAACTTATCACATCCTTCATAATTTGTTTTTGATACCCATTCTTCATAACTTTTGATAAGAAAAAAATTTGAGAATTCAATTGTGGATTGCAATTTTCGGTTCTGTGATCGAAACAAAGATTTATACATACAATTGATGCATTAGTTTGGTCCAACTTTAGTAAGATCTTGTTTGTCAGTGAATCAAATTCGGACCACATTTGTCTATTCTATGGTAATTTGCAATGCAGATGTAGCATTGAAAGGTAATGTAATACATTTTTAAAATGGAATATCCTAAAGATATGGTTTTTCTTCTGACAATTTGATGATTTTCTATGATGGACGATAATTCTCTTATTTTTGGTGGAAAGTCTTTCTTCTGACATTTTTCATATCATTGATTATCATTTAATTGCTTAATTTACTATTTGTTTCCATCAAATCTCTGCTCAGGGTTTCACCCTTAAGTTTTGAACTCGAGGCTACACTAAAGTTGGCAAGATTCCTCTGCAGGTATTGTTGTTAGATTTGTCACATTTAGTTGATGATTTTCGAATACTATACATGTCTTTCTTATCCTTCAAACTTTTTGAACTGAAAAATATCCTCCTCCAATGCCTTGACCCGTCTTTTTTCTTCCAATTAGGCGGGAACTGGCTAAGGAGGTTGCGGAACTGTTGACTGCAGCAGCTGATGGAGCGAAATCGCTGATTGATGCCAGTGATAGACTAATAGTATATGTTGAAATAGCACGGCTCTTTGCTGCACTTAGATATCATAGAAAAGCTGCTTTTTTCTCGAGGCAGGTTGCTCAGTTGTACTTGCAACAAGATAATAAAATTGCTGCTATCAGTGCTTTGCAAGTGTTGGCTATGACAACGAAAGCTTATCGTGTCCAAAGTCGAGCATCTAGTGACCCATCTCAGGTGAGTTTTTAACTGCCTGTTTTCTTATGCAATTTTAGTTGCTTGACATTCTGTAGCAATTTGATGCCTTGAGGGGGCAATTTCATTCGTGATAAAGATTGGGATGAGCATAACACTCAACTTATACTTGGACATACTTGCTACTGGTTTGACCATGTTCGAACATTAAAATTTTATTTCTTTTCAGGCATCTTGGTTTTTCGTTTTCAAATTTTTGTAGATTTGGACATGAAAATCATGAATCAATCATGAAGCTAATCAATCATGAAGCTGAGTGTGGAGCTTGACCACCGTGTTTTGTGAAATTCATTTGGCTGCAATTGATTTTTTCTTCCTTAATGTCATTGAGGTTCAAGCCACTGTTCTTGTGCTGTTGATTTTCCAAGATGCCAGCATTTCTCATTGTTATATTCTTCTTTTCTAAAGGATGCTGGACGACAAACTCATGCGGATGAAGGGAAAGCACATCACCACTCGATTGTCTCCTTATTTGAGTCACAATGGAGTACCCTGCAAATGGTTGTACTGAGGGAAATTCTTCTCTCTGCTGTTCATGCGGGAGATCCTCTTGCTGCTTGGAGTGCAGCAGCACGTCTAATTAGGTCTTATTATCCTCTAATTACACCATCCGGGCAAAATGGCCTGGCTGTTGCACTTGCAAATTCAGCTGACAGGCTTCCTTTAGGAACTCGGTGCGGTGATCCGGCTTTGCCCTTCGTAAGGTATTTTTCATTAAATGATCTTGTTTTCTTATCTTGATATTAGACAAATTGTTGTTAGATGTTACAGGAGGAGTTCTGTGGCAATTTGTCTTTTGAACTTTTGTTGGCCTCTCATAGAGTTGCTTATGGATGCAAGTCTGTGTGATTCCGGTAATTTGACCGAGCAATATGCAGATATGTTTACGGGAGCATATGTGTAAATTTTGTACTTAATTTGCATACGTATTCTTAAATACATGTTTCATTAGGAAAACATGTATTTTATGCCCGTGTACTTTTGCGTTATACTTGTTCGTCAGCTGAAATTCTGTTGGTATTTATTATAGAATCTGAAAGTCTTTCTTGACTTCTGAAATTAGGATCTGGTTCCTCAAAAGTTATTCTTTGCTAGATTAAATTTTCTTTTCCCTAACCTTCTGTCCTGTTACATCACTCCAGGTTGCATTCATTTCCTTTACAAACATCTCCAGCGGACATTGTTAAACGCAATCTAGCTAGAGAAGATTGGTGGGTAGGATCTGCTCCTTCGGGACCATTCATTTATACACCATTCAGCAAAGGAGAGCAAAATAATAGCAATAAACAGGAGCTAATCTGGGTGGTTGGTGAACCAGTTCAAGTGCTAGTGGAATTAGCAAATCCCTGTGGCTTTGAATTGATTGTTGATAGCATTTATCTGTCTGTGCATTCAGAAAATTTTGATTCCTTTCCAATAAGTGTCAATCTTCCACCTAATTCTTCAAAGGTGATCACACTTTGTGGAATTCCTACCAAAGAGGGTCCAGTTGCTATTCCTGGGTGTATTGTCCATTGTTTTGGCATTATCACAGAACATTTTTTCAAGGATGTCGAGAATCTGCTTGCTGGGGCAACTCAAGGGCTTGTGCTTTCTGACCCTTTCCGCAGCTGTGGGGCAGCAAAGTTAAAAAATATATCTATTCCTAATATTTCAGTGGTACCACCCCTGCCGTTGTTAGTGTCTCACATTGTTGGTGGTGATGGCTCTGTTATATTATATGAAGGTGAAATACGTGATGTGTGGATTAGTTTGTCCAATGCTGGTACTGTTCCTGTTGAGCAGGCACATATCTCATTGTCGGGGAAGAACCAAGACTCTGTTGTGTCGGTGGCTCACGAAATTCTAAAGTCAGCCCTTCCTTTGAAACCTGGTGCCGAAGTGACAATTCCTTTAACTATAAAGGCCTGGCAGCTTGGCATGTTGGGTCCTGATGGTACCGCCAGCAACATTGTCCTTGGAACGGCAGGGAAACAAGTTAGAGATGGAAGCTGCCCAATATTGTTGATCCACTATGCAGGTATACTTCTGACAAATGTTACTCATCATTGCTTATGCCTTACACTTTTGTTCTGGTTTGGTATTACTGTTCTATTTTGGGTCTTGGTTTTAGGACTTAGATCTGATTGTCCCACTTACTTATAACTGCTGGTTCCACATTGAGGTTCTCCAGTAATGATGTCAAGAACCACTAATTTTTGTCATGGTGGTGATGATTAGATAGAGGAAATCTGTCAGGATTTCTTATGCAAAGGGTACTATTAAGCCGAAGATGAATAGCATCACTTTGGAATACCGACATTAGGACCATGTAAAATGATTAGTTACTGATAATTTTTGATTGAAAATGAACCACCACTTCATTAATGTTAGATTGACTGCTTGGCTCAATTCAGTTATTCTATTTTGTGAACTTTCCTACTAAATTTTATGTTAAATTTATTTACGATTGCTTGTGATCGCCAATTATTTATGGTTAGGTCCACTGGTACATTCTGGAGTACCTGCAACGGGGTCTGTTCCTCCTCCTGGGAGACGTCATGTCATCCCCTTGAACATCTGTGTTTTGCAAGGCTTGTCTTTTGTAAAGGCCCGCTTACTGTCAATGGAAATTCCAACCCATGTCGGTGAAACTTACCCCGTGCCTTTAAAAATGAATGGTGATGGCAGTGAAGAAGATGATGGTTCTGAAAGAGAAACTGATAGGTTCATGAAAATTGATCCTTACAGGGGAAGTTGGGGGCTTCGCTTTCTTGAATTAGAGCTGTGTAATCCAACTGATGTCGTCTTTGAGACTAGTGTTTCAGTTGATTTAGAGAAGTCCGATGAAAAGGAGAGACCCTCTCACTGTAATTGTACAGAATTTGGTTATCCTAAAACAAGGATAGACAGGGATTACACCGCTAGAGTGCTAATACCACTTGAACATTTCAAATTACCAGTTCTTGATGGTTCCTTTCTTGTTAAGGGTACCCAAACAAGTGGGACTGTTGGTAAAAGTTCAAGCTTCTCAGAGAAGAATATTAAGCTTGAGCTCAATGCTTCTATTAGGAATTTGATTTCTAGGATTAAGGTGAGGTGGCACTCTGGACGCAACAGCTCAGGTGAACTAAATATCAAGGATGCAGTACAGGCTGCTCTCCAGACATCTGTCATGGATGTACTACTGCCAGATCCGCTGACATTTGGCTTTAGGCTTGCTAAAAATAGTATGCACAATGATGCAAAACTGAATTCACAAAAAAAATCTGGTGCTCGAGTGAGTTCACATGAATTGGGAGGGGGCTCCATCACTGCACATGAGATGACCCCAATGGAAGTGTTGGTGCGCAATAACACAAAGGAGAACATTAGAATTAGACTTGGTGTCACATGCAAAGATGTGGCTGGTGAAAACTGCATCGAGGGTGACAAGGCAACTGTTCTGTGGGAAGGTACAACATTTGATTTTGCAATAACTTTGTGTTTTTTTTCATATGCATGTGATATACTTTACGAAGTTTGTGCATGAGATGATATGGTATTGTTTTCTCTTAAACTCCACTCAAGAGTATCAGGAAAGAAAAATTAAAATAATTTTTGTTTAGGTAGGAATTTAAAGTTGAGGTGATATGTAGAAATTAATGGTATGATCATTATATGAAATTAGTAAAATATTGTAATGATCGGTATGAAAAATTAGAAAAAAAAAGAATAATAGTTTAATTATTAGATTTTAAATAGTTGATTCGAAATATGATGTGATGTATGGATGAAATATTTTAAAAATAGATAGATGAAGGGAAATGTTTGAAATCATCAAACAGACAATGTTTGGGCTCTTGAGATCAGCACAAGAACCCAAACAAACAGCTTGTATTTAATAAGAGGCTGCTTTGTTTTCTTTTTTTTTTCCCCCAAGGAAAAGAATGTTATTGTCGGCAATATTTTCAGGTGTTTTGACTGGTGTTGTTATGGAAGTCCCTCCTCTGCAAGAGATGAGGCATACTTTCACTCTCTATTTCTTGATCCCTGGGGAGTACTCCTTGTTGGCGGCTGCTGTCATTGATGATGCCAATGAAGTGCTTAGAGCTCGAGCAAGAACGAACTCACCTGAAGAGCCTATCTTTTGCCGTGGACCCCCTTTTCATGTTCGAGTAAATGGGACTGTGTGATGTCTGTTGTATATATAAGGTTGGTTGCCTTTACTTTCCTTGTTCTGGGACCAATCATGGTTGGTTGCGCCATTTTTCGCAACTATTCAATGAGGTTGCTCTATGTTGTGGGTTTATGGGATTAATCATGAACATTTTATGCTGTCGAATGTTATTTATTTAGAGTGCTTGCGTGATCGATATTCGAATGAACAATTGGTATTCTGTAGGAAAACTACAGTTTGTCTTCAATTTTACCAGAAAAATGCCGGTAACCCGTGAATTGAATTCAGTGTCATGAATTTAATGAGTCGATTTAGTCCCAAACATTTTAATTTTTTCCCAATCCAATCTTTACGTCACTTAGATGGTTAAATGCAGGAGAGATTTTGCACGTGAGAGAATTCCCAAAGTCTGATTTCCCAAAATTTATCTACAAAAATCCTCAAATCACTTGTGTCCTAATTTCTTGTTCTCCCAAGTGAAGAGGATCGTCTTCCTTGTTTCTGAGCCCTCACTGCTGGGCGATTACGTTTCTGAGCCCTCACTTCTGGACGAGGTAATCGCCGCTTCCCGGACAATTCATGGTCGATGTTTGTTCTTCTTCCGTGTTCTGTGTTCATGATGGTTTTAGATTAGGTTATTATTGTTTATATTTGTGCACAATATTTTCGAAATGGCATGCTCAGAATGTATGACGCCAAATTTTAATTAGAGTGGAACGCTCTGCTATTTTTTTTTTAATGAAAGTTATAATTTTTTTCAACGATTGGAAATTAACTCTTTGCGTTGGAACGCCATCTGATGTGTAGTAGAGAACCATATAATTGGTCGTTTTAAACAAAAAATAAAGTATAATTAATGTTTTTCCCAGTATATTTGTCACACCCTTACTCTATACTTAGCATAATTACCATAATCAAAATAGGGTTTGACTGATATAACTGTAGTATGAAGCAAATCAAACAAGGGGCATCACTTTGACGGTTTATAAAAATTTTGGCATGAGGTCCCTACATTCTTGTAAAACCAAAATCTCAACTCAAGCATCAACATCAACACATATATATAATCGTATTCTTACATACAAACATATTCTGTATCATCATACACCTAGACATAAACATTGTAGAACTTGTTTTAAACCCTGACATATGTTCGTACAATACATATGCGGAAGCTATACAATAAGAAGTCCCGGTTCTTGTTGAGGTAAGGCACGTCACAAGCATCCATTGGCGAACCGGCATCTTACGTCTCTTCACTACCTGATCCTGTAATACATGAGCTACGTGAGTTTATAAAACTCGATAAGTTGGCACTTGTACGTAACAATATGCGTCGAAGGAACATACATATCAAGTCGTGACAACAATGAATCTTTAAACCATGTCATATCGTATCATATATTCATGTTCATTTTTTTACTTGAGCCTCATTAGTTGACCTGTACTACCGTGCTTGCTTTATTATATAGCTACTACAGTGTTGGACGTCAGGGAGCAACCTTTGGCAGCCCCACGCCCCATGAACATATATTGGCCAATAGCTTTGGTGGACTTAAAACCACCCATGATATCAACAAGCTCTATATCCTGTAAAAATCAATCCTTTTCTTTTCATGTTCATGTTCATGTTCATAACATAGCACCCATCATCAATATTCATGAGTTTCTTACATATTTAATACATAACAATGGAATATGATGCTATATTTTCATCAATAAGATACTAACAATGTACATATAGCAATAATCAATGGGAAGTATTTGAAATCATAATATTACTCATGTATTATTTCAAGAACATGTCAACTTACTGTCCAAGCGCAAGAACACTGGTTTGAGACGATGTTTCTCTTTCCTATGCTGTCAAACATATCAATAATTCAATTACTATGTCTATTCTAGGTGAAGTTTGCTTATCTACATTAATAATAACCAAAAGAGAGGAAAACTTACACCCTTATGAAGTTCTTGTGATGGAGAACTAAGTTCTTACCTCAAAGTAATGAAAGGAATGAAGAAGAGAGCTTTTGGAGGAAGGGTTTCTTGGTTTACGTTGAGTTTTTGCTGATAAAGAAAGGAAGGTACTGAAGAAATGGCTTAGAAACTCGAAACTTATCCTTTCTTATACACAGCGGCGCTCGGGAGGTAATATATTACCGCTCGGGCGCCAAACATTCTGTCCAAAAGATGAAAATTTCGTCCACCGGCGCTCGGGCGGTCATTTTCTACCGCTCGAGCGCCACCTGTTCTGCCTCTGCGCACTACTTCATCAAAGATCGCTCCAGAAACGTATCTTCCGTTCATAATCTGAAAAAGTGATAAAAATGAAAGTTTGAATCTCCAACTGGTTTCATGTCATTTGGAGGTCTGAGTAAAAAGTTATGTCCATTCTCCCAACATGTGTCAGTGCAGGAATAACGATATACACGACACACTTCGGGGCACTTTTGGCTTGTCTTCCACAATGATTTGGACAAAACCCAAAACATGAAAGTTTTAGCATTATATCTTAGCTTTCTAATGGTTATGGCCTCACACAATTTGGATCAATATTCAAATCATTATGCTAAAACCCGTACAAACTACCATATTTTCATCTCATTTCCTACTAACTTCATTACACTACTTCTACCTACACCTCTTACTATCACTATTTTAACACATATTCATTCTCAATATACCATGGACAATATAAAAATCATGTTCAATCTCAATATTGATACTTCAATCTTCACGTGAAATCTAATGAACTAAAGAGCTACATGATAAACGACATAAACGTATCATTATCATTTGTACGAGTAACCGGGCATTACAATATTACTATCGGTTGTAATTTCTTTAATGCTGACAACTTTGGCTTCAGCACTACTACTTGCAACCGCACCAACTAGTCAGTCGGGAGCGTACATCTTCGGTGAAGTACTTGGAGTAGAAAACCTCCTTGAAGCCTTCCCAAGTCAGAGTCTGCAGATTCACCGACAATTATGCTCCTTCCCACCATAACCGAGCATCGTCCTTCAGCAAATAAGTGGCACACCTAACCCTATCAGCATCCTGCAGCTCCATAAAGGTAAAGATCACCTTTATGGACTTAATCCATCCCTCTGCAACCATAGGATCAGTCGTACCCCCAAAGTCCTTGGGGTCTATCTTACAGAATCGCTCATACACGAGCCTCACGGCTCTCACAACAATAACACGTCTAGGAGGCATACTGTACTACAATTTAACCCAACACGTAACCAACATGCATAACTGAATTACTTATACAACATGCTAAAGTGATTCAAAAACTTAAACATGCAGTTTAGAGGAACTTGTACTTAATACTTAATGCATTTAAAATCGTAAAAACGTACATACCTGAGGCGTGACTCCATGAGCTTCTCGCAACCAGCAGTGGCAAAACCCTATATTAGGAAACCTTTCGCTCTGATACCAACTGTGACGAACCGTATCTTAAAATACTAATATTTTAACATTTGCGGAAAAATATAAAATTTTCTTATTAAATGATTTATTAAAAGTATAGCTCTTAAAATAACTTAACAGTCACCACTCATACTAAAGTAAAATTAATATTAAAACTCCATCGTTTAAAATAAATCACCAACATCCAATTAATCCTAAAATCCAAAAATATACTAATTTAATTTAAAAATATTCTAAAAAAATTATAAATTTTATTTTTCTTATTACCAATCCTACTAAATCAAAAATAGAGTAAATAATTTAAAAAATGTGCGTAATAATATAATTTAAACTAAAAGGTCCTCGGGTTTGCACTGCCACTGGCCCAAGCCTGCTCACTGGTCACCGCCTCCTGTCTCCTCAACTGCATCATCTACATCGATCAAGTCTAGTGAGTCTAATGACTCAGCATGCATAAACCGTGGATAACGAATAATACGTAATAAAAATCCATGCAATTTAAACTTAGTTTGTATATAAAATATTATAGGCATAAATATGCATAACGTGACTTCCCATCATAAACAATTTCATAAAATCATAAAATCATATTTTTATACTTGTTATGTATAATCATATACGTAAATAATTTTGCGTAGAGTTCGGTTCAATGCAAGTGGCTCATACACATAAATCGTTTGATCAAACTAAACCACAGTACTGGGCCGGCAAAGATCACCACAGCCTTTCAACCGGATGTCCACTCCAACATACATAAATCCCCGGTCATACTTTACCGGGTGCAGAGGTCCCCGGTCATACTTTAGCGCTTTCCAATCCCGTAACATAATTTGGCTACAAGACAAATCGCATAGCTCAAAAATAATTATTTTGCACGTGATATATATTTACAAACATCGTGGACTTCGTTGGAACATCATAGACAGGCTGCCATAGCCTTAGAATTTAGATAACTAAACTTAGCACAAAAACCCAAACGTACCCATGCGATTCCCGAATTAATTAAAATAGCCTACAACTTACCGAACGACTCGGGACTCAAACCATACTTATCCAACACTCTAACCTACTGTACAAAAGCCTAAAATATCCCCAAACAATGATCGAACCAAAAGGATGACGTAGCCAAGAGCCCTGGACCAGCCATACGCTGAACAGCAAGATCCAACACCCACAGCCCCTACATGCACTCCAATCCTGTGCAGCTGTGGTTTTCTAGTTCCAGCCTTCTACCCAGCCAACCAGCCCATGAACCACCCTATCTAGGCTCATCCTAGGACCATTAGAGACTGCCTAAACCAAAGCCAAGAGCCCCTAAACAGCCCATGCACTGAACCGCACCAGCAACCAACTACAGCCCTTAACATGCGCCCCATCCTGCGCAGCTGTGTTTTTCTGGTTCCAGCGCTTTCTCTAGCTAACTAAACCATGAACCACCTTAACAAGACTCATCCTAGGACCCTAAGACACCCCTAAGAATACCCATAACCAGCAGCAATGTCCCAGGAGCCCTAGCCGAAGCACACCACAGTTTTTGGAAGAATACGTGAGTTCATGCTTCAAGTTTTCGAAACGGTTTTAAATTTTTTGCACCATTAGCTATCATCCTGGAAAAGCTAATGTCGTTGCGGATGCTTTAAGCCGTAAATCTAGTTCTTTATTGGGTTCCATGATTCAGAAACCCTTGTTACTTGATTTGCAAAGGAATGAAATAAATCTTGTATCTCCAAGTACAGTAAATCAGTTATCTGCATTTGTTCTTCACTCTACTTTGTTTGATCGAATTTTTAAGGTACAACAGCTGGATAATTAGTTATTAGAGTTGAGGAGGAAAAGTGATCTGACAGGAGTTTCTGAGTTTGGGTTGAATCGTGATGGTTTGTTGACCTTTCGAGGTAGGATTTGTGTTCCTATGGGTGGTGACATTCGAAAAGATGTACTTATTGAAGCTCATACAACACCATATTCTGTACATTCCGGTAGTACCAAGATGTACCAAGATCTTCGACGTCTTTACTGGTGGCCAGATATGAAGAAAGATATCATGTTATTTGTTTCTGAATGTCTAACATGTCAGCAGGTTAAGATTAAGCACCAAAGACCGACGGGATTGTTGCAATCCTTGCCTATACCGTAATGGAAGTGGGAGCATATAACTATGGATTTTGTTGTTGGGTTGCTAAGGACTCAGAAAGGCTTCAATTCTATTTGGGTGATCGTTGATCGAATGACCAAGTCATCACATTTTATTCCTGTCAAGATGACTTATTCTATGAATCAATATGCTGAGGCGTATAATCAAGAGATTGTAAGACTTCATGGAATCCCTGTGTCAATTATATATGATCGTGACCCGAGGTTTACTTCTGAATTTTGGAAAAGTTTGAACAGAGCCTTGGGCACCAAGTTGGCTTTTAGCACATCATATCATCCTCAGAGTGATGGGCAGTCTGAAAGAGTAATTCAAATTCTTGAAGATATGTTACGAGCGTGCACAATTGATTTCCCAGGATGTTGGGATTCTAAATTGCCTTTGGTGGAATTAACGTATAATAACAGCTAACAGTCTTCAATCGGCATGACACCCTACGAGGCTTTATATGTAAAAAAGTGCCGATCTCCTTTATAATGGGAAGAAATAGGCGAAAGGAAGATGTTGGGCCCAGAATTGGTTCAACAGACAGCAGATGTTGTGGCAGTAATCCAAGAACAAATGAAGACCGCTCAGTCTCAACAGAAGAGTTATGCCGATGTTCGTCGACGGCCTTTGACAGTCGAGGTAGGCAATCATGTTTTTATCAAGATAGCTCCTCTCAAGAGAGTAATGCGTTTTGGCTAGAAAGACAAGCTAAGTCCTCGATACATTGGGCCGTTTGAGATTCTCTATAAGATTGGAGACCGAGCCTATCGTCTTGCGTTGCCACTGGACTTGGATCGTGTTCACAACGTATTTCATGTTTCAATGCTACGTACGTACATTTCTAATCTCTCTCATGTTCTTCGGTACGACTCATTGGATCTTTTGCCCAACTTAAGCTACGAGGAAACGCCGGTTCAAATTCTCGAGCACAAAGTTAAAGTGTTGAGAAACAAAGAAATTGGCCTTGTCAAAGTTCTTTTGAGAAATCAATTGATTGAAGAGGCCACGTGGGAACCAGAAGAAGAGATGAAACATCTTTATCCAAGTTTATTCGACGGTAAACAAATTTCGGGGATGAAATTTTTATAAAGAGGGGAGATTGTAATATCCCGACCTTTTGTTATGTTATAGTTTATGGTGTAATTCATGATTCATTGTGATGAGGCATGGTTATAGATATTTTGATGGTTATTGGTTATGGATAGGTTTATTGGGATGGTTTAAAATGGTTAATGTTTATGGTTATGGTTTATGATTATTGTTTGGAGTTATGTTTATGTTGGTGTTGGTTATGGAAATGGATAGTTCTTCTTGTGATGGTTTATTGGATGAATTGAGGATGTATTAGGAGGTTAGTTTTATTTGTATTGAATGGTTTGGGTATAGATTGGATTTATAGTGTTTTGGAAGGCATGTTTGGTGCAGGAGACAGCGCCGCAGCGCTGAAAGACGTGCAGGCGGCGCCTAGGCGCTGCGGCGCCAATCAAGTGGCGCCGCGGCGCTAGTTGTGCGGACAGTGTGTTTTTAAAATACGTTTTTGGATGTATTGGAGGCTTTTAATACTTGATTCTAGGCCCTTCTTGTAATGCCCGAGATTTTTATCATGTTAATCTGAAATGAGGAACTGATAAATTGGTGTGATTTTAGACGGATCATCTCGAGATATGAATTGACATGGCATTGAAAGCTACCTGAGAGACTGAGTCAGATATGAGACAGAGATTTCCAGAGTTATTTCACTGATGTGAGTCTTTCTGTCCGATTATGCTTGTACCGTTCTTATTCCTGCTTATCTTATATGTTTTTATTGATTGCCTGCGAGTTCGTGGACGAACGCATGTCTAAGAGGGGGAGAATTGTAATGCCCGAGATTTTTATCATGTTAATCTGAAATGAGGAACTGATAAATTGGTGTGATTTTAGGAGGACCATCTCGAGATATGAATTGACATGGCATGAGTATTGTTGAGTGCGTGACCAGAAGGTCTCGCGCATACGCGCAAAGAGTGGGCGCGCATATGCGTGAGCTGTGTGGTTCCAAGATGTGCCGAGACGAAGGTCTCGCGCATATGCGCGAGGTGTCCAGTAGCCAAAATGTTTGTCCAGAGAAGTTTGCGCATATGCGCCGAGAGAGGGCGCGCATATGCGCCAGCAGCTGAAATTGTCAAGTGCCGAGACAGTGCGTCTCGCGCATATGCGCAGGTGATGGTCGCGCATATGCGCGAGACGTGTTAAACAAAGAATAAGCAACTTGCCCCTTACCATGCAAGATATATATATGAGTTGTACTTCATTCCTTCTTTCTTCAGGAGAAAGAACCGAGAGAGCTTCAGAAATTCCATCAAGTTTCATGTCATGGTAGAGAATTGGTTGTGCAAAATCCGACCACATGATTTTCAATCCGAGTGTAGATTCTTGTTCCTCTCATAATAAGCTTTCAAAAGATGTAAGTTTTATTGTTTTCTAGCATGGTTTGAAATTCAGATGTTGGGGGAATTATAGTTGGGTTGATAATATGTGTTCTTGAGTTTACGGTAAACGTATAATCGAAAACGGATTGAAGAAAGGATACCGTATGTTATTGTTCTAATTTTCCAGCTTATATGGCATGAGTTGTGCAGAATTTTGAGGTTGTGTGATATGCATATGATTGTTGTTATGAATTGGTGATATTGATCTTATGATGTTTGAGTTAGCGGTATCGCAAGATTACGCCGTTATGCCGTCGAAATGTACCGAGATTGAATATTGATCCGTATGTGTACTCCTTTGAGTTAGAGGTTGATATGGTACATTGTATATATGTCTTTTCAGATTGGTATTGACAGATTGGATATCGAGATTTCAAGACTTCGACTTGTTCAATCCGAGACTACGACAAGAAAGGTATAAAGCAATGTTGATTCGGGATTGCACAACTCGAATTAGATCCGATTTGAGTTTCCCAAAATTACATACTAGATTGTTTTTAATTTGATATGGTTATGCCTTGTCTATTGAAATATAGCAATGTACATGAGATAGGTAAGCCTTGGTAGAATTGCCAAGTACTAGATGTTCGGTGATATCGATGGGCGTAGGAGAAGATCAACTCCTATTGTAGATATTCGATACAGATAGCACCGAATTCTAAGAATAGGACGTACCGCCACCCCGATTGGGAGAGTAGGTGGGAGTTTGTTACGTCTTATTCACACCGGGATCCCTAGACTTAGATATGAGTCGAGTCAAAGAATAAAAGTCGAAGAGTTTTATCCGTATTCACTAATGTGTCATAAATACTGATTTATGTTTTATTATCTTGTGTTTATTTGCATGACATGCATGTATACATGTTTTATATTGGGATTTGTTCTCACCGGAGTTTCCAGCTGTTGTTGTGTCTAAATGTGTGCATGACAACAGGTGGGGCAGGATCAGGGTCACGACGAGGATGACTGAGATTGGATAGCGTGGTGACTTCGGGCGTAGAAGAGGAACTAGTAGTTTTACATTTAATATGTAGTGTGTTATAACCACTAGTTTGTATAAACATGTAATGGAATAAAACATGTACTTACTGTTGTTGAAATAAAATAGAGATATCACTTGTGTATGATTATATACCAATGTTTTGATGTTAAAAGCAAAATTTTGACCCAGATTTTCTAGCAAAGATCTACTTAATCTCAAAGATAATTGAGTTAGAGCCTGGGTCCCCACAACATGTGGTATCAGAGCAGTAGGTTCTGTAGACTGAATTAGAAGAGAGTGAGCACGGTAGATCGATTCGTCTTCCTTGCTTTTGTGATGTTAGCATGCTATTCATTGTATGGTGATTTACATATGTCCTATATGAAAGCATGTTTCTTGTTGTAATACATGTCTACCTGTTTATTTGATTTGATTGCGACATGTATTAAGAACGAAATGAATCAGAACCGATTCTAGATCAGAGGTATATGATCAGAGGAGGACTGAGCCAGATTGTATATGTAACGTACCGTACTTTTCTACTATTTAAAATTTGCGGAAAAATTTAAAATTTTCTTAAATAACTTGTGAACCTTCAAAATAGGCTTAAATAAACTGTACGTCTCAACCGTGGACAAGAAATCTAAAAATAAAGTTTGACCAAATATTTGTTAGAATGCTTCATGACTAGTAGCGTGAAATCAGAGTGTTTGGCATTTCATAAAAACTTAAAATCTTGGGCGGTCCTCGGGTCTAGCCTTCAACTCAGTCCAGGCCAGCTCTTTGGTCCCCACCTCCAGCCTCTTCAACATACTCATCACCTGCATCGAACAAGTCTAGTGAGTCTAAAGACTCAACACGTATAAACTGGAAGTAACAAATAATACGTAATAAAACCACATGCAACTTTAAAATAAGGAGTACATACATGAAACTTGAACTTGCATATCAAAACTTGAACATACGTATATACATACATAGACGTGCCATCAACATAAAACTTTTCTTAATACATGCTTGCATACTTGAACATACTTGAACGTACATAACTCCATCATTTTGCGTAGAAGCATGTTTCAACGCAAGTGAACCATACATAATAAATGCCTGATCAGACAAACCACAGTACTGGACTGACAGAGACGTATCCAATGCCACATACATGAGATCCCCGTTCATGTTTTAACGGGTGGATTGGTCCCCGTTCATGCTTTAACGCTTTCCAATCCTGATCTAAACCCGTTCATGCTTTAACGGGGTGGAGAGGTCCTCGGCCACGTTCACCGACTTCCAAACCCATTCATAATTTGGTCACAAGACATTTAGCATACCTCAAAAACTTGAAATATTTCCTTTTTGAACGTCAACATACTTACTTGGCATTGAGGGATTCGTTGGATCTCGCTTGGGGCCACTGCTGCATACTAACATGAGTTCAAACACTTATCTTTCATAGATTAGACGTAGGTACTTGTGCTCACCACCGAAGTAAATAAATAGCTTATGACATTCTAAATCACTCGAGACTTGACCTCGTTTAATTATCATACTAAACTATGAAATAGAACCCCAAAACAAATCCTATATTTTATATTCATAACCACAAAACACTTGCTATACTCTATACTCATATTTTAAAAAATTAAAATAAATTTTATTTTTTTTTTAAAGTGAGGTACACGGACCCCGTGTAGGGGTCCGGGTAGGCTCTGGAAATTCATATTTTTGAAGGGAAAAGGACACGGACTCCGTGTCGGGGTCCGGGTAGCCTCTGGACTTGGACATTCACGAAAATTCGCTATCTTATTCATTCATTCTCTCAACCCAAGCCTAAGGACCATGAACTAACACCTTGAGACTCATCCTAGGATGCTATTACATTGATTCAAACCCGAAAAAACATCCCAAACATCTCCAAGCATTGACAAGCAACTTCAATACAACAATAACCCGTAATCCGACATCGTTTCGCTTCTACGACTTCTATTATATCCCAAGCCAATCCCGACCCAAACGAACCACCAAATAACGTCTAAACTCATCCCATAACATATCTAAATGCAGTAGCACAAGCCCGGCCGTGCCCAACGAAGCATGCAACTCAAAAACTTCAAAACATGATGCACATCATTTTCATAAGATCGCAGGTTTGAGCAATCACACAAAAACAACCATAACTCACTCTTTTCTCTTTCAAAAATTACGAATTTTATATCAGATCGAAGGTATCAAAGAGTACTACGTTTTATATGTTGAAAGTTTTTCCAGAAACTCGACTGAACAATCGCAGTTTGTAAAATGACAGCGAAAACGTGATTTGTGATCCAAAAACCCTTTCAAACTTGATCCAAACATCATTGCTCAAACTTCCACACATCACACATGTATTTTTACGCATAAATAACAACACAATGCATAATATGACAAGATCGATGCATAAACAAAAGAATATACGTGCCCTTTGATATTTAAAAATACCGAAATGACGATATCGACGCGGAAGCGGAGCGAGGCTTGATCCGGGACGAACGTGGCACTATTTTCTTTGAAGAAAACACAACAAAACCTTGCTAGAATTTTAGAGGAAGGGGCGGCTGCTGAAAGGTAGAAGAACCCTAGGTTTTTCTTTCAAAATCTGAAAATAAAAAAAAATGTGTAGTGTGTGTTGTGTGTTTTGGCCGTGTACGTGTGTGTGTGTAGGTGTGTGTGCGTGAGTTTAGAACTAATTAGGGGATAATTTTGCTTAATTATGCCATTAACCATGCTAAACCTCATACTAATAAAAATGTTAACTCAATTAACAAATTAATTAAAATACTCTCCCTACTAATCTTTAAATATAATTCCCTAATTAAAATAAAAAGTTCAAGCATTAAATCTTTAAAGGTTTTAAAATCTTAAAAACACTTAATAAATAAAGTAGGCTTTAAAAGACTAACACTTCATAAATTAATTAAAATGCCCCGTCCTGAACAAAAAAATAAAATACCGCATTAAAAATTTTCGCCAAAAGTCGTCGCCGGTCTTTCCTCGATCTCGCATCGAATAATCGCCTGAAACATGAAACTCGAAAAACATTTTAACGTGCATCATATAAACATAAATAATTTAAATACTGCATTTAAATAAATTATGCATGGCTAAAACTCATTTTAAATTTAAATAAATGATTTATTAATTAAATAAATGCATGGAATTTACGTGTACTGATTTTGGGCACTACAGTTCCTCCCCCACTTATATAAATTTCGTCCTCGAAATTAAATCTTACCGAACAATTCCGGATAGCGAAGCCTCATGTCTGCTTCAGTCTCCCAAGTGGCCTCTTCCACTGATTGGTTCAGCCACCGGACTTTGACTAGTTTCGTCTCCTTGTTCCGAAGTCTACGCTCCTGTCTTTCTAGGATTTGGATAGGTCTCTCTTCGTAAGACAGGTCTGGAGCCAACTGCAATGGCTCATAGCTCAGAACATGCGAAGGGTTCGCTAGGTATTTCCTCAGCATTGAGACGTGGAACACATTGTGTACCCCGGCCAGATTCGGCGGAAGGGCAACACGGTAGGCTAGTGTTCCAACTCTGTCAAGAATTTCGAAAGGTCCAATAAATCTCGGACTCAGCTTGCCTCTCTTCCCAAATCTCATAACACCCTTCATAGGTGCTATCTTTACAAAAACGTGATCACCCACGGCAAACTCGAGATCTCTCCTTCTCTTGTCAGCATAGCTCTTTTGGCAACTCTGGGCGGTCTTCATCCTATCTCGGATCTTGACCACCAAATCTGCAGTCTGTTGAACTATCTCTGGCCCAAGCTCTGCTCTCTCTCCGACTTCATCCCAATGAATCGGCGATCTGCACTTCCTTCCGTACAATGCCTCGTAGGGAGCCATACCTATAGGTGCTTGAAAACTGTTGTTGTATGTAAACTCCACTAGAGGTAGCTTCGATTCCCAAGTCCCTTGAAACTCGATCATACATGCTCGCAATAGATCCTCCAAAATCTGAATCACTCACTCCGACTGGCCATCTGACTGCGGGTGGAAAGCTGTACTGAATTGCAGCTTCGTCCCCATGGCTGCATGTAGGCTCTTCCAGAATGAGGATGTGAACCTCGGATCTCTGTCAGACACTATGGTAACTGGGATTCCGTGCAACAGAACGATCTCCCTGATATAAAGCTCCTCGTACTGCGTCATGGAGAAAGTCGTCTTCACTGACAAGAAGTGCGCTGATTTAGTGAGTCGGTCCACGATAACCCAAATGGCATTGGATCCTCTGACTGACCTTGGCAACCCAATAACAAAATCCATAGTAATATTCTCCCATTTCCACTCTGGGATAGGCAGTGGCTTAAGCATCCCTGCTGGCCTCTGGTGTTCCGCCTTCACCTGTTGACAAGGGAGGCATTCAGACACAAATCTGCGGATGTCTCTCTTTATCCCTGGCCACCAATACAAGAGCTGCAGGTCTGTGTACATCTTGGTACCTCCTGGATGGATTGAATACGGAGATGCATGTGCCGCTGATAAGATATCTTCGCTGATCGAATCTACGTTAGGCACCCACATTCTTCCCCTATATCTCACGATACCGTCTGACATTGAGTAGAGCACACTGCCCTTGGCTTCATCCTTCAGTCTCCATTTCTGCAACTATTCGTCTGAAGACTGTCCTTGACGGATACGGTCTAGTAAATCAGACTTGAGTGTCAGATTAGACAGCCTCGGAGCTCTGCCCTTAAGATAGACCTCTAGACCAAATTTCTGAATGTCAGACTGAAGAGGTCTCTGCACTGACAACTGTGCTATGGCTGCGATTTTTCTGCTCAGGGCGTCTGCAATGACATTAGCCTTTCCCGGATGGTAGCTAATTTCGTAGTCGTAGTCTTTTACCAGTTCCAACCATCTCCTCTATCTCATATTCAGCTCCTTCTGTGTGAAGAAATACTTGAGACTCTTGTGATCACTGAATATCTTGCATTTCTCGCCATACAAGTAGTGGCTCCAAATCTTCAATGCAAAGACTACTGCGGCTAATTCAAGATCGTGATTCGGGTAGTTCTTCTCGTGCACTTTCAACTGCCTGGACGCATAAGCTATAACCCGACCATGCTGCATCAATACTGCGCCTAAACCGAGCTTAGATGCATCGGTGTATAACACAAAGTCTCCTTGCCCTGATGGCATGGCCAACACCGGCGCTGAAATAAGAGCTTGCTTCAATGTATCAAAGCTCTTCTGACATTCATCACTCCACACGAATTTTGCATTCTTCTTAGTCAGTGAAGTGAGTGGCACTGCTATCGAAGAAAATCCCTGAATAAATTTCATGTAGTAGCCTGCTAGGCCTAGGAAACTGCGGATTTCTGAAGCATTCTTCGGCTCGACCCATTCCTTAACGGTTGTTACCTTAGCTGGATCCACCTCAATCCCATTGCTAGATACTACATGCCCCAAAAATGCTACTTTCTCCAACCAGAACTCACACTTACTGAACTTCGCAAATAACTTGCGACTCTGCAAGGTTTGTAAAACCATCCTCAAATGTTGATTGTGCTCCTCATGGCTCTTCGAGTAAATAAGGATATCGTCAATAAACACTATGACGAATTGATCAAGATAAGGCTGGAATACTCGGTTCATGAGGTCCATGAAAATTGCTGGAGCATTCGTCAGTCCAAATGGCATTACCAAGAACTCATAATGCCCATACCGGGTTCTGAAGGATGTTTTGTGAACATCTGCATCTTTAACCTTCAGCTGATGATACCCTGATTGAAGATCTATCTTAGAGAACACTGAAGCTCCCTGCAACTGATCGAACAAGTCCTCGATCCTTGGTAATGGGTATTTGTTCTTGATTGTTACCTTGTTTAGCTATCGGTAATCGATACACAGCCTCATGCTCCCATCCTTCATCTTTACAAAAAGCACTGGCGCGCCCCATGGAGAGAAACTAGGGCGAATAAACTCCTTGTCAAGAAGCTCCTGTATCTACTGTTTAAGTTCTAGCATCTCAGCTGGCGCTAATCGGTACGATGCCTTGGAGATTGGCACTGTGCCTGGCATAAGATCATTGGAAAACTCCACCTCCCTATCTGGTGGAAGACCTGTGACGTCGTCAGGAAAGACGTCTGGGAAGTCTCTGATTACCGGCACATCTGATATGGATGGAGTGGTTGCATCAGGTGCCGAAACAATGCTGGCCAAGAAAGCCTGACAACCCTTAGAAATAAGTCTCCGTGCCTGCATGCAGGAGATCATACGAGGAAAGCTTCTCCATCGGTCTGGTTAAAAAAGAAACTGCTCCATTCCCATCGGTCTGACCAACACTGATCTCTTCTGAAAGTCAATCAGGACTTTATTCTTTGTCAGCCAGTCCATTCCCAAGATAATGTCAAATTCTGGCATCGGCAGCACTATCAAGTCAGCATACACCAGGTGGCCCTGCAGTTCTAGATCAATATCTCTGACCACGATGGTAGCTAACAGTTCTTCTCCTGATGGGACTGTCACTGAACAGTTCACGTCAAGGCCGATAGACTTGACGTCTAAATGATTGGCGAATGTCTCCGAGATGAAGGAGTGAGTGGCTCCCGAATCTATCAGGGCCTTCGTGGTTAATCTCTTAATGAATATATTTCCTGAGAGACGTTAGCATGACACAAAACTTACATCCCAAAAGTTCTAATATAAACCTTATGCAACAAAAGATACCAAAAATGCCAACTAGCAACTTAATAATCCCAAAACAAAACGAGCATGCAAGGTAAAAAAAATTCTAATACTGTACTGAATTAAATAAATTACCCGTCAACAGTGTAGTGTCTGGGTTCGCCTCCTGAGCATGCATGACGAACACCCTGCCCTAGGTTGGCTGCTTCCATTGTGGGCACTCCTTCAACATGTGGTCACTGGCTCCACATTTAAAGCATTTCCCTGATCCCCACAGACAGTGCCCCGGATGTTGACGATTGCACTTCTGACACACTGGGAAATTACCGGGCCTCTGCGGTGCTTTCTGTTGTGGAACAGGCCCCTTGATTTGCGGTGGCCCCTGATAGGGCTTCTTCCTTGGTTGCCCTTGGTAAGGCTTCTTGAACGGTGGTCTCTGCTGTTGCGGTGCCTGATAGGGCCTCTTGCCCTGCCTATCATTCTCAATATCCCGCTGATCCTGTTCTGTCGCCAAAGCTCTAGACACGGAAACTGCATATGTAGTAGGACCAGCTACTCAGACATCTCGACGCAAGATCGGCCGCAACCCATCCATGAAATGTCTCAACTTTTCTCGGGCATCATTAGCTATTAGGGGCATGAAGTAACACCCCCTTTCGAACTTCCTCACAAAATCTGCAACGCTTCTGTCCCCCTGTCGCAGCGCCATGAACTCCCTAGTCAATCGGGAGCGTACTTCCTCAGTGAAGTACTTGGAGTAGAGAACCTCCTTAAAACCATCCCAAGTCAGTGTTCGCAAATTCACTGACACTGATGCACTCTCCCACCAACGTCTGGCATCCCCTGCTAAAAGGAATATGGCACACCTGATTCGGTCTGCATCTGCCAGCTCCATGAAATCAAAGATTACTTCGATGGACTTAATCCATCCCTCAGCTATCATCGGGTCAGTAGTCCCCGAGAACTCCTCAGGATCCATCCTCCTAAACCTTTCGTACATAGCCTCTGGTCGGGGCCTCGCCTCTACATTAACCGCAGTCTGGTTCCCCGCAAACTTCTCGAAAAACTGTGTCATACCTGCAAGCATCTGCGCCTGCATATCTGGAGGTGGACGAGGAGGAGTGACCCTCTCCTCATCTCGGGCCTCTCGGTTCTCCTCTCTAGCTTCGCGGTTAATCACACGTCTGGGAGGCATGCTGTTCCAACAATTTACCCACCACGTAAACCCAATATACATGAACATGATACTAATAGCATAAGATGCACGTACTGTGAATTACAAACATGGGCATGCTGAAATCATGATTCAATGCTTACTACATACATAATGCAAAACTTTAAAACTTACAGACTCGAGGTGTGACTTCGTGAGCTTTTTGCGACTGGCAGTAGGCGTAACCCTTTACAAGAACACCGCTCTGATACCAACTGCAACGTACCGTACTTTTCTACTATTTAAAATTTGCGGAAAAATTTAAAATTTTCTTAAATAACTTGTGAACCTTCAAAATACGCTTAAATAAAATGTACGTCTCAACCGTGGACAAAAAATCTAAAAATAAAGTTTGACCAAATATTTGTTTGAATGATTCATGACTAGTAGCGTGAAATCAGAGTGTTTGACATTTCATAAAAACTTAAAATCTTGGGCGGTCCTCGGGTCTAGCCTTCAACTCAGTCCAAGCCAGCTCCTTGGTCCCCACCTCCAGCCTCCTCAACATACTCATCACCTGCATCGATCAAGTCTAGTGAGTCTAAAGACTCAACACGTATAAACTGGAAGTAACGAATAATACGTAATAAAACCACATGCAACTTTAAAATAAGGAGTACATACATGAAACTTGAACTTGCATATCAAAACTTGAACATACGTATATACATACATAGACGTGCCATCAACATAAAACTTTTCTTAATACATGCTTACATACTTGAACATACTTGAACGTACATAACTCCATCATTTTGCGTAGAGGCAAATTTCAAAGCAAGTGACCCATACATAATAAATGCCTGATCAGACAACCCACAGTACTGGGCTGACAGGGACGTATCCACTGCCACATACATGAGATCCCCGTTCATGCTTTAACAGGTGGATCGGTCCCCGTTCATGCTTTAACGCTTTCCAATCCTGATCTAACCCCGTTCATGCTTTAACGGGGTGGAGAGGTCCTCGGCCACGTTCACCGACTTCCAAACCCATTCATAATTTGGTCACAAGAAATTTAGCATACCTCAAAAACTTGAAATATTTCCTTTTTGCACGTAAACATACTTACTTGGCGTTGAGGGATTCGTTGGATCTTGCTGGGGGCCACTGCTGCATACTAACATGAGTTCAAACACTTATCTTTCATAGCTTAGACGTAGGTACTTGTGCTCACCACCGAAGTAAATAAACATCTTATGACATTCTAAATCACTCGAGACTTGACCTCGTTTAATCATCATACTAAACCATGAAATAGAACCCCAAAACAAATCCTATATTTTATATTCATAACCACAAAACACTTCCTATACTTTATATTCATAATTTAAAAAATTAAAATAAATATATATTTTTTTTAAAGAGAGGTACACGGACCTCGTGTAGGGGTCCGGGTAGGCTCTGGAAATTCGTATTTTTGAAGGAAAAAGGACACGGACTCCGTGTCGAGGTCCGGGTCGCCTCTGGACTTGGACATTCACGAAAATTCGTTATCTTATTCATTCATTCTCTCAACCCAAGCCTAAAGACCATGAACCAACACCTTGAGACTCATCCTAGGATGCTATTACATTGATTCAAACCCGTAAAAACACCCCAAACATCTCCAAGCATTGACAAGAAACTTAAATACAACAATAACCCGTAATCCGACATCGTTTCGCTTCCTACGACTTTTATTATTTCCCAAGCCAATCCCGACCCAAACGAACCACCAAATAACATCTAAACTCATCTCATAACATATCTAAATGCTGTAGCACAAGCCCGGCGGTGCCCAAAGAAGCCTGCAACTCAAAAACTTCAAAACATGATGCACATCATTTTCATAAGATCACAGGTTTGAGCAGTCACACGAAAACAACCATAGCTCACTCGTTTCTCTTTCAAAAATTACGAATTTTTAATCAAATCGAAGGTATCAAAGAGTACTACGTTTTATATGTTGAAAGTTTTTCCAGAAATTCGACTGAAAAATCGCAGTTTTTAAAATTACAGCAAAAACGTGATTTGTTATCCAAAAACCCTTTCAAACTTGATCCAAACATCATTGCTCAAACTTCCACACATCACATATGTATTTTTACGCATAAATAACAACACTACGCATAATATGACAAGATCGATGAATAAACGAAAGAATATACGTGCCCTTTGATATTTAAAAATACCGAAACGACGATATCGACGTGGAAGCGGAGCGAGGCTTGATCCGGGACGAACGTGACACTATTTTCTTTGAAGAAAACACAACAAAACCTTGCTAGAATTTTAGAGGAAGGGGCGGCTGCTGAAAGGTAGAAGAATCCTAGGTTTTTCTTTCAAAATCTGAAAATAAAAAAAAAATGTGTAGTGTGTGTTGTGTGTTTTGGCCGTGTAAGTGTGTGTGTGTAGGTGTGTGTGCGTGAGTTTAGAACTAATTAGGGGATAATTTTGCTTAATTATGCCATCAACTATGCTAAACCTCATACTAATAAAAATGTTAACTCAATTAACAAATTAATTAAAATACTCTTCCTACTGATCTTTAAATATAATTCCCTAATTAAAATAAAAAGTGCAAGCATTAAATCTTTAAAAAGGTTTTAAAATCTTAAAAACACTTAATAAATAAAGTAGGCTTTAAAAGACTAACACTTCATAAATTAATTAAAATGCCCCGTCCTGAACAAAAAAATAAAATACCGCATTAAAAAATTTCGCCAAAAGTCGTCGCCAGTCTTTCCTCGATCCCGCATCGAATAATCGCCTGAAACATGAAACTCGAAAAACATTTTAACGTGCATCACATAAACATAAATAATTTAAATACTGCATTTAAATAAATTATGCAAGGCTAAAACTCATTTTAAATTTAAATAAATGATTTATTAATTAAATAAATGCATGGAATTTACGTGTACTGATTTTGGACACTACAGTATAGATTGTGTACTAATCCGTTTGATAATCAGATATGTCTTCTTGAAGAGCAGCAGTGCCTGTGCGTCCGGTGCAAGAACAGGGCAGTACTTCGAATGACCCTATGGATGTTACTGCAACACCGATGGAGACACTACTGAAATGGTTTCAATCCTTCAAACCGCCGACACTGAAAGGTACTGAGAGTGCTATTGATTGCGAAAGCTTGTTAGATGACATCGAGATGTTATTTGAGTCCCTTGACTATACCGATGAGCGTCGAGTGAAGTTAATTGGGCATCAACTGCATGAAGTCGCAAAGAATTGGTGGTTTACCACAAAGAGAGCGTTGGAGCATCGTGACACAGAGATCACTTGGAAAGTCTTTAAAGCAGAGTTTTATCAACGCTTCATTCCCGTGTCATACAGAAAAGATAAAGGTGCTGAATTTGCCAATCTGAGACAGGGACAGTTGAATATCGAAGAATATGTGGCAAAGTTCTCAACATTGCTCAGATTTGCTCCTCACGTTGCAGAGAGTGACGAGGCCGTTGCAGATCAGTCTATCAATGGCTTAAATCCTTATATCTTTACCTTGGTGAACACCGACAGATCGAACAATTTTGCAGATGCCTTGAACCGAGCCAAGGAGCGGAAGCGGGCCTGATTAAGCAACGAGGACTATCGTATGCTGCTCCGGTTCCGAGACCACCACAACCCTCTTTTCAATCACCTCCCAGATTCGAGAGCAGTGGTAGTAGTAGTGGCAAGAAAGATCAACTAAAAGCTCGAGAAAAACAGTTCAAGAAGTCAGGTAGCAGTTCATCAAGCTCCAGTGGGTCACGACAGAGGGGTCCTGGTCAGAGTTCAGATTATACAGGAGTGTATTGCAGTACTTGTGGAGGTAAACATTCTACAGATCAGTGTCAAGGAGTGGTTGGGCGATGCAACATCTGCAGACAGCAGAGACATTTAGCCAAAGTCTGCCCCAGAGAGGTGCACAGCGATCCCAGGGTGCAGGATCATCTGCATCCGTACCTCAGCCGGAGAGACAAGCATCATCTGTCCATTCCTTCCAGCAACCACCTACACAATCCTAGTCGAGGCCAGGAGGGAGTCAGACAGTGAGCCAACCTTCTAGACAGCAGGCTCGAGTATTTGCACTGACAGAAGAGCAGGCCCAAGATGCACCAGATGATGTGATCGCAGGTAACTGTTTTCTTTGCGGTTATCCTGCTTATGTATTGATAGATACGGTTGCATCTCATACATTCATTTCTGAGCGCTTTGCATTGATGCATGCTTTGCGTGTTGAGTCATTATCTGCTGTAGTATCTATTTCTTCTCCTTTGGGGAGTGGTTTGATATCCGTGACATCGGTTAGACATTGTATACTACAATTTGAGGGTAATGAGATTGATTTAGATTGCATTGTGCTTGGGTTATCTCATTTTGACTGTATTGTTGGTATCGATATGTTAACCAAGTACTGAGCCACTATAGATTGTTTCCAGAAGGTTGTCAGATTCAGACCAGAGATGGCAGATGAGCGGAAATTCTATGGTAAGGGTTCCAGATCTCGGATTCCATTGATATCTGTGTTGGCTATGAGTCGATTGTTGCAGAAAGGAGCAGAGGGGTTCCTTGTATATTCAGTAGATCTACTGAAGTCGAGCCCATCGTTGGCAGATCTGCCAGTAGTGTGTGAATTTGCTGATATATTCCCCGATGAGATTCTAGGGTTACCTCCAGCCCGAGAGGTAGATTTCAGCATTGATCTCATACCAGGTACCGTTCCTATATCTCGAGCTCCCTATAAAATGACACTTATTGAATTGAAAGAATTGAAAACTCAGTTAGAAGATCTGTTAGCCAAGGGATACATCCGACCGAGTGTTTCTCCTTGGGGTGCTCCAGTATTGTTTGTCCGGAAGAAAGACGGTTCCATGCGACTTTTCATTGATTATCAACAACTGAACAAGGCGACGGTAAAGAACAAATACCCATTGCCTCGTATCGACGATTTATTTAATCAGTTGCAGGGTTCTTCAGTATATTCCAAGATCGATCTGAGATCTGGATATCACCAGCTGAGGGTCAGAGATTCTGATATACCGAAGACAGCTTTCAGAACAAGGTATGGACACTATGAATTTATTGTCATGTCGTTTGGTCTGACGAACGCTCCAGCTGTGTTTATGGGTTTGATGAACCGTGTCTTTCAGAAGTACCTTGATGATTTTGTGATTGTATTCATTGATGACATTTTGATTTATTCTAAGAATATGATTGATCATGCTGAGCATTTGAGAACTGTACTGAGAATTCTGAGAACTGAGAAATTATATGCGAAACTGTCGAAATGTGAGTTCTGGTTGAAACAAGTTGTGTTTCTGGGGCATATTGTTTCTGGAGAGGGTATTTCGGTTTATCCTAGTAAGGTTGAGTCTGTGATTAGTTGGCCTAGACCGACCTCAGTGCCAGAGATACGCAGTTTCATGGGTTTAGATGGGTACTATCGAAGATTCATCAAAGATTTCTCCAGTATTGCGAAGCCGATTAGTCAGTTGACTCAAAATAATGCGCCTTTTGTTTGGTCAGAGGCATGTGAGTCTAGCTTCTTAGAGTTGAAGAAGAGATTGACCAGTGCTCCTGTATTGACGATCCCTTCATGTACTGGTGATTTCGTTGTATATTGTAATGCATCTCACAGAGGATTGGGTTGTGTGTTAATACAGCATGGGCATGTCATTGCTTATGCCTCGAGACAGTTGAAACCACATGAAACTCGTTACCCAATTCATGATCTTGAATTGGCGGCCATTGTATTGGCACTGAAGATATGGCGACACTATCTCTACGGCGAGAAGTTTGAAATCTACTCTGATCACAAGAGCTTGAAATACCTATTTTCACAGTCAGAGTTGAACATGAGACAGCGTAGATGGCTCGATTTATTGAAGGATTTCGATTATGAAATCAAATACTATCCAGGGAAGTCTAATGCAACAGCGGATGCCTTGATTCGAAAGGTATGTGCTCTATCCTTATCGACGATAGGTGTTTCGAATCTAATTAAAGATTGTTGTTTGTCTGGAATAGCATTTGACACAGATAGTAGTCCACTGCGACTTGCTAAGATTCAAATGGAACCAGATTTGATTGTTCGCATTAAAGAAGCACAGAAAAATGATCAGAATGTTCAGAAGTCGATTGAGATGGTCAGATCCGGACATCATTCAGAGTATCAGGTACAAGATCATGTTTTGTATGTGAATAACCGTCTTTTCGTGCCAGATATTTCAGATTTGAAACACCAGACATTATCAGAAGCGCACTGTAGTCGGTTCAGTATTCATCCTTGTGGCAGAAAGATGTACAACGATCTAAAGATACAGTTTTGGTGGAAACAGATGAAATCAGATATTGCAGAATTTGTATCTAAGTGTTTGAATTGCCAACATGTGAAGACCGAGAGAAAGAAAGCCGGAGGTTTACTTAAGAGTTTATCTATTCCTGAATGGAAATGGGATCACATTTCCATGGATTTTGTTACGAGGTTACCACGATCATCCCGAGGCTGTGATGCGATTTGGGTCGTGGTCGACAGATTGACCAAATCAGCATGCTTTATTCCGTACAGAATGACGTACCGACATGATCAGATGGCAGAGATATATGTCATAGAGGTGGTTAGATTGCATGGTGTGCCGAAATCTATCGTATCAGATCGTGATCCCCGATTCACTTCACATTTCTCGCACAGTTTGTAGCAGGCTTTAGGTACGACATTGCATCTGAGTACGGCATATCATCATCAGACAGACGGACAGTCAGAGCGGACTATTCAGACATTAGAGGATATGCTAAGAGCTATAGTACTAGATTTTGGTACTAGTTGGCAGGATTCACTACCGCTTTGTGAATTCTCGTACAACAACAGCTATCAGACGAGCATTGAAATGGCACCGTTTGAAGCATTATATGGCAAGAAGTGCAGATCTCCTTTGTATTGGGATGATATATCTGAAGTACAAGAATTGGGCCTGATATGATTCGAGAGATAGCTGAGAAAGTAAAACTGATCGAGAAAAGAATGAAGACGGCTTAGGATAGACAAGCCAAGTATACGAATGTACGTCGTCGAACGTTAGTGTTTGAACAGGGAGATAGAGTATTCTTGAAGATCTCTCCTTTCAGAGGTGTTGTCAGATTTGGTAACCACGGTAAATTGTCTCCTAGATACATCGGTCCGTACGAGATTCTTGAGAAGATTGGCGATCGTGCATATCGACTTGCTCTTCTTCCTTCTTTATCCGGGATACATGATGTTTTTCATGTGTCGATGCTACGGAAATATCTGCCAGATACTTCTCATATTCTTCATCCTGACAAGGCCGAACTCGATGAGACTTTGAGTTATTTTGAGGAGCAGATTCAGATTATTGATCGGAAGGACAAACAACTCAGAACGAAGACAATTCCGCTAGTGAAAGTGCAATGGAGTCGTCATGGCATTGAAGAAGCTACCTGGGAGACTGAGTCAGATATGAGACAGGGATTTCCAGAGTTATTTCACTGATGTGAGTCTTTCTGTCCGATTATTCTTGTACCGTTCTTATTCCTGCTTATCTTATATGTTTTTATTGATTGCCTGCGAGTTTGAGGACAAACTCATGTCTAAGAGGGGGAGAATTGTAATGCCCGAGATTTTTATCATTTTAATCTGAAATGAGAAACTGATAAATTGGTGTGATTTTAGACGGATCATCTCGAGATATGAACTTACATGGCATGAGTATTGTTGAGTGCGTGACCAGAAGGTCTCGCGCATATGCGCGAAGAGTGGGCGCGCATATGCGTGAGCTGTAGGTTCCAAGATGTGCCGAGACGAAGGTCTCGTGCATATGCACGAGGTGTCCAGTAGCCAAAGTGTTTGTCAAGAGAAGTTGGCGCATATGCACCGAGAGCAGGAGCGCATATGCGCCAGCAGCTGAAATTGTTAAGTGCCGAGACAGAGCGTCTCGCGCATATGCGCCGGTGATGGTCGTGCATATGCGCGAGACGTGTTGAACAAAGAATAAGCCACTTGCCCCTTACCATGCAAGATATATATATGAGTTGTACTTCATTCCTTCATTCTTCAGGAGAAAGAACCGAGAGTGCTTCAGAAATTCCATCAAGTTTCGTGTCATGGTAGAGAATTGATTGTGCAAAATCCGACCACACGATTTTCAATCCGAGCGTAGATTCTTGTTCCTCTCATCATAAGCTTTCAAAGGATGTAAGTTTTATTGTTTTCTAGCATGGGTTGAAATTCAGATGTTGGGGGAATGATAGTTTGGTTGATAATATGTGTTCTTGAGTTTACGGTAAACGTATAATCGAAAACGGATTGAAGAAAGGATACCGTATGTTATTGTTCTAATTTTCCAGCTTATATGGCATGAGTTGTGCAGAATTTTGAGGTTGTGATATGCATATGATTGTTGTTATGAATTGGTGATATTGATCTTATGATGTTTGAGCTACCGGTATCGCAAGGTTACGCCGTTATGCCGTCGAAATGTACGACGCATTCTAGTGGACACGTGCATATTGAACTTCTCCGTTTATGGAAACAATTTCAAGATGAGCGTTATCATAATAGTCTCGGGAATCCGACTAAAAAAGACCATGTTTGCCAATTTATAAGAAAATTTGATGGGAAGCATATCCTCGACTCACAGAAGGCGTTGAAGCCATTTCTGGACGTAAAACCAGAGGAAAATTGTTAGCCACAATCACACTACTGTTTATATACATGTGTGTCATTATTGTTTTTACTGTTTATTCTGTTTATAACTGTGACCTATAGTTTTGTCCTGATAACATATTATCCCTATAAAATCTCTCATTTTCTCTCTATTTTTGTAGACAAAAAACGGAAGTAAGAACATTGTTGGATCCTCTGCACAAACATTGAAAAATATTTGTGTATTTTGTGGGTCGAGTCCTGGAAAAAATGAAGTGTTTGTAGAAGCAGCGAATAATCTTGGAAAGATATTGGCTGAGAGAAAAATTCACTTGGTATATGGGCGAGGAAATATTGGGTTAATGGGATCTGTTTCAACATCTACACATCTTGGAGGCAGTCAGGTTTTGAGTATTATTCCTGCAGCTTTAGCTTAAGGAAATATTACAGGTCATACGATTGGGCAGGAATTAAAAGTTTCTTTTATGTATGAATGAATCACAAAAGTGATTGAAAATTCCGATGCTTTTATCGCATTACCAGGTGGTTTTGGTACATTAGAAGAAATTTTTCACACTGTTTCTTGGGCACAACTTAATATCCATAATAAACCTGTGGGCTTGTTGAATACAAATTATTCTTATGACAGTTTGTTGACATTTCTTGATAAAGTTGTAGAACAGAATTTCATTTCCGAAAATTCACGACGGATGCTCATTTAACTTTCAACAGCCAACCAATTAATTGATGATTTGGAAGCTTTTTTTCATAAGCCTGATCCGATGATAGCAAAGATCAATTGGTCGCAATCAAGCAGTAAGAAAAGAAAGTTCATCATTGATTCAAAAGTCGTGGATTGGTTCGCGTTTGTTTAAGTTTGTTATCTTCAATAAAATTACAGGTGATATCTCNGCATGTTTAAAAGGTTTAAATTAGAAAATGTATTAATCTATCTAAGGATGTTTAAATTTTTATTTGAAAAAAATGTCAATTTAATATTACGATCACGATAAAAATATGATTTATGAAATATTTTTGAGTGATTAACCATTGTGATAAAATCAGTTAATAAAGTATATAGCTCAAGATATACCTTATAAGAGTTCCTAAAATTTTAAACTCACACATATTTTGTGAGTGAGTGGAGAGGATTGAGAAAACAGCTTTCGAGCCTTTATTGATCATAAGAGAGGTTATCTATTGTTATGATCTTGAGTTCTTATTTTGAAAAAAAATGATACTTCCTGAAAAAAAAAGAAGAGAAATGTTGACGATCTATGTAATTTCAAAGTTATATGCTACGACCCATTTATCTCTCATTAAAAAAAAGAGAGAAAGAAAGAAAGTAGAAAAAAATGGAAAGAGAGAAATATATTGTACAAATTAAATAAATATGTAGTCAATGAGCACAAACTTTGTCCGATTCTATGATGTTATGAAAGAAAAAAAATCTCAGACAAAGTTTGTACTCATTGACCACATATTTATTTAATTTGTACAATAACTATATTTTGAATCAATGGATTTCTTACCTTTTGATTAATCTGGCTCGTTTGTCTGTCTGCATTCTGTAAACCATTTTCATAAGCATTTATCTGTATTCCAATTCCATGAGAGAAATCGTTCCCGTAATTGAAACATTTATTAACCTATGAGGATATGGAGTTGAGACTTTTACTAGGAATTTCTGAAGTCCATGTATATTTAATTACCTGAAAATAAGCTTTGAATTAATCATCTCAGATTATTTCATAAATTATAATTATGATGATCTCGATATAACTTTGACAATTTTCAAATCTAATTTAAACACTTGGATAGTTTCGATTATATTTCTATTTAATTTAATCAATATGTTTTGTGTTGCTATTAACGCTTAAATTGCTAGGGACTAGCAATAAGATGGTTGGGGAGTGTGATAAAGATAAAAAATTGTATATTAATTAAATGTTTTGTAATATAAATTTATAGTTTTTGTTTTATTAAATGTTTAAATATTATATGTTTTATAATAAATTGTATAAAATATAATTTGTTGCGTAATTATAAGTTTTTACTATTTTTACAGGTTCGATAAAACAAGAACAACCTTAGCGTTGCAAATGAGATTAAGATTATTCTTGGACCTGTAGAAAGTTGATGATAATATATATAATATTGGTGACAAGCATGAGATAAAAATCTTATTACAATTGAGATCAAATTAAGCAACAAATAAAGTTACCGAAGGAGTGGCAGTTTAACATGCTCTAGCATTTTGACCATATCTCTCAAATTACTTAGTCAAATGGTTAAAAAAATACCACAATTCAAACAACTCAATTATCTCCATGTTTTATTTTATGTGGAAAAGAAAATTCGGATGAGAAGATTTTCAAAAGTGATGTGTATTAAAATATAATTTCTTGGAACACCAATAAAGATTTATGTGTAAGAAAACAATATTTTATTTGTTGTTGCCTCCCCAAATTTGGCTATAAATTGGGATGCATTGTAATGAATTGAGATATCCCTCATTCTATGAACAAACATTTGAGTTCATAATATTTCTCTCTATATTTTTTCTTTATTTCTTCATTTAAATATAATTAGCATGTTAATTTCATATTCAAAGTTTTACACTTTGAATTATGAATAGCTAACTTACTAAAGTTGAGATGAAAAGGTGAAACTCTTGGCATGATAATAAGGTTATTAAAAGGTAAGAATCTATGTTTTATATTATTTAATCATTATTTATTGTTTTTGTTATATTTATTTCTTTAAGAATTTTTATACCCTACTTATAAGTGGGTGTTTTGATTTATTGTTGCTATATGTTACACTAAATTCTTGGAACTATTTAAATGTTAGCTTGGTATTACCAACCATTTAAAGAGGATGCCTTGATTTATTATATATGAATATATTATAATATTAAATTCTTGGAACCATTTAAATGTTAGCTTGGTATTACCAACCATTTAAAGTGGATGTCTTGATTTATTATGTATGAATATATCATTATATTAATTTCTTAGTATCATTTAAATTTTTGTTTGGTTTTACCAACCATTTAATGTGGGAACATTGATTTAGTGTTTACAAATATATATAGCACAATAAATACTTGACAACATTCATAAATTTTGATATATATTATATACTTATAAGATAATAATGTATAACATAATATAAATATGATTATTTAATATATTGGAACCATTTTAATAAGTGTATTTCAATAATGTTCATTAATGTTAACTTTATTAAAATACCAAGAATGGATCCTCTAATCTCAACTACTTAAATTAAAATTTGAACAATTAAAATTATCAATTAAGATAAAAACAATTAAAAAAAACAAAACAAAACAAATGTACATTGTAGTGGACTTGTAATTACCTTAGCTTCCCAATGGATACGATATTTGGACTCACCGAATTATACTACTTGTGGACAACATGCTCTTGGGAGTGAAACAATCAAAGTCGCAACAACAGGTAAGAAAGACTGATCATCCCTGAGTTTTCGAAGCATGAGAAGAGCATATGCAAAACTTTGGAGATAATGTTGGATGCTATTGTTTTTAATGTGTTACGCTTTTGGTTATTTTGGTAAACATTGAAAATCTTGTTTTGTATTTGAATTAGAAATATGTGTAGTTACTACCTTAAATGGTATCTGATGTATATGAAAATCTTTTGCAAGTGTTTTATATGTTGCTTGAGGCAGGTGGCATGTCCTAATTGTGGGGAGATGCTGCCCAAATTTTTTAAAATTATATTTTCTCCAATTTATATTTAAAAAGCTTCCGAACTGATTATGTATTTTAGTCACGAGTATTACATTATTTGATATCAACATCGTCTTGTAGTGGTTGGTTGGGTGGTCCAATTTTCGACTAGCTAATGATCCATTATTTCATTAATTAGTGGACATGTCTTTTTTTGTGGTTGCCTGTCACATGCCTTCTTTAAATTTTTCATGGAATATTTTATTTTTTAGTTGTCCTCAAGGAAAAGGTGACTTGTGTGGTCATTCACCACTTAAACTTGTCTCTGCATTATGCTTTCAGTCAGATCTTGGCTGAAATCCTTCCCAAATTCTGGCTCTTTCTTGTTTGGAAATTCTGGATATATTTTTTCTGATCATCTTCCAATGTGAGCTATATTGCAGAATTTCCTGTGAGTTTCTTTACTCCTGATAGCTTGTTATTCCACAAAATATTTCTTTATTTCAAATATTTCTTCTCCGAATCCTTTAGTTTTTCAAGTTATTATATTTAACAAGAAAGACCCTTTAACTGATTTTTGATAGAACGGAAACATGAATTTGTTCATCTATGTGAGACACCCTAATCACCCACACTCTTTTGGTAGAGATATCATTTTAAATAAATGAAACAACAAAAGGTGTTTAATTTACTGGAGGATCCTTGATGAATTTTTGGATATTCATATGTCGTCTCCTAAGCTTGATGAAATAGAAAGCCTCGTGTGAGCTTTTCTCAGTCGGTTCCAGTGCTGCACTGAAGAAGTATAGTTCCAAAATATCTCATCTAGACAAATAGTCATTATTTGCCCATATTTCATGAAAAACTTCTTGAATCCATTTTGTTAGTGCAAATATTTATGGGAAACTGGGTGTTGTGGTATAGACTTAGACCAGAGCTCAAAACTCATACCATGTCTTGACTTCCTTAAGATAAACATTAGGTTTCATCTATATCCTTGGAAACTTTCTTGCTATGTCAATCCGAGCTGTATCTGGGTTAATTCATATTTTTGTTTCTAATTTCTCACCGTTCTACTGATATACCTGAAATAGAGAAATTACAAACTCATCAACATTAGATTTTTCATTGTCTATTTGAGGTATAACGTTGATCTCTCCCTCTTTAATTCTCGAGATGAGGGGTTGACCTGAAGGCTCGAGATAAGGATCCGAAACTTCAACTTTCTCTTGGGTCGACTCATCTAAGGATTATCTCGACTTAGTTTGTGTTAGAGTTACTTGAATCCATTGCTCTAGATATAGAGCAATACACTCGAAAACTCTCATTTTTAAAAGCTAGTGGTTTTTAATAGCTTGGAAAATAGGCTTTTGCAGTACGGAACATAACTAAGTATAAGCCTGTAAACAACGTGTATTTCGATCATAGATAGTATTATTATCAACTTGTTGTACACTACCCTCAACTTCTGTATGTAAGACAAACTTGTTGAACTCGTTTTGAACCATTTCAAGGTTTTTCCTCAACTGTCTACATTTTCATGATGACATAGACATCAACATTTTTCATATATCGTTAGGAAATCTGCAAGAATATTTTCATGAGTTTTAATAATAATAATATGAAAATATATATTTTACATGAAGCTTGCCATCTTAATAGTTTTGTTTTATCCAGTTTAGATTCAATTCTATTTTTTATGAAAGCTTAACTCATGTATTATCAATTTTCAATGTAAATTTTTTATCAAAAAAATTAGTGTCCATTTAACAAAAACTCTTTTTAGTGCATAGAATTACTTTTCATTGACGTCCATCTAATGGATTCTGCATCTGAGAATAATCTAATGCAATATCTACATGACAGTTCTCCTCCTGGTGTGAGCTTTATAAGCACTTTTGCCTGATGTGTGTTGTTTTTACGTATTTTATCATCTCATGTTGAGTCGCATTCATACATATTTCGTTTAGGTTGCATTTATATTTAGTTTTTGTTTAATTATATGTTATGCATGCTATTTGTTTTTCATGTGTTGGATTTAATTGTAGGCAATGTCATCAAGAAAGGTGGATTTCAGAAGCCACTGTCAGGGCCCGTGCTCTTAATTAATATTTAATTACCAAACAACTAGGATTAACTGGAGTAAAAAGCGAAAACGAGTTTAAAACGTTCATTTGGGCCTACAGAAATTTCGGCATGACCTCCCCGTAAGTAGGACATCCCAAAAATTTCAAAACACAACAATAACATTATACGCTCGAAAATAACATCAAGTTCACAATCAACCACACAAAACATCCTACAGCCGCATTGGCCAGGACTAGACACGACATACCACAATTAAAATCCCAAACAACATAAAAATATCACCATACAGCTACACAGGGCATCTCCCTGTCAAATGTATCAAATAGGCATAATATATATAAATAATTGGGAACTCTGACACAAACCGACTGACTACTGGGTACCACTCGCTGACGCTCCACCAGACTCGTCAAATCCCCTGGAATGACCTGCTATGACATAAAAAACAACCACAACATAAAAAGAAAACATGGGTCGGACCCCAGTACGACAAACCAGTAAAATCATGACGTATATAAAAAACATGTAATAATACCAAGTGAATGCAATGATATGCGATGCATGAATGGTAACAATGGAATAACGGATACCAAATGGAGTCCAAACGAATAGCATCATCAACAGTAACAGTGGCCACCCGTGCCAGGAATGCAGCATCAAATCGCCGCTCGTCCGTGCACGTAGCATCGGGAATGCGAGTAGCTAAGTGGCTCGTCCCTAGCTGTCATCTGGGAATGTGGCTAATCCTAACCCACTCTTCCCTCTGATGACTCAATATATCTCAACAGAATCAACATATATCGCCGTCAAAGGAGTTAAGGCTCAATATGTTATGTCAATATAATTTATGAATGAATGCATCAGAATAAACATTCAAGGCACATAATAAAAAATAACATTCACCGAATATTCTTACACGCCAATATAAGCGTCATAATAATATAGGTTTGAGCGTACCTCAATTATTGTTGGGAGCCCTGACTCAATTTTCTTTGGGATTAATTGGATCTTTGCTAGAAAATGTGGGTCAAAATTTTGCTTTTAATATAAAAAACGATTGTATATAAATCATACACAACCGACATCTTTATTTTATTTTAACAAAAGTAGATACACATCTTGTTCCATTCAAATCGTACAAACTAGAGTTTATTACACATTACATGTCAAATGTGAACACTACTAGTTCCTCTGCTATGCCCGTAATCACCACTCTAACCTCGCTCTCTCATCCTCTGCGTGACCCTGATCCTGTCCCACCTGTTGTCCTGCACTCATCCAGACACAACAACAGCCGGATACTCCGGTGAGAACAAATCCCAGCATAAAACATGTATACATGCATGTTATGCAAGTAAATACAAAATCATGAGACATGAAGCAGTAATCGTAACACATTAATGAATACAGATAACACATCTTCGACTCCTATTCTTGACTCGATTCATATCTAAATCTAAGGATCCCGGTGTGAATAAGACGTAACAAGTCTCCCACCTACCCTCCCAATCGTGGTGGCGGTACGTCTTATTCCTAGACTTCGGCCCTGTTTGTATCGAACATCTACAATCGGAGTCGATCTCCTCCTGTGCTTCGATACCACCGAACGTCTAGAACTTGGCAATTCTACCAATGAGTCTCCTATCTCAATGCTTGTACATAAATCAAAATAAAGCACAAGCATAGTAAGGTATAGAAATCTAGTATGTGATTTTGGGAAACTCGAATCAAATCTAACTCGAGTTGTATCTTCCCGAATCAACATGAATTATACCTTTCTTGTCGTAGTTTCGGTTGAATAAGTCGAAGTCTTGAAATCTCGATATCAAATATGTCAACACAGATCTGCAACGACATGTATAAATGTACCATATAAACCTCTAACTCAAAAGAACACACATATAGATCAATATTCAATCTCGGTATATTTTGACGGCGTAACGGCATAATCTCGCGATACCGGTCAACTCAGTTATCAATAATCAATATCAATAACTCATAATCATCCCAAATATATTCCATCATCTCAAAATCTACATAACTGAACTCAAGACATGCTGAAATTTATACAAAAATCGCATATCATAACCGTTCTTCGATCCGGTTGCGAATAAACGTTCCTAATAATCACAAGAACAAATAATAACAATCAAACTCTGATTTTCCCAATCATCTCAACTTCAAAACATGCTGAATGTATTAATACTACATAATTTTGAAGCTAATAATAAGAGGAGCACAAATATAGACTCAGATTCAAATTCGGTTAGCCGGATCTTGTGACACCATCAATCTAAGCTAGGACGCAACTTGAAGGAATTCTGAAGCTTTTCTTGTTTCTCTCTCGTCCATATCAAGCTGGGAATGAAGATAACACATTATATATGCATGGCAAGGACACATGGCTTATTCTTTGGTCTGCACGTCTCGCGCATATGCGTGACACCAACCGGCGCATATGCGCGAGACCTACGGGTCTCGGAATTTCTCTTTTTGGCAGCTCGCGCATATGCGCGTCCTTCTTCCGCGCATATGCGCGAAGATCTCTAGACTTAACATTTTGAAGCACACCTCCTCGCGCATATGCGCGCCCTGTCTAGCGCACATGCGCGAGGTCCTATGCCTGCCTCGCGCATATGCGCCCATCAGTGTCGCACATATGCGCGAGGGGTACTGTCCTCGCACACATTTTGTATATTTTCTCGTCTTTCCCAGTCCGATACAATACATCTAATAGCACATCAATTATCAACCAATCATGTCCGATTATAATAACCACATTCTCGGGCCTTACATTTCTCCCCCCCTAAGATATGATTTCGTCCCCGAAATCACAGGCGATTAAAACATATCAATAAGAAGGTATGATAAAATTGTATCGAAAACTCACATCAGCGGAACAGTTCAGGGAATCTCTGTCTCATATCTGATTCTGTCTCCCAGGTAGCTTCTTCAATGCCATGACGACTCCATTGGACTTTCACCAGTGGAATAATCTTTGTCCTGAGTTGTTTGTTCTTCCAATCAATAATCTGAATTGGCTGCTCAAAATAACTCAAAGTTTCATCGAGTTCGGCTTCATCAGCTTGAAGGATATGAGAAGTATCTGGCAGATATTTCCTTAGCATCGACACATGAAAAACATCATGTATCCCGGATAAGGAAGGAGGAAGAGTAAGTCGATATGCACGATCACCGATCTTCTCAAAAATCTCATGTGGACCGATGTATCTAGGAGACAATTTCCCAGGTTTACCAAACCTGACAATGCCTCTGAAAGGAGAAATCTTCAAAAATACGCTGTCTCCTTGTTCAAACACTAACGGTCGACGACGTACATTTGCATACTTGGCTTGTCTATCCTGCGCTGTCTTCATTCTTTTCTGTATCAGTTTTACTTTCCCAGTCATTTCCCAAATCATATCAGGCCCAAGTTCTGGTACCTCAGATATATCATCCCAATACAGAGGAGATATGCACTTCTTGCCATATAATGCTTCAAACGGCGCCATCTCGATGCTTGTTTGATAGCTGTTGTTGTACGAGAATTCACAAAGTGGTAGTGAATCTTGCCAACTAGTGCCAAAGTCTAGCACTACAGCTCTCAGCATATCCTCTAAGATCTGGATAGTCCGCTCTGACTGTCCGTCTATATGGGGATGGTATGCAGTACTCAGGTGCAATGTCGTACCTAAAGCCTGCTGTAAGCTGTGCCAAAAATGTGAAGTGAATCGTGAATCACGATCTGATATATCGACTTCGGCACACCATGCAATCTGACTATCTCTCTGACATATATTTCTGCCATCTGATCATATCGATACGTCATTCTGTATGGGAAAAACATGCTGATTTGGTCAATCTGTCTATCACAACCCAAATCGCATCACAATCCCGGGATGATCGTGGTAACTTCGTAACAAAGTCCATGGAAATGTGATCCCATTTCCATTCAGGAATAGATAAACTCTGAAGTAAACCTCTGGGCTTCTTTCTCTCGGCCTTCACCTGTTGAAAATTCAAACATTTCGACTCAAACTCTGCAATGTCTGATTTCATCTTTTTCCACCAAAACTGTGTTTTTAGATCGTTGTACATCTTTCTGCCACTAGGATGAATACTGAACCGACTACAGTGCGCTTCTAATAGAATTTGTTGTTTCAAATCTGAAACATCTGGCACCACAAGACGGTTATTTACATATAGAACATGATCATGTACCTGATACTCTGAGTGATGTCCCGATCTGACTATCTGAATCGACTTCTGAACATTCTGATAATTTTTCTGTGCTTCTTTAATGCGAACAATCAGATCTGGTTCCATTTGAATTGCAGCAAGTCGCAATGGTCTACAATCTGTATCAAATACTAATCCAGACAAACAGCAATTTTCAATCAAATTAGAAACACCTATCGTCGATAAGGATAAAGCACATACTTTTCGACTCAAGGCATCTGCTGCTGCATTTGATTTTCCTGGATAATACTTGATCTCGCAATCAAAATCTTTCAGCAGATCAAGCCATCTTCGTTGTCTCATGTTCAATTCTGACTGAGAAAACAGATACTTCAGTCTTTTGTGATCAGAATAGATTTCAAACTTCTCGCCGTAGAGATAGTGTCGCCATATCTTGAGTGCAAATACAATGGCCGCCAATTCAAGATCATGAATTGGGTACCGAGTCTTGTGTGGTTTCAACTGTCTCGAGGCAATTGCAATCACATGTCCTCGCTGCATAAGAATACATCCTAACCCCTTGTGAGATGCATCAAAATATACAACAAAATCACCCGTACCTGAAGGTATCGTCAATACTGGATCACTGGTCAATCGTCTCTTCAACTCCAAGAAGCTAGACTCACAAGATTCAGACCACACAAATGGCGCATTCTTTTGTGTCAACTGGGTAACCGGCTTCGCGATACTGGAGAAATCTTTGATGAATCGTCGATAGTACCTTGCTAGACCCATGAAACTGTGTATCTCTGGCACAGAAGTCGGTTTAGGCCAACTGATTACATCTTCAACGTTACTTGGATCAATAGAAATACCGTCTCCAGATATGATATGCCCCAAAAACACAACCTGTCTCAACCAAAACTCACATTTCGACAGTTTAGCATATAATTTCTCATTTCTCAACGTCTGCAACACAATTCTTAAGTGTTCGGCATCTTCAAACATACTCTTGGAATATACCAAAATATCATCGATAAAAACAATAACAAACTCATCTAGATACTGCTGAAAAACACGATTCATCAGTCCTATAAACACCGCTGGAGCATTCGTTAAACCGAAAGGCATGACAATAAACTCATAATGTCCATACCTGGTTCGGAATGCTGTCTTCGGTATATCAACATCTCGGACTCTTAGTTGGTGATATCCGGATCTCAAATCAATCTTAGAATAGACAGAAGATCCCTGCAACTGATCAAATAAGTCGTCGATACGAGGTAGAGGATATTTGTTCTTCACCGTTGTTTTGTTTAGTTGCCGGTAATCAATACACAGTCTCATCGAACCGTCTTTCTTTCGCACAAATAGCACTGGAGCGCCCCAAGGAGAAACACTTGGTCTGATATATCCCTTGGCTAGAATATCTTCTAGCTGAGTCTTTAATTCTTTCAATTCGATTGGCGCCATTCTGTACGGGGTTCGGGATATAGGCACAGTACCTTGAATGAGATCGATGCTAAAATCTACCTCTAGAGCTGGAGGTAACCCTGGAATCTCGTCGGGGAATACATCGTCAAACTCACGTACCACTGGCAGATCTGCCAATGACGGGCTCGATTTCAGTAGATCTACTGAATAGACAAGGAACCCTTCTGCTCCTTTCTGTAACAATCGTGTCATCGTCAAAACAGATACTAAGGGAATCCGAGATCTGGAACCCTTACCGTAGAAGTTCCATTCGTCAGCCATCTCTGGTCTGAACCTGACAATCTTCTGGAAACAATTTACAGTGGCTCGGTACTTTGTTAACATATCAATACCGACAATACAATCAAAATCAGATAGCCCAAGCACAACACAGTCTAACTCAATCTCGTGACCCTCGAACTGTAGCATACACTGTCTAACTGAAGTCACGGATATAAGACCATTCCCAACGGAGAAGTAACAGACACTACGGCAGATAATGACTCGACAGGAAATGCATGTATCAATGCAAAACGTTATGATATAAATGTATAAGATGCACCTGTATCTATCAGAACATAGACAGGATAACCGCAAAGAAAACAATTACCTGCGACAACATCGTCTGGTGCATCTTGGGCCTGCTCCTCTGTCAGTGTAAACACCTGAGCCTGCTGTCTGGAATGCTAGCTCACTGTCTGGCTACCTCTGGCTCGGGGCTGGTTTTGTGTAGGGGTCGGTTGAAAGGAGTGAATAGATGAAACTTGCCTCTCAGGCTGAGTTACTGACCCAGATGCTCCTACACTCTGAGCTTGCTGTACCCCTTTCTGTGGACAAACTCTGGCGAAGTGTCCCTGCTGTCTTCAGATATTGCAGCAACCCATCACACCCTGACACTGCTCGATAGCATGTCTACCTCCACAAGAGCTGCAATACACACCTGTATATTCTGTATTCTGACCAGGACCTCTCTGTCGTGATCCACTGGAGCTCGTCGAACTGCTCCATGATCTCTTGAACTGCTTGCCTTTCGCTTTCAACTGGTCTTTTCTCCCGCTGCTACTACCACTGCTCTCGAATCTGGGAGGCGGTTGAAAAGAGGGCAGTGGTGGTCTTGGACTCGGAGTGACATAAGGAGTGCTTCGTTGCCTAAGCAGTCCAGCTTCCGCCCCCTTGGCACGGTTCAACGCTTCAGCGAAGTTGTTAGGTCTACCGGTATTCCCCAAAGTAAAAATATCTGGATTCAAGCCATTAATAAACTGATCTGCAATGGCCTCATCATTTTCTGCAACATGAGGGGCAAATCGGAGCAATGCAGAGAACTTAGCAACATATTCTTCGATGTTCAGCTGTCCCTGCCTGAAATTGGCAAATTCAGCACCTTTGTCTTTTCGGTAGGACACGGGAAAGAATCGTTGATAGAACTCTGCTTTGAAAACTTTCCCAGTGATCTCTGTGCCACGATGCTCCAAGGCTCTTTTCGTGGTAAGACACCAGTTCTTTGCAACTTCTTGCAGTTGATGCCCAATAAGTTTAACTCGTCGCTCGTCCGTGTAGTCAAGAGATTCAAATAACATCTCGCTGTCATCGAGCCAACTTTCACATTCAACTGAATTTTCGGTGCCCTTCAGTGTCGGTGGTCGGAATGTCTGAAACCGCTTTAACAAAGTCTCCATCGGTGTAGCGGTCACATCCATTGGATCATTGGATGTACTTGCCTGTTCTGGTGCCCGACCTGCTACTGGTTGCGGTACTCGTCGAGGAGGCATATCTGATTATCAAACGGATTAGTACACAATCTATACAATCTTTCTCAGTCCTCCTCTGATCATATACCTCTGATCCAGAATCGGTTCTGATTCAGTCTTGGCAAATAGATGCTGTAATCAACTCAGCTAACAATACAACATATAATAGTGAAAGCAATAAATCATGCTAGCACAATCAGAGCAAGGAAGAAAAATTCAATCTACCCCCGCTCATTCTATTCTATTTCAGTCTAAAGGATCTATCGCTCTGATACCACCTGTTGTGGGGACCCGGGCTCTGACTCAATTTTCTTTGGGATTAATTGGATCTTTGCTAGAAAATGTGGGTCAAAATTTTGCTTTTAATATAAAAGACGATTGTATATAAATCATACACAACCGACATCTTTATTTTATTTTAACAAAAGTAGATACACATCTTGTTCCATTCAAATCGTACAAACTAGAGTTTATTACACAATACATATCAAATGTGAACACTACTAGTTCCTCTGCTATGCGCGTAATCACAACTCTAACCTCGATCTCTCATCCTCTGCGTGACCCTGATCCTATCTCACCTGTTTTCATGCACACATACAGACACAACAACAGCCGGATACTCCGGTGAGAAAAAATCCCAGTATAAAACATGTATACATGCATGTTATGCAAGGAAATACAAAATCATGATACATTAATCAGTAATCGTAACACATTAATGAATACAGATAACACATCTTCGACTCCTATTCTTTACTCGATTCATATCTAAATCTAGGGATCTTGGTGTGAATAAGACGTAACAAGTCTCCTACCTACCCTCCCAATTGTGGTGGCGGTACGTCTTATTCCTAGACTTCGGCCCTGTCTGTATCGAATATCTACAATCGGAGTCGATCTTCTCCTGTGCTTCGATACCACCGAACGTCTAGAACTTGGCAATTCTGGCAATGACTCTCCTATCTCAATGCTTGTACATAAATCAAAATAAAGCACAAGCATAGTAAGGTATAGAAATCTAGTATGTGATTTTGGGAAACTCAAATAAAATCTAACTCGAGTTGTATCTTCCCGAATCAACATGAATTATACCTTTCTTGTCGTAGTTTCGGTTGAATAAGTCGAAGTCTTGAAATCTCGATATCAAATATGTCAACACAGATCTGCAACGACATGTATAAATGTACCATATAAACCTCTAACTCAAAGGAACACACATATAGATCAATATTCAATCTCGGTATATTTTGACGGCGTAACGGCGTAATCTCGCGATACCGGTCAACTCAATTATCAATAATCAATATCAATAACTCATAATCATCCCAAATATATTCCATCATCTCAAAATCTACATAACTCAACTCAAGACATGCTGAAATTTATACAAAAATTGCATATCATAACCGTTCTTCGATCCGGTTGCGAATAAACGTTCCCAATAATCACAAGAACAAATAATAACAATCAAACTTTGATTTTCCCAATCATCTCAACTTCAAAACATGCTGAATGTATTAATACTTACATCCTTTTGAATCTAATAATAAGAGGAGCACAAATATAGACTCGGATTCAAATTCGGTTGGCCGGATCTTGCGAAACCATCAATCTAAGCTAGGATGCAACTTGAAGGAATTCTGAAGCTTTTCTTGTTTCTCTCTCGTCCATATCAAGCTGGGAATGAAGATAACACATTATATATGCATGGCAAGGACACATGGCTCATTCTTTGGTCTGCACGTCTCGCGCATATGCGCGACACCAACCGGCGCATATGCGTGAGACCTACAGGTCTCGGAATTTCTCTTTTTGGCAGCTCGCGCATATGCGCGCCCTTCTTCCGCGCATATGCGCGAGGTTCTCTGGACTTAAAATTTTGAATCGCACCTCCTCGTGCATATGCGCGCCCTGTCTCGCGCACATGCGCGAGGTCCTCCGCCTGCCTCGCGCATATGCGCCCATGAGTGTCGCGCATATGCGCGATGGGTACTGTCCTCGCACACATTTTGTATATTTTCTCGTCTATTCCGGTCCGATATATTACATCTAATAGCACATCAATTATCAACCAATCATGTCCGATTATATTAACCAAATTCTAGGGCCTTACAATTATAAACTTATAATACCACGATAATTTCTTAAGTACTATGGAATGAACTCGTCTAACGATATAACCTACAATATAAATTCACTATATACTTCAATACAATGCATACCAAACGACTAAACCAAAATAAATCGGCTCGGTTAAAATTCGAAATCCGGGCAGCCTATATAACCCTTAATAATCTGAAATTTCAAGCTTAATACCTCAAGAATCGAGACTAAAACGCACAACAGTGATCTCGCGGAGATGGCTCGTCTGAAATTTCGTCGAAAACACTGTTCACGATCTGAAAAACGAGCTGGAAATTAGGGGAAAAGCTTAATTATTCACTTCTACAAAGTAATTCACCCAAAACAACCAATAATCGAAGCCAAAGATAATGATTCTTCCCAACATATCGGCGATCTGCATTTTCTTCCTTACAAAGCTTCAAATGGTGCCATACCGATTGTTGCCTGAAAACTATTATTGTAAGAGAATTCCACCAAAGATAATGATTCTTGCCAACCACCTTTGAAATCCATCACTACTGCTCGTAACATATCCTCTAGAGTTTGGATGGTTCTTTCTGACTGACCATCTATCTGTGGGTGATAGGCTGTGCTCATAGCCAACTTTGAGCCCAAAGCTGATTGCAAACTTCCCCAAAACTTCGCAGCAAACCTTGGATCACGATCAGATACTATGGTTACTGGCACACCATGCAATCTCACTATATGATCAATGTACAGTTTCGCCATTTTCATATAAGCACATGAACGATCATACGGAATAAAATGAGCGGATTTAGACAATCTGTCAACAATCATCCAAATCGCATCACAACCACGATTAGAACGAGGTAGATGTGTCACAAAATCCATAGCAATATGCTCCCAATTCCACTGCGGAACTTCAAGACTATGTAACATTTCGCCAGGTCTCATTCTTTTGGCTTTAACTTGTTGACACGTTAAACATTTAGCCACAAAATGAGAAATATCTTTCTTCATACCTTCCCACAAATAATGAGCTCTTAAGGTATGATACATCTTTCGAATTCCTGGATGAATAGTGTGTCGACTACAATGTGCTTCCCGTAGTATAGCTTCTTTCAGATCTATCAAATTATGAACCACAAGTCTACCATTAAAGCACAGACTACCACCTGAGGCAACACTAAACTTTTCTGTCTGACCTGTTCGAGACAATTCTTTTAATCTATGAATGTGCGGATCAGTCCTCTGTGCTGCTTTGATTATGGACAAAATCTGTGGCTCAACTTGAATAGATGATACTACAAAGTAGTCTCCACTGATCTGATAAGTCCATCCTGAAGTTCCCAAGTGCTCGTGAACTTTAGAGAGTCAAAGATGTCAGCATAGCATTCTGAACTTTCCTGCTGAGGGCATCTGCAACAAGATTCATTCGGCCCGGTTGATTCTGAATCTCACAATCAAAGTCTTTAAGCAACTCCATCCATCGACGCTGTCTCATATTCAAGTCCGGCTATGAGAAAAGATATTTAAGGCTCTTGTTATCCAAATAAATCACAAACTGCTCATCGTACAGATAATGACGCCATAACTTCAATGCAAACACAATGGCCGCCAACTCAAAGTCATGAACTGGATATCGGGTCTCATGCGGTTTCAACTGACGAGAAGCATATGCAATCACTCGCCCATTTTGCATTAAAACACAACCAAGTCCATTTAGAGATGCATCTGAATAAACAACATATCCACCTGAGCCTGATGGCAAAGCTAGCACTGGAGCTGTTGTCAACTTTTCCTTCAAAGTCTTAAAACTTGACTCACATTCATCAGTCCACAAAAAACGTCGATCTTTTTGAGTTAATTGGGTCATAGGCCTTGCTATAATAGAAAAGCCTTCAATAAAACGCCTATAATATCCTGCCAATCCCAAGAAACTGCGAATATCGGAAATATTCGTCGGATTGATAACAGCTTCTACTTTACTGGGATCTACTGATACTCCTTGAGCTGATATAACATGACCCAGAAATACAACTCTGTCTAGCCAGAATTCACATTTAGAAAATTTTGCATACAATTGCGCTGCTCTTAGTGTCTGGAGGACTAACCTTAAATGTTCTCGACGCTCTTTCTTTGTCTTTGAATAAATCAGAATGTCATCTACGAAGACAATAACAAATCTGTCTATAAATTCTCGAAAAACGCGATTCATCAAATCCATAAAAACCGCTGGAGCATTAGTCAATCCAAAAGGCATAACTAGAAATTCATAATGTCCATAACGGGTTCGAAATGCTGTCATCGGAACATCTTCCTCTCGAACTCTAAGCTGATGGTAGCCAGAACGAAGATCGATCTTTGAATACACTGATGTACCCTACAACTGATCAAACAAGTCATCGATACGCGGCAGAGGATACTTATTTTTCACAGTAGCTTTGTTCAACTGTCTGTAATCAATGCACATTCTCATCGTTCCTTCTTTCTTCTTTACAAACAATACTGGAGCTCCCCAAGGTGACATACTTGGTCTTGAAAGAGATCGATTTTGGGTGTTCGAAATCGCAACGGAAGCACAAAATTGTTTTCTAAACATGAAAATCAAAATTCTTGGGAAAAATTGAACACCATTGTACTAGTGTGGGGACTCGGGCTCTAACTCGATTATCTTTGGGATTAATTGGATCTTTGCTAGAAAATGTGGGACAAAATTTTTCTTTTAACATTTATTCAAATGTATATAAACAAGCACAAAACATTATATAAAATACTGTCATCTTATTCAACTCTAAATAACATTCACGTGTTCGTCTACAATTAACATACTAGTGTTTATAATTTCAGTACATGTCTAATAAGAAACCACTAGTAATCTCTACGCCCGTAATCTCCACGCTATCTCGATCTCTCATCCTCTGCGTGACCCTGATCCTGTCCCTCCTGTTGTTATGCACACATACAGACACAACAACAGCCGGATACTCCGGTGAGAACAAATCCCAGTATAAAACATGTATACATGCATGTCATGCGATTAAACACAACATAATAAAACATAAATCAATGTTTATAACACATTAGTGAAAACATATAAAACTCTTCGACTCTTATTCTTTGACTCGACTCATTTCTACGTCTAGGGATCCCGGTGTGAATAAGACGTAACAAGTCTCCCACCTACTCTCCCAATCGTGGTGGCGGTACGTCTTATTCCTAGACTTCGGTCCTGTCTGTATCGAGTGTCTACAATCGGAGGAAATCTGCTCCTATGCGTCGATATCACCGAACGTCTAGCTTGGCAAGTCTGCCAATGACTCTCCTATCTTAAATGCTTGAATATAAATCTATAAACAAAGCATCAACATATAAAAAGGTAACAATCTAGTATGTGATTTTGGGAAACTCAAATCAGATCTAATTCGAGTTATATCTTCCCGAATCAACATGAATTATACCTTTCGTTGTCGTAGTCTTTGTCGTAGTAGAAATCTCGATGTCGAATCTGTCAGTATCCACTCTGAAATGATACATTCAAGATGCATTCTATCACTTTCTAACTCAACTCAACACATATATAAATCACTAATCAATCTCGATACGATTCGACGGCATAACGGCGTAATCTTGCGATACCAATCAACTCAACAACAATCGATACTAAATTACAATCACAATCAATACCATAAACATGTCAAACTCTGAAAATCTGCATACTTTCCCTTCAATACATGATGGAATTTCATACAAATTCATACGGTACCATTTCTTTGATCCGGTTTCGTTTCTACATATCTCAACATATCAAGAACACATCATAGAATCAAATCTGGTTTCTCTCCAACATCATATTGCCAAATCAAATAAAAACATAACAAAACTTACATCCTTTAGAAGCCTATGATGCAAGGAGCTCAAATATAATCTCGGATCGAAAATCGGATGGTTAGATCTTTCACAATTCAAACTCTAGGCTATGATGAAACTTTGAGGATTTCTGAACTTTCTCTCGGTGCTAGCTGCTGAATAAGGAAGGAAATGAAGACAATAAAACATTATATATGCAGGGCAAGGCAAGTGTCTTATTTTTCATTCAACACGTCGCACCGCGGGTACGCTCACTTCTGACCGCGGGTGCGCTCAGCTCACGACATCCCCATCCAAAATTCAGAAACAGCGCCCGCGGGTGCGGTATGTCTTGTACCGCGGGTGCGGTGACCCTACTGTAATTCTTCACGTTTCATGAGTTACAACCGCGGGTGCGGTATGTCTTGGACCGCGGGTGCGGTCTCTCTTGTATTCAAAACTCTACTCTCTGCCCTTACACCGCGGGTGTGGTAGAAACTGGGGCGCGGGGCGGTGTCTTTTCATGCAAACTTCATAATCTCATATTATCAACCTACAATTCTTGGGCATTACAACTAGTGTGTAACATATACTAAACACCTTTGTCATACATAGGGTGTTAAGAAATTTTACCTATCAACCTCTTGAGGTTGATGATGGCTCTAACTAAAGTGTAAACACTTTAGCTCTTGTATGGTAGACAATCTTCAAGCCTCTTCCTACCTTCAAAATCAAGCCACCACCAACTAGGTAGATCCTCTCATATTTTGCACTAGAAAAATATGATGATTTTTCTTTGAGAAGAGATTTGTTTCTCCAACAATTGAAGAACAAAAATTTGAGAGAAATTGAGTGTGAAATTTTCGGCCAAGCTAGGTCTAGGAGGGAAGGAGAGTGAGTTAATTCCTTGTCTTGGTTGTGAGAAAAGTAAAAAGCCAAAAGTTGCATGCCATGCAATTTTTAATTCAAAAGTATTCTCCAACCTTTCATCTCCTAAGCATGCAAAACCTAAAGGGCTTGTAACATTTACAAAGGGTCCATGGACTTTTAATTTAAATTGTCTCAAACAGATTTGAGCCCAATTAATCCTTACTTGATTTTACTCAAGCCCACTAGTTTAATAATTATTTCCAATTGGGCTCTACTAGGCCCAATGTTATTTAATTAATACAATACTTGAATTAATTTAATTATTTGGACTCTACTAGGCCCACTAGTGTTTAATTAATTCAACACTTGAATTAATTTAATTTAGTCCATAATAATGTTTATGAAAATCACAATTTTCAAATACATTATTTATTTGGCCAACTTTTAATTTAGGAATACTTCCACAAATTAAAAGTTATATTTCTCTCATAGAAGTCATACTTCTATTTTTTCTTACGCTTATAAACTCATTTATAAGTCGTTCAACACATTGAACTATTTTACTTCTCAACGGGATCTAGAAAGATAGTACTTGTGTGGCCCTCAATGGTTCATTGATAAAACTAGCCGTGGATTCACATCTCCATGTGATTCGGACTAAACATGTCCTTATACGAGCATACCCCAATTGCTCCATTCCTAATTATCAACTCCTTGATAATAAGAACGTCAGAACTCAAGTCTGATAGTACCCAACCAATCATGTTAAACGCCTAGCAGCATCGCTTACATGATTCCCTAGGTATCAAATGATAGTGCCTGCAAGAACCATTCAATTATGGTTAGCGTACAGTACGGTCCCTTCATCTCATATATCCCGACCGATTCGACAACCATTGGTTTATCGAGAGTTGTCAATGAATCGATACTATGTGTCATGTCGTAGTTGCATCGATGGTGTAATCTATGAAACCCCTTTCATAATTACCACCATACTCTGATCAGAGATTTCAAACTACATATACATGAAAAACACATAGGATATCCATACCCGTAGGTAAGCGGTGAATCCCCGACTACAATGCATCGACTCCTATATGTTTCGACAGAACACCCAACCTTGCCACCTGATGACCCCATGAGAGTCGGTAAACAAGTCAAAGTGTAATTCTAGCACATAGAGTCTCAATGTTGTCCCGGGTCATAAGGACTAATGGTGTACAACCATAAACTAGGACTTTTCCACTCGATAAGTGAGAACCACTTGGAAAGTCCTTTAATGGAGGGTTGTTCAGTGCACTCTACCAGGAGCACCTATCTGCATGCTCGGATATCACAATGTCCCCTACCAATGAAACATGGTACTCACATCGCAGATACTAGTCTCGAACTCGAGCGGCCTATATCCTTCTTAGTGGCGGCTGAATAGACTAGGAACCGTTTAGAATATACATTATTACAAATATGAGTTTCATGATACTCATCATATGAGCATCTCATATTCTTTCTACTATTTGTATATTCAAGGGCTTTATCTATGCAACTAGCATGAGTATACAGATAAAGAAGTGCCAAAATAATAATTTCAAATATTATTAAAACATAGACTGTTCATACATAGAGTTTAAACATGAACCCTCGGCCAACACTTGGCTCGACGGGCACCTACTCAGACGGACGGATCTTCCGTAACCTTTAAATTTCTAAAAGAAAAGGCGTAAAGATTTTCTACAGAGCTTTCCTCGATCGATTTCCTTGAAAATCTGAAGGAACAATTGCAATTCTTATATATATCAATGCATGCTCAAGAAAACGTGGCTTCATCTTCGAACTGCACGTCTCGCGCATATGCGCGACCACCGCTGACGCATATGCGCGAGACCTTCGAGTCTCGGCGCTTGTGTTCATGACAGCTCGCGCATATGCGTGCCCCATCGTCGCGCATATGCGCGAGACTTACTGTCTCGTGCACACCCACACTCGCGCATATGCGCGCCTTCATCCGGCGCATATGCGCCAACTCCTCTGGACTTTTCTTTGGCTAACTGGACACCTCGCGCATATGCGCGCCTTCCCTCCGCGCATATGCGCGCAATTTTCTTGTCTTTCCCGATCTAATCCTTTCCGTCTATAATTACCGAGATTAATCAATAAATCATTTAAGATTAATCTCATATTACGGTAATCAAAATCTCGGGCCTTACAGCAGTGCTGTCTTGCTTGGAACTCTTCCAAGAGACAGCACCACCATTGAGCATGAATACGAACCCAGAGGTTGACTTCGAGTCATCGACACCGCTTTGGAAGCTATAGTCGGTATAGCCTTCAAATTTCAGTTCTCCACCCCCATATACCAAGAACAACTTATTGGTCCTTCTCAAATACTTAAGGATGTCTTTCACAGCTTTCCAGTGTGGAAGACCAGGGTTGGATTGATATCTACTCACTACACTTAGTGCAAATGCCACGTCAGGACGTATAGATATCATCCCATACATGATACTACCAATTGCCGAAGCATACGGAAAGCGTGTCATCACCGCTATCTCTGCATCAGTCTTGGGAGACATAGCCTTGGATAGGGACACGCCATGACACATTGGTAGATGTCCTCTCTTGGACTCATCCATCGAGAACCGCTTCACGATGGTATCAATGTATGTGGACTGGGTGAGACCAAGCAATCTTCTTGATCTATCGCTATAGATCTGTATTCCCAATACAAAAGATGTTTCACCCAAGTCCTGCATCGAAAACTTACTTTCTAACCATATCTTAGTTGATTGCAACATTCCTACATCATTTCCAATGAGTAGAATGTCATCAACATAAAGCACAAGGAATGTCACAGCACTCCCACTGACCTTCTTGTACACACAGGGTTCCTCAGGATTCTTAGTAAAACCAAACTCTTTGATTGTACTATCGAATCTGAGGTTCCAACTCCTAGATGCCTGCTTTAGACCATAAATAGATCTTTGAAGTTTGCATACCATATGCTCACTTCCGATAGATGTAAACCCTTCAGGTTGAGACATGTAAATCTCTTCCTTAATATCCCCATTAAGAAAGGCTGTCTTGACATCCATCTGCCATATCTCATAGTTATACCATGCAGCTATGGCTAGCAATATCCTTATGGACTTGAACATTGCAACTGGAGAAAAGGTTTCCTCATAGTCAACACCTTGCCTCTGAGTATAACCTTTTGCTACCAATCGAGCCTTGAAGGTCAATACCTTCCCATCCGCCCCAAGTTTCCTCTTGTAAATCCATTTACATCCTATGGGAACAGTTCCCTGAGGTGGATCCACAAGATTCCACACTTGGTTCGAATGCATGGAATTCATCTCAGATTCCATAGCTTCAAGCCATTTGGATGAATCGGCATCAGATAACGCTTCCTTGAAGGTCCTTGGATCACATCCAAGGTTAGGCTCATCATGACCCTCTTCAAGAAGCAGACCATACCTCGTAGGTGGTCTCGAGACTCTCTTGGATCTTCTAGGAACTTGTATCTCTTCTCTTGGCTCCTCGGGTGTGGGTTCTACAACTGTGGGTGTCTCTCGAACCTCTTCGAGTTCTACCATTTCGCCTTTTCTATCCAATAGAAATTCCTTTTCCAAAAAGGTTGCATTCCTAGAAACAAACACCTTTGTTTCTTGGGGATGATAGAAATAATATCCAACTGAATTCCTTGGATATCCCACAAAGTATCATAAAATGGATCTACTATCCAATTTATCTCCCACTACCTGCTTCACATAAGCAGGGCATCCCCATATTCTAAGATAAGAATATTTGGGTGGCTTACCCATCCATATCTCATATGGTGTCTTATCAACTGCCTTTGTATGGACATTGTTCAACAACAGTGCCGCTGTCTCAAGCGCATATTCCCAAAAGGATGGCGGCAACTCCGTGAACCCCATCATAGACCGAACCATGTCCATCAAAGTCCGGTTACGACGCTCCGAAACACCATTCAATTGTGGTGTAGCGGGCGGAGTCCACTGCGAGAGAATCCCATTCTCCCTAAGATACTCTTGGAACTCGGCACTCAAGTACTCACCACCTCGATCCGATCGAAGTGTCTTGATGCTTCGTCCCAACTGCTTCTCTACTTCACTTCTGAATTCTTTGAACCTTTCAAAGGCTTCAGACTTGTATTTCATCAAATACACATACCCATACCTCGAAAAGTCATCGGTAAAGGTGATGAAGTAGGCATGTCCATGCTTAGTGGTGATGCTAAGTGGACCGCACACGTCGGTATGGATCAAATCCAATAACCCTTTGGCTCGCTCCACATGGCCCTTAAAGGGAATTTTGGTCATCTTTCCTTTTAGACAGGATTCACAAGTCGTGAGAGCATTAATATCAGACATATCAAACATGCCAACTCCCACTAGCTTGTTCATCCTTCTTAGGGAAATATGTCCTAATCGAGCATGCCATAATTGTGCCATATTAAGAGTATCTTGCTTGCGCTTGTTTGTTGTTGTTATTGCTTGGACATTGTTTAGTGGAATATCTTTCAATTTTAAGTTATAGAGATCGTTTTCAAGTTCTCCGGTACCAACTAAACATTCATTCTCGTAAATGTTGCAAACACCTTTGCTAAATAAACAAGAGAATCCATCTTTGTCCAACATAGAAATAGAAATAATGTTTTTCACCAAGTCTGGTACAAACAAAACATCTCTTAACATCAACTTAAAATCATTGTTCAAAATTAAAGAAACATCTTCAACAGCTTTGGCAGCAACTCTTGCCCCATTGCCCATCCTCAAGAAGGTCTCACCTTCACTGAGCCTCCTACTTCTTCCCATCACCTGCAAATCATTACAGAGATGTGAGCCACAGCCGGTATCTAATACCCAAGAAGTAGAGTTAATCGAAATGTTTACTTCAATATAGAACGTACCTTTTCCTGAACCCTTCTGGGCAAGATATTCCCTGCAGTTACGCCTACAATGTCCAGGCTTCTTGCAGTGATGACAGATGTCAACAGTCTTGTCAGCCTTTACTGGTGTGGCTGACACAGCGGGACTCGGAGACTGCCTCTTCAAGGGCACGTTCTTTTTGGGACGTTGGAAAGAACGCTTCTTTCCCTTCCCATGTGGATCGGTCTTCGTACCAGATGAAGAACCCACATAAAGAAACGGCTTCTCTTTCTTGATAGTGGACTCAAAAGTCACAAGCATGTTCACCAACTCCTCAAGGGTCGGTTCCATCTTGTTCATGTTGAAGTTCACCACAAAAAGATCAAATGAGCTAGGCAATGACAGCAGCAACACATCCGTGGTCAACTCCGAATGCAACATCAAATCCATGCCTACGAGTTTGTCCACGAGCCCAATCAACTTTAGGCCATGCTCATGGACCCAAGCCCTATCTTGCATGCGTAAAGTTATGAGCTCCTTGACTGTGGCATGCCTCAGAGGCCGAGTCTGCTCACCCAAAAGCTCCTTGAGGTGCAAATGAATGTCAGCAGCATTCTTTGCATCCTCGAAATGCCTCTGCAGCTCATCGTTCATAGAAGCCTGCATATAACACTTCGCCTTCAAGTCATGGTCACACCATTCCTTGTAGGTCTGCAATTCCTCGGGAGTGCAGTCAGTCGGAGCCTCAGCAGGGGGCGACTCAGTCAGTGTATTCGTAATCTTTTCTGAGTTTAGGACGATTTTCAGATTTCTTAGCCAAGTGAGATAGTTAGGTCCGGTTAACACATGTTTTTCGAGTATAGCGGATAGCGGGTTGCGAATCGAAGACATTGTCAATGTTTTGTACTGAAAAGTAAAACAGATAAATGTTAATGACTATTTTAAAATATTTAGTAAGATATAAAGTATGGACTTTTACTTTATAAATTTTCGCTCCCACTGTTTTGACAT
>NC_133319.1:10545532-10639423 GCF_012295235.1 Primulina huaijiensis | reverse complement strand
TTTTCGGGCTTGATATTAATTTTGAATCTTATTCAAAATGAGGGTTTTTAATTTTGAAAGGTCTCATCATTAATTTTATTTAAAAGCTCGCCATGTTTGATCGTATGTTTGCCGGATTCATGCAACTTTGTTATTATCATAATAATAACGCACATACTCATTATTTATAACATATCATGCATATATTATAAACAGCAAACAAAACAAGGATGATCAATCGCCCCAAAACTAATGGCTCGTGTGAGCTAAACACGGGCCTAGGTCCAATCCTAGGAAAATGCATGGGATGCAAATGCAACTATTACATTAGCTTCCAATATTTACATGTCTTCGATCTTCATAATCATCATGGCCACCATCTTCCAATCTTGATCATCCACTATACTAATATTTACAAATAAATATCCATGGCAAATGGGGCTTGGGCTTATGATCATCCTTCATGCATAATATCACATATCATACACCATCAATTAATTATCACAATAATTAATTGATCCAATATTATATATCTTGATCCAATCACTAACCGTCACGATTATAAACTAAATTAACAAAGTATACAAACACCTTTGTCTACTTTCTAATTAATTTATTTATAACCGAATTTCTTGTAAATCATAATTTACTATAAATAATTAAAGTCCAACTTCAATTATTTATTTTATGAGAAAATGTTTGCAACTTTTGTAATTTTAAACTTAAGGGCCCAAAAAACTTATTTTTCACCAAAACCATTTTGGCCCATTTAAAATTCACAAATATGTTAGCCATCCAATGGCCCAACAACTCAAGGCCCATGACACTTTGATATTTCAAAACACCTTTTGAAAACCCTAGTCGTCATCGCCGTCGCCGGAGCTCCGTCGCGGGATTCCGGCCGACCAAATTTTTTTTTTTTATTTTTCATTTGGGGGATTCGGGCAGCCCGAGCTGCCCGAAATGGGCAGCAACTTGCTGCCCGAAATTACCCCAAAATTGGCCTTGATTTTTGTTGCAAAAACTCACCTCATGCTGTTAGAAATCGATCTCAACATAATATCATGTATATGCTACACCAAAACTAGTACCCTTAGCTCTGATACCACTTGAAAGGGATCGATTTTGGGTGTACGAAATCGCAACGGAAGCACAAAATTGTTTTCTAAACATGAAAATCGAAATTTTTGAGAAAAATTGAACACCATTGTACTAGTGTGTAACATATACTAAACACATTTTTCATACATAGGTTGTTAAGAAATTTTACCTATCAACCTCTTGAGGTTGATGATGGCTCCAACTAAAGTGTAAACACTTTAGCTCTTGTATGGTAGACAATATTCAAGCCTCTTCCTACCTTCAAAATCAAGCCCACCACCAACTAGGTAGATCCTCTCATATTTTCACTAGAAAAATATGAGGATTTTTCTTTGAGAAGAGATTTGTTTCTCCAACAATTGAAGAACAAAAATTTGAGAGAAATTGAGTGTGAAATTTTCGGCCAAGCTAGGTCTAGGAGGGAAGGAGAGTGAGTTAATTCCTTGTCTTGGTTGTGAGAAAAGTAAAAAGCAAAAAGTTGCATGCCATGCAATTTTTAATTCAAAAGTATTCTCCAAACTTTTATCCCCCAAGCATGCAAAACCTAAAGGGCTTGTAACATTTACAAAGGGTCCATGGACTTTTAATTTAAATTTTCTCAAACATATTTGAGCCCAATTAATCCTTACTTGATTTTACTCAAGCCCACTAGTGTTTAATTAATTCAACACTTGAATTAATTTAATTTAGTCCATAATAATGTTTATGAAAATCACAATTTTCAAATACATTACTTATTTGGCCAAGTTTTAATTTAGGAACACTTCCACAAATTAAAAGTTATATTTCTCTCATAGAAGCCATACTTCTATTTTTCCTTACGCTTATAAACTCATTTATAAGTTGTTCAACACATTGAACTATTTTACTTCTCAACGGGATCTAGAAAGCTAGTACCTGTGTGACCCTCAATGGTTCATTGATACAACTAGCCGTGGGTTCACATCTCCATGTTATTCGGTCTAAACATGTCCTTATACGAGCATACCCCAATTGCTCCATTCCTAATTATCAACTCTTTGATAATAAGAACGTCAGAACTCAAGTCTGATAGTACCCAACCAATCATGTTAAGCGCCTAACAGCATCGCTTACATGATTGCCTAGGTATCAAATGATAGTGCCTGCAAGAACCATTCAATTATGGTTAGCGTACAGTATGGTCCCTTCATCTCATATATCCCGACCGATTCGACAACCATTGGTATATCGAGAGTTGTCAATGAATCGATACTATGTGTCATGTTGTAGTTGCATCGATGGTGTAATATATGAAACCCCTTTCATAATTACCACCATACTATGATTAGAGATTTCATACTACATACACATAGGATATCCATACCCGAAGGTAAGCGGTGAATCCCCGACTACAATGCATCGACTCCTATATGTTTCGCCAAAACACCCAACCTTGCCACCTGATGACCCCAAGAGAGTCGGTAAACAAGTCAAAGTGTAATGCTAGCACATAGAGTCTCAATGTTGTCCCGGGTCATAAGGACTAATGGTGTACAACCATAAACTAGGACGTTTCCACTCGATAAGTGAGAACCACTTGGAAAGTCCTTTATGGAGGGTTGTTCAGTGCACTCTACAAGGAGCACCTATCTGCATGCTCGGACATCACAATGTCCCCTACCAATGAAACATGGTACTCACATCGCAGATACTAGTCTCGAACTCGAGCGGCCTATATCCTTCTTAGTGGCGGCTGAATCGACTAGGAACCGTTTAGAATATACAGTATTACAAATATGAGTTTCATGATACTCATCATATGAGCATCTCATATTCTTTCTACTATTTGTATATTCAAGGGCTTTATCTATGCAACTAGCATGGGTATACAGATAAAGAAGTGCCAAAATAATAATTTCAAATATTATTAAAATAAAGACTGTTCATACATAGAGTTTAAACATGAACCCTCGGCCAACACTTGGCTCGACGGGCACCTACTCTAACAGGTCTAATATAGCCTTTTTCCAGTAAGTCCTGTAATTGCTCTTTGAGTTATTTCAATTCCGCTGGTGTGGGGACCCGGGCTCTAACTCAATTCGTTTGGGGGTTAGTTGGATCTTTGCTAGAAAATGTGGGTCACAATTTTGCTTTTAACATTAAATCAAATGTATAGATGAAGCATGGAACTATTCTTTATTCGATTAAACAAACATAATGTACATACAAGTCTGTTTTAGTACAATAATATACTAGTGTTCAGAGAATCCAGTACACGTCAAGTACAAAACGACTAGTAAACTGCTATGCCCAAAATCACCACAATATCTTGATCTCTCATCTTGCTCGCGACCCTGATCCTGCCCCACCTGTCGTTATGTACACATACAGACACAACAACAGCCAGAAACTCCGGTGAGAACAAATCCCAGTGTAAAACATGGTATACATGCATGTCATTCAATTAAATACAAAATCATAATCCATGATTCAATAATTATGACACATTAATGAGTACAGATAAAACAATACGCCTCTTATTCTTTGACTCGACTCATATCTAAGTCTAGGGATCCCGGTGTGAATAAGGCGTAACAAGTCTACCACCTACTCTCCCAATCGGGGTGGCGGTACGTCTTATTCCTAGACTTCGGTCATATCTGTATCAAATGTCTACAATCAGAGATGATCTGCGCCTATGCGTCGATACACCGAATGTCTAGTTTGACAATCTGTCAATGACTCCTATCTCAAATGCTTGAATATAAATTTATAAACAAGACATAATCATAATCAAACATAATTAAGAATCTAGTATGTGATTTTGGGAAACTCGTATCCAGTCTGAATCGAGTCATGTCTTCCCGTGTTCACATGAATTATACTTTTCGTGTCGAACAATCTCTCGTAGCCGAAGTCTCAAGTTCAAAGTGGCCAATACAAATCTGAAATGGCAATGTATAGATGCATTCTATCAAGACACAACTCAAAGCCACTCATATACAAATCATATTCAATTTCGGTAAAAATCGACGACATAACGGCGTAATCTTTCGATACCGGTCAATCCAACCTCAATAATCTTTAACCAACAACTCATAATTCTCATCATAGCAACATCTACTATACTGAAATCTGTATATACTCAAGTCAAGACATGCTGGAATTTCATATAAAATGCATACGATATCATTTCTTCGATTCGGTTGCGAATAAACGTTCTCCGATATCACAAGAACACATAGTATAGTGTAATTCACAATTTCCCCGACATCAATATCTCAAATCATACAAGAACATAATAATACTTACATCCCCTTGAAGCTAGTAATGAGAGGAACACAAATCTAGCCTCGGATTCAAATTCGGTTAGCCGGATCTTGCAAAACCATGTGTTGAAGATGAAAATGTTGAAGGATTTCTCAGAGTTCCTCGGATGCAATTCTGAAGAAGAATGACTTTGGAAACATATATATTGCATGTAAAGTACACATGGCTTATTCTTTAGTCTGCACGTCTCGCGCATATGCGCGACCTCAACCGGCGCATATGCGCGAGACCTACTGTCTCGGCACTTAACAATTTTATCTGCTGGCGCATATGCGCGCCCCTTCTCGGCGCATATGCGCCCACTTCTCTGGACATCTCGCGCATATGCGCGCCTCTTGTCGCGCATATGCGCGAGACCTTCGTCTCAGCATTTCTTGGACTCACTCAGCTCGCGCATATGCGCGCCCACCAGCCGCGCATATGCGCGAGACCTTCGGGTCTCACACAAAATCTTTGCACATAATTACAACTCAATAACTCCAATCCAAATTCGACGTGCTCTATCTATAATCATATCAATGAATCAATAAATCGGCTCAGATTAACAGGATAAAAATCTCGGGCATTACATTTCTCCCACTCTAAGATATGATTTCGTCCTCGAAATCTCATGCAATCAATCATAGCGGGTATAAAAGCAAGATAATCAAGACTGAATAAATACTCACATCATACAAATAGTTCTGGATCTTTCTGTCTCATCTCTGATTCTGTTTCCCAAGTCGCTTCTTCAATACCGTGACGACTCCACTGAATCTTCACAAGTGGAATGGTTTTCGTTCTGAGCTGTTTCTCTTTACGATCGAGAATCTGTATCGGCTTTTCTAGGTAACTGAAAGTCGGATCTAGCTCTGCTTCTTCAGGCTGAATAACATGAGAACTATCTGGCATATATCTACGCAACATCGATATATGGAAGACGTCATGTATCCCAGATAGAGAAGGCGGAAGGGCGAGTCGATAGGCACGATCTCCTATCTTCTCGAGAATCTCGTATGGACCGATGTATCGCGGAGACAATTTCCCACGTTTGCCAAATCTGACAACGCCTCTGAAAGGAGAAATCTTCAAGAATACTCTGTCTCCCTGTTCAAATACTAACGGTCGACTTCTGATGTTCGTGTACTTTGCCTGTCTATCCTGCGCTGTCTTCATTCTCTTCTGAATGATCTTCACCTTCTCTGTTATTACACGGATCATATCTGGCCCTAAGTTTGGTACCTCGGAGATGTCATCCCAGTACAACGGAGATCTGCACTTCTTTCCGTATAATGCCTCAAACGGTGCCATCTCGATGCTAGTCTGGTAGCTGTTGTTGTACGAGAATTCACAGAGAGCTAGTGAATCTTGCCAACTAGTACCAAAATCTAGTACTACAGCTCTCAGCATATCTTCTAAAGTCTGGATAGTCCGCTCTGACTGTCCGTCTGTCTGGGGATGGTAAGCAGTACTCAAGTGTAATGTCATACCGAAAGCCTGCTGCAAACTGTGCCAGAAATGTGAAGTGAATCGTGGATCACGATCTGATACGATCGACTTCGGCACACCATGTAATCTGACAACCTCTCTGACATATATATCTTCCATCTGATCATGTCGGTACGTCATCTTGTATGGAATGAAGCATGCGGATTTGGTCAATCTATCTATCACAACCCAAATCGCATCGCAGCCTCGGGATGATCGTGGTAACTTCGTGACGAAATACATGGAAATGTGATCCCATTTTCATTCAAGAATAGCTAAACTCTGAAGTAACCCTCCGGGCTTCTTTCTCTCGGCCTTCACCTGTGGGCAATTTAAGCATTTCGACACAAACTCTGCAATATCTGACTTCATTTGCTTCCACCAGAACTGTGTCTTCAGATCATTGTACATCTTCCTGCCACCAAGATGAATACTGAACTGACTACAGTGCGCTTCTGACAGTATCTGTTGTTTCAATTCTGAAACATCTGGCACTACAAGACGGTTATTTACATACAAAGCTTGATCACGTACCTGATACTCAGAAATATGTCCTTATCTGACCATATCAATCGACTTCTGAACACTCTGATCGTTTCTTTGTGCCTCTTTGATGCGAACAATCAATTCTGGTTCACACTGAATAGTGGCAAGTCTCAACGGCCTACTATCTGTATCAAATGCTAATCCAGAAAAGCAACAATCTTCTATCATATTTGAAACACCTATCGTCGACAAGGATAAGGAACATACCTTTCGACTCAAAGCATCCGCTGCTGCATTCGACTTCCCTGGATAGTACTTGATCTTGCAATCAAAGTCTTTCAGTAGATCAAGCCATCTACGCTGTCTCATATTCAATTCTGACTGAGAAAACAGATATTTCAAGCTCTTGTGATCAGAGTAGATCTCAAATTTCTCGCCGTACAGATAGTGTCGCCATATCTTCAGTGCAAATACGATAGCCGCCAATTCAAGATCATGAATTGGGTATCGAGTCTCGTGTGGCTTCAACTGTCTCGAAGCATAGGCAATAACATGCTGTCGCTGCATAAGAACACATCCTAACCCTCTGTGCGATGCATCACAATATACAACGAAATCACCTATACCTGAAGGTATCGTCAACACTGGAGCACTGGTTAGTCGTCTATTCAACTCTAAGAAACTAGACTCACAATCTTCAGACCACACAAATGGAGTATTCTTCTGTGTCAACTGGGTAATTGCTTTCGCAATACTGGAGAAATCTTTAATAAATTGTCGATAGTAACCTGCTAAACCCATGAAACTGCGTATCTCTGGCACAGAAGTCGGTCTCGGCCAACTGATCACAGCTTCCACTTTACTCGGATCAACAGAAATACCATCTCCAGATATGATATGACCCAAGAAGACAACCTGTCTCAGCCAAAACTCACACTTTGACAGTTTAACATACAGTTGCTCATTTCTTAACGTCTGCAACACAATTCTCAAATGCTCGGCATGATCAGTCTCATTTCTTGATTAAACCAAAATATCATCTAAAAAAACAATCACAAACTCATCCAGATACCTCTGAAAGACACGGTTTATCAGACTCATAAATACCGCTGGCGGATTCGTTAAACCAAAAGGCATGACAATAAACTCATAATGTCCATATCTGGTTCGGAATGCTGTCTTCGGTATATCAACATCTCTAACTCTCTGCTGGTGATAGCCAGATCTCAGATCGATCTTGGAATAGACAGAGGATCCCTGCAATCGATCAAACAAATCGTCGATGCGAGGCAATGGGTACTTGTTCTTTACTGTTGCCTTGTTCAATTGCCGGTAATCGATACACAATCTCATCGAATCGTCTTTCTTTCGCAAGAATAACACTGGTGCGCCCCTAGGAGATACACTCGGTCTGATATATCCCTTGGCCAACAGATCTTCAAGTTGTTCTTTCAATTCTTTCAACTCGATCGGTGCCATTCTATAAGGAGCTCGAGAAATAGGAACCGTACCTGGTACTAGGTCGATGCTAAAATCTACCTCTCTGACTGGAGGTAATCCCGGAATCTCATCAGGGAACACATCTACAAACTCGCAAACCACTAGCATATCTGCCAAGGTAGGACTCGATTTCAGTAGATCTACTGAATATACAAGGAACCCCTCTGCTCCTTTCTGTAACAATCTACTCATAGTCAGAGCAGATACTAAGGGAATCCGAGATCTGGAACCCTTACCGTAGAATTTCCATCCGTTAGCCATCTCTGGTCTGAATCTAACAATCTTCTGGAAACAATCTACAGTGGCTCTGTACTTGGTTAACATATCGATACCGACAATACAATCAAAATCAGCTAAACCAAGCACAATGCAATCTAAATCAATCTCGTGACCCTCAAACTGTAGTATACAATGCCTAACTGAAGTCACAGATACAAGACCACTTCCCAACGGAGAAGAAATAGCCACTACAGCAGACAAGGACTCGACAGGTAAAGCATGCATCAACGAAAAACGCTCAGATATAAAAGTATGAGATGCACCGGTGTCTATCAACACATAAGCAGGATAACCGCAAAGAAAACAGTTACCTGCAATCACATCATCTGGCGCATCTTGGGCCTGCTCTTCTGTCAGTGCAAATACTCGAGCCTGCTGTCTGGGAGGTTGGCTCACTGTCTGGCCACCTCTGGCTCGGGATTGGGTCTGTGCAGGTGGCGGCTGAAAGGAGTGAACAGATGAAGCTTGCCTCTCAGGCTGAGCTACTGAGCCAGACGCTCCTACACTCTGAGTTTGCTGTGCCCCTCTCTGTGGACAGACCCTGGCAAAGTGTCCCTGCTGTCTACAGATATTACATCGGCCCGTCACACCTTGACACTGCTCTGTCGCATGTCTGCCTCCACAAGAACTGCAATAAACACCTGTATACTCTAAACTCTGGCCAGGACCTCTCTGTCGTGACCCACTGGAGCTCGACGAACTGCTCCCTGATCTCTTAAACTGTCTACCTCTCGCTTTCAGAAAATCTTTCTTGCCACTACTACTGCTTCCACTATCAAATCGAGGAGGAGGTGGTGGAAACTGGGCGGCGGGCTGTGGCGGTCTCTGACTCTGAGCACTATATGAAGCTCCTCGCTGTCGAATCAATCCAGCCTCGGCTCCTTTTGCTCTGTTCAGTGCATCAGAAAAAGTGTTGGGTCGTCCCGTGTTCACCAAAGTAAAGACGTCAGGGTTTAAGCCATTGATGAACTGATCAGCGACCGCTTCATCACTTCCTGCTACATGTGGCGCAAATCGGAGCAAGGAAGAAAACTTGGCAACATATTCTTCAATGTTCCACTGCCCCTGTCGTAAGTTTGCAAATTCTGCCCCTTTGTCTTTTCGATACGACACTGGAAAGAAACGTTGATAAAACTCATCTTTAAATACCTTCCAAGTAATATCGATACCTCGATGCTCCAATGCTCTTTTCGTGGTAAGCCACCAACTCTTCGCCACTTCTTGCAACTGATGCCCTATTAATTTCACTCTTCTTTCATCTGTATAGGCAAGAGATTCAAACAGCATCTCTATATCGTCTAGCCAACTCTCACAATCCACTGCAGTCTCAGTACCCTTCAAGGTCGGAGGATGAAATGACTGAAACCTCTTCAATAAAGTCTCCATCGGTGTTGCAGTAACGTCCATCTGAGTACCTGACGTACTACCCTGTTCTGGCACTTGACCTGCAGCTGGTTGGGGTATTCTTCGAGGAGGCATATCTAATTATCAAACGGATTAGTACACAAGTTATACAGTCTGTCTCAGCCCTCCTCTGATCATATACCTCTGATCCAGAATCGGTTCTGATTCAGTCTTTGCAATTAGATGCTGAAATCAACTCAGATAACAATACAACAGATAATAGTGAAAGCAATAAATCATGCTAACACACAAAAGCAATGAAGAAGGCTCATCTACCCCGCTCATTCTATTCTATCTCAGTCTAAAATATCTATCGCTCTGATACCACCTGTTGTGGGGACCCGGGCTCTAACTCAATTCGTTTGGGGGTTAGTTAGATCTTTTCTAGAAAATGTGCATCAAAATTTTGCTTTTAACATTAAATCAAATGTATAAATGAAGCATGGAACTATTCTTTATTCGATTAAACAAACTTAATGTACATACAAGTCTGTTTTAGTACAATCATATACTAGTGTTCAGAAAATCCAGTACACGTCAAGTACAAAACGACTAGTAATCTGCTATGCCCGAAATCACCACAATATCTTGATCTCTCATCTTGCTCGCGACCCTGATCCTGCTTCACCTGTCGTTATGTACACATACAGACACAACAACAGCCGAAAACTCCAGTGAGAACAAATCCCAGTATAAAACATGGTATACATGCATGTCATGCAATTAAATACAAAATCATAATCCATGATTCAGTAATTATGACACATTAATGAGTACAGATAAAACAATACGACTCTTATTCTTTGACTCGACTCATATCTAAGTCTAGGGATCCCGGTGTGAATAAGGCGTAACAAGTCTCCCACCTACTCTCCCAATCGGGGTGGCGGTACGTCTTATTCCTAGACTTCGGTCATATCTGTATCAAATGTCTACAATCGGAGATGATCTGCTCCTATGCGTCGATACACCGAACGTCTAGTTTGACAATCTGTCAATGACTCCTATCTCAAATGCTTGAATATAAATCTATAAACAAGACATAATCATAATCAAACATAATTAAGAATCTAGTATGTGATTTTGGGAAACTCGTATCCAGTCTGAATCGAGTCATGTCTTCCCGTGTTCACATGAATTATACCTTTCGTGTCGAACAATCTTTCGTAGCCGAAGTCTCAAGTTCAAAGTGGCCAATACAAATCTGAAATGGCAATGTATAGATGCATTCTATCAAGACACAACTCAAAGCAACTCATATACAAATCATATTCAATCTCGGTAAAAATCGACGGCATAACGGCGTAATCTTTCGATACCGGTCAATCCAACATCAATAATCTTTAACCAACAACTCATAATTCTCATCATAGCAACATCTACTATACTGAAATCTGTATATACTCAAGTCAAGACATGCTGGAATTTCATATAAAATGCATACGATATCATTTCTTCGATTCGGTTGCGAATAAACTTTCTCCGATATCACAAGAACACATAGTCTAGTGTAATTCACAATTTCCCCGACATCAATATCTCAAATCATACAAGAACATAATAATACTTACATCCCCTTGAAGCTAGTAATGAGAGGAACACAAATCTAGCCTCGGATTCAAATTCGGTTAGCCGGATCTTGCAAAACCAAGTGTTGAAGATGAAAATGTTGAAGGATTTCTCAGAGTTCCTCGGATGCAATTCTAAAGAAGAATGACTTTGGAAACATATATATTGCATGTAAAGTACACATGGCTTATTCTTTAGTCTGCACGTCTCGCGCATATGCGCGACCTCAACCGGCGCATATGCGCGCGACCTACTGTCTCGGCACTTAACAATTTTTTCTGCTGGCGCATATGCGCGCCCCTTCTCGGTGCATATGCGCCCACTTCTCTGGACATCTCGCGCATATGAGCGCCCACCAGCCGCGCATATGCGCGAGACCTTCGTCTCAGCATTTCTTGGACTCACTCAGCTCGCGCATATGCGCGCCCACCAGCCGCGCATATGGGCGAAACCTTCAGGTCTCACAAAAAATCTTTGCACATAATTACAACTCAATAACTCCAATCCAAATTCGACGTGCTCTATCTATAATCATATCAATGAATCAATAAATCGGCTCAGATTAACAGGATAAAAATCTCGGGCATTACAGCTGGAGCCAAACGATATGGTGCTCTCGAAATAGGATTTGTCCCGGACACCAACTCAATGCTAAAATCGATTTTCCTCTGGGATGGAAATCCAGGAATCTCATCGGGAAATACATCAGAGAATTCCTTGACAACAGGAATATCTGATACTTCAAACCCTTTTCCCTGAGTCGCATCAACTGCATAGATCATAAATCATTCATTTTCTGATGACAAGATTCTAAACATTTCCATTGCTGACAGTAATGGAATACGGGATTGCGAATCACTACCGTAAAAATTCCATTTACTGTCATAATACGGTCTAAATCTGACAACTCCATGGAAACAATCAACGGTGGCTCGAGAATTTGACAGAGGATCCATTCCCAGAATACAGTCGAAGTCAGACATATCTAGCTTGATTAGATTAGTTATCATAATATTATCATCGAATCTAATCACACAATTCATAATTATCTCATGAGACATCAAACATACACCGGCAGGTGTAGAGACTGACACAGTATCTATCAACGGAGTAGTAGCAATCTCATGCTCATCAACAAATACAACAGATACAAATGAATTAGATGCTCCTGTGTCTATCAGTATCGCAGGATGATTAAAAATAAGGCAGATACCTGCAATAACTCCGCCCAATGCGTCTTGAACTTGATCCTGAGTTAGAGCATGAACTTGAGCCTGCTGTGGCCCTGGGAAACGCTGCGAAACAGAACCTTTAGGCTGAGGATAGCTAGACTGCTGAAAAGACTGAGTCGGAACAAAAAGTCTAGTTGCTGGTCCTCTAAAACCCTGACAAAATTGAGGTTGCTGAAATTGTTGTCTTGCTGCATTCGAACATTCTCTAGCATAATGTCCAAATTGCCCACAGATATTACAAGATCCATGAACTCCCGTACACTGAGTACTGATATGCTTACCACCACAACGATCACAAAATACTCCAACTGGTGACCCAACTGAACCTCCACGCTGACTGCCAGAACTAGAAGAACTACTACGAGTCTGTTTCTTGAACTGTTTTCCTTTGGCCTTGAAGTGTTGCTGCTTTGGTTGCTGATAAGACTGCGAAGGCTGATACGGCAGTAAAGGACGGTATAGTAGTGCACCCACTGGCATCGGCACATTGCCTCCGAAACTCTGAGGAAAACCTGGTTGAAATGACTGTGGTTCTGTCAAAAGTAGACTTGCCTCCACATTCTTGGCTTTCTCTACAGCATCGGCATAATTAATAGGCGCTCCAGCAACTACTAAAGTGCAAATGGTTCGATTCAATCCTTGCATAAAATGAGATAGCTTGTTCCGATCACTGCTAGCAACATGAGGAACATAGGCAAGAAGTGCTGAGAATTGAGAGGCATACTCCACTACAGTCATGTTACCTTGAGTCAATCTATTGAACTCAGCTTCTTTGGCCGAATAATACGAAGGCGGTGAATATTCTCGAGCAAACTGAGCACAAAATACATCCCAAGTAACTCTTTCACCTGATTCCTTCAGAGCTTCCTCGGTAGTTTCCCACCATAACTGAGCTCGGTCTTTTAATTGACAAATAGCCAACTTAAGTTGCAAATCAGGAGTGTACTCTAACATACTAAACAAGCGTTTCATACTTTTTAACCATGCTACAACTTTCTCACCATCTTCATTTCCAAAGAATCGAGGAGGACGCATGTTCTGAAATCGGGATATCACTAGTTCCATTTCACCAATTCCTCTAGTCAACTGATCCACTTCAAGCTCAACGTTAACATTTCGTGCTTCACTGCGAGGACGACGACCTCGTCTTTCCCATTCAGTCTCATCAAGTCCTCTCACATTAGGAGCTTCAGATTCCTGAACAATTTCTTTTCCTTTTCTGCCCTTACGTCCAGGTGCCATCTACAAGACACAAGGATTTAATCCACAGGCAGAAAATAAAATAATCGGCCGAGTATAAGAGCATAAACTTAAACTAATACGCTCTAGTCATGCAGATACAATGAATTCAAAACATAGAAACAATTAAGAGCAAATAATCAAACACATGCACAATCATTTTATTTGTGTCTAAACTCGAGTGTCCTAGACTCTAATTCGAGCGTATCCCAGTTACGCTCTGATACCAACTGTCAGGGCCCGTGCTCTTAATTAATAATTAATTACCAAACAACCAGGATTAAATGGTGTAAACAACGAAAATGAGTTTAAAACGTTCATTTGGGCCTATAGAAATTTCGGCATGACCACCCCGTAAGTAGGACATCCCAAAAATTTCAAAACACAACAATAACATTAAACACTCGAAAATAACATCAAGTTCACAATCAACCACACAAACATCCTACAGCCGCACTGGCCAGGACTAGACACGACATACCACAATTAAAATCCCAAACAACATAAAAATATCACCATACAGCTACACAGGGCATCTCCCTGGCAAATGTATCAAACCAGCGTAATATATATAAATATCTGGGAACTCTGACACAAACCGATAGACTACTGGGTACCACTCGGTGACGCTCCACCAGACGCGTCGAATCCCCTGGAATGACCTGCTATGGCATCAAAAACAACCATAACATAAAAAGAAAACAGGGGTCGGACCCCAGTACGACAAACCAGTAAAATCACGACGTATATAAAAGACATGTAATAATACAAAGTAAATGCAATGATATGCGATGCATGAATGGTAACAATGGAATAACGTATACCAAATGGAGTCCAAACGAATAACATCATCAACAGTAACAGTTGCCACCCGTGCCAGGAATGCAGCATCAAATCCCCGCTCGTCCATGCACGTAGCATCGGGAATGCGAGTAGCTAAGTCGCTCGTCCCTAGCTGTCATCTGGGAATGTGGCTAATCCTAACCCACTCGTCCCTCTGATGACTCAATATATCTCAACAGAGTCAACATAAATCGCCGTCAAAGGAGTCAAGGCTCAATATGTTATGTCAATATAATTTATGCATGAATGCATCAGAATAAACATTCAAGGCACATAATAGCAAATAACATTCACCGATTATTCTTACACGTCAATATAAGCATCATAATAATATAGGTTTGAGCGTACCTCAATTATAAACTTATAATACCACGATAATTTCTTAAGGACTATGGAATGAACTCGTCCAACGATATAACCTACAATATAAATTCACTATATACTTCAATACAATGCATACCAAACGACTAAACCAAAATAAATTGGCTCGGTTAAAATTCGAAATCCGGGCAGCCTATATAACCCTTAATAATCTGAAATTTCAAGCTTAATACCTCAAGAATCGAGGCTAAAACGCACAACGGTGATCTCGCGGAGATGGCTCGTCTGAAATTTCGTCGGAAACACTGTTCACGATATGAAAAACGAGCTGGAAATTAGGGGAAAAGCTTAATTATTCACTTCTACAAAGTAATTCACCAAAAACAACCAATAATCAAAGCCAAAACCTTACCTAAACCGGATCAAAGCCCACGCGCCTAGCTGCTGGAGATCAAACCGATCGAACTCGATAACTTCCGATTCAAGGTAGGAAAGACTCTAATATACTGGAGGAAGAGATTGCTACGCCGCTACACTAAAAATCTGGCCCCTGTGGGCGTCGCACACTTGCTGCAGAAGAAGGAGAAAGGCAACGGGCAAGGCTGGAGAAGAGTTTCTGGATTTAACGCTTCTGTTAATCTGATTCTCAAATGGGTTGGGTATTTAAAATTAAATGGTAATGGGTTGGGCCTAGTTTTGGTATTGGGCCTCACAAAGGTCGAGGAAGGTGCGCTAGGACGGGTGAAATTGTCCTCCCCAACACCTACAAAAAGAAAAATATAGTAGATCTATGAGCCAGGCGCGCTAGGGCAGAAGATTTCGGCCGCCCTAGCGTGCGTGAGAAATATGAAAAATTAAACATGCGTTGAGGTTGCGCTAGGGCGTCAGTTCCAACCGCCCAAGCGCAATCAGGAAAGAAAAAATATTCATTGATTTCTTTCCAATGTTTTTTATTGCCACCTACTTGGAAAGCCTTAGTGCACAATTTTAAAGGATTTTTTGATAGCTTGGGATTTTTTATCAGCCAGAGAGAGCCACCGCACGCAAAGAGAAGTACAAGACTCAAGGAAACTTGAAGAATTCAAAATTTTCGCGCAGCGTGTCTATGTTCTTCATCTACTATAGTATTTTTAGTTTAAAAACTTTATTTAATTATTTTTTTAATATTTTATTATGATGTTTAATAGCTAAATCTTTAATTTAAGGGGATCATACCCCGAAACTTTGTTCTATATAATTTGACATTCAACTTTTGTGTATACTTGATTGTGTTATTGTTTTTCACTCGATTATTAAAACCTAGCCAACTTTGATAATATTTATATCGAGAATGAAGTCGACATAATAGTTTGCAATGGGAACGAGAAACAAAATCCGTGGATTTACAATTTTCATAAACATATAAAATTGAATACATGTTGATAGTTATAGTCCAATTGGTCATAAGCTACGGGATTCCATGAATCATGTATGCAATTCACATTTGATAAATAGTTAATGACATTTAATTATTTCATTTTGTTGAGTAAGTTTTAACATATCATGAGAGAGAATGCAAATAATTTAGGGGATCATGTCAAAAATCGGAACAAAAGTCGAAATTGATTATATAAATTAGTAAAGAGTACGTGAACTGAGATTTCCAACAAATTTGGCATCTAATTGATTTTTAAAACATCATTTGAAATTATTTATGTTTACTTATTCCTTGCAATACATTCTTCCTTGCATTTATTGGATAACTCAACATTCAAATTTTGTGTGATACAGTCTCTGTGAGACTATATCAACACTTTATATACTATATTATAACTTAACTCGTGAGTTGCAATTTATTAGAGCATAAAAAATTAAAATTTTATTTTGAGATTTACTGTAATGACCCGAATTCTTATTTTGAATGAAATATTAATTAAGAGATGAATAAATATTTGTTAATTAAGTATTATTAACGAATTGATAATTTAGGATTAATCTGTTCGATCCATCGACTTTTAAATGGATAACCCGATCCGGTTCCGATTACGTTATCTCGAGAAATCCAACAAGACGAATGAGATTCTGACATGTGGCAGATAAGATTGATTCGGATTTCTAAAAAAGTCCGGATCCAGCCTATAAATGGAAGTTGATTCTTTTGTTTCCTACACCGCATCCTTCAGAGAGAGAGTTCTAGTCTTTTACCTTAGGTTTTCTAGCAAGTTTCTAGGGCACTTTTGAGTCGGGAAGTTTCGGAGCTAGTATCAACTCGAGGAGGGGTCGGTGAACTGAGATCGAGACATCATCAGCGGGCTGACGACGGACGCAGGTACAATCCTAAAGCCTTTAGGAAGAACTTTATAGCATGTTTGGTAATTCAGAATCTGGTTTGATAGTGATTTCATATTGTTGGTATTGTCTAGGTTAAGAGCTTTCTGTCAGATTGTTTTAGTGAGGTAAGTGATGTACTGACTGAGATATCCAAGCGTAGTATACACACTTATATGCTGCATATTTATCTGTTGCATTATACATGTTTTACTGCTTTGGCATATTATGCATGACATATCATGTTGAGCATGATATCTTTTGAGATATACCTCGTTTGTATGGGCCGCTCAGCCCTATTTTATATTTTAGATTATCCATATTTCTTTGAAATATTTACGGTGCATTAGCGAATCTCATTGATAATATTTCTCAAATATAATGACCTTGTGGTGTTGAGAAAGCTGTAAATTTCTTGCTTTATTTTCATCCGAATCTGAAAAAATCTGGACTTACAATTAAATTTAGAGAACATTTTATTGCATATACAACTAATTAAATGATCTCTATCATGTATAAAATACCCATCAAGCTTCAGAACTTTATTTATTTCTTGATAATTAATTATTAATTAATGTTTTTCCTTTGATTTCACCATGATTTCTTACCAGAAAACTTGGACTGTTGTATGATGATATTCTTTATTTGATTAAACCAATGTTCAAATGTTCCTTGATAATAATATGCATATCTTTCTGATTAATTATGTTAAACCGGATAGGCTTTCATATGATGAACTCATATTCCTTACCTTCCTTAATTTTTAGACTGAGTTGGAGTTGGTTCATTTCCCACCATACTTAAGAATCTTCATTGTAGTTTTCTTTGATAATGCCCTTGACATCTTCTAGGGATACTTTTTATTCAAGCTCTACATCCTTCTGGTGTAAAGCTATTTTAGGGAATCCTGTTTCTTCTGCTTAGAGGTTTAGTGATACTCTTAATTGGGGCATTGTTTCTCCAAATCGTCTAAAATCATTCAATTTTTTGTGTAGAAGTTTTCCTTCATCAGCATGCTTCCTGCAAAAATGAATTGAATTTTTCCGTAAAATGCATTTCTTAGTCTCTGGACTATGGCTTTGTTATCACACTGTGATGTGAACACTAATTGTCTAGTCTAATTTTCTTGTTTATAAGATTTAAACATTTGAATAAAATTGTTTCATAACATATGTCAGCTCATGTATCATGAAAATAAATCGATGGTGTTTTCACCTTTTACCAAGGTGTTTGTCCTGCACCTCTGATTAGGATTTCAGCTTTTTTAATCGCTTTACATATGATTGAGATTCTCTTTGAGAAATCTTGTTAAGCTATTTGAGGTAATTCTTCCTCCAATTTTTTTGGAAAGTCTCAACGTTTTTCTGTACAGATTCCTGTTGTTGAATCAATACAAGCAGCAAACCATTCTGTTTTTATACTGTTAATTTAAAATCCGTACTGGAATTTATATCGATTATGAACTCGTGGTCATTAAATTCTCCACATTTGATCTTCTGTCATGAATTCCATTCCGTTTTTGAGTCATTTCCAAGGTTTATGTTCCTCGAGAGACACTAATCTAAGAGCTAATTGATAATGTTCTTTTCCTAGAATTCCTTTGAAATAAACCTCTAATTCACTTATTTTTATCATTTCTTGATAAGTTTCTATCATAGGTTGTTTGAAATAGTATATGATATTACGAAAAAATCGATTATTTTTGTAATATCAAATATTATTTCTACTTCTCTCCATCCTTCCGATCATCTAAGCTTTTCTATTGTTGAAAAACGTTTTGCCATCTGTTGGATTTCCTGGACAAGTATTTTTCCCGACCTGTGATTTGTGATCCCAACTCCTTGGAAAGATAGTTTATTTGATTCCAATATGAGACTTTGATTTCTTTGTAAAATTTATTTATCTTGGATCTGGATATTTGATTCTTGTATTAAAGGAAACTCAATTTGTTCTGGATAAATTGCTTAGGCAACTTTTCCGAATTTTTTTGGTATTTCAATAATCTTATAATAAACAATTCTGGATTATGTGTATTATAAATAACATATGAAATTTTATTGGCAATAGAAGATGACCTATTACCTTCTTTCATCAACATTTTTTTCTTGAAATTCTGATGTAATGTCAAGGCTCAGCTAAAATCTTGATCTACCAGGTTGTAGAAAATTTTTGGATAAATTATTGTTACAATTTTTCCTGCACAGAGATTACCTGAGATAGTTTCCAGTATCGAATCTTGAAGATTGTGGGGACCCGGACGCTAATTCATTTCTTAATCATTCTTGGAAATAATTGGATCAATTAAATAAATTGGATCTAAATTTTTTTTGTTTTTATACAAATGTTGAACATAACACAATCAATCTGATATAAACATTAAAAGTAAAAGTACAAGTTTTGTACAAAATACATATACATCTAACTAGGGTTCAACCACTACGTCACAAGTGTCGAAACCAAATCTACTTCTGGGCCCGGATCTCCACGCTAATCTGTAATCTCTCATCCTCTTCTCGACCCTGATCCTGTCACCCCTGTTGTTATGCACAGAGACAAACACAACAACAGCCGGATAACTCCGGTGAGAATAATATTTCCAGTATAAACAATGTATACATGCAATCATATAGACTGATATAAAAGCATGAAACAGATATCAATAACATGTATCTAATCTGACAACATGAATCAATATAAAACTGTAAATAAACTCGTGACTCAACATCTCAGACTCGACTCTTCTCTAAACTAGGGATCCCGGTTTCTGGACATTGGCACAATATATCGAATCTCCGCAATAGAAGCAGATCCGCTCCTACGCAACATCGATATAAACCAACATTCAGTGTCTTGGCATATACGCCAAAGACTTGGCACCTCCGCCATTGACTAGGCACCTCCGCCCATGCCTCAATATGTGTTTTGCTATAACTCAATAGACTTAGAATATCAATCTCATGAATTGCAAACATCAATGCAATAAAATAAAGTATGTGATTTAGGGAAACTCAAGTCAGATCTAACTCGAGTTATATCCTTCCGGTTCAACATTGATTTATACATTTCTCTTGTCAATCTTCTGAAGTTTAAGTTTTGAATTCGAAGCCTGTCAATACTCAATCCGACAATGACAATATCGAGGAGTACAATATCAATATACCACTCAAATCAATACTGGATATAATCAGAACTCATCGAATTCTGTTTCGACGGCCTAACATCGAAATCTCAATATACCCAGCAGTATTAAATCAGGATATACTAGTCCACATTTCATAATCAATCAATAAACACAATCTGATACCCAATATGTATAATCTCAATCAAATCAAATCTGATAAATCATAACAATTTCCTACGGTATCTGTTCTTCAATCCGGTTTCGATTATACAATGTCTAATATCTCAAGAACACCATATATTAATCATATCTGATTCCTTCAATATCATATTTTCAAACCATATCCAACCATAAGAAAACTTACGTCCTTGTGAAGCCTTTGACAAGAGGATCGCGGTACTGAGCTCGGATCGAAAATCAGACGGTCGGATTCTTCACAACCCAAGTTTTAAGCTATGGAAATTTGAAGATTTCCCCGGAGCTTTTTCGATATCTTCTGAAGTCTGAAGGAATGAATTGAAAGAATGTAGATATATCATGTGCATGGCAAGCCAGGTGGCTCCTTCTTTGCTCAGCACGTCTCGCGCATATGCGGGACCTTCCTCGGCGCATATGCGCGAGACCTACTAGTCTCTGCGCATCAAACTCTTCTGCTCGCGCATATGCGCGCCCTCTTCTCGCGCATATGCGCGAGCCCTACGGTCTCGGCATATTTCAAATCCACCAGCTTGTGCATATGCGCGAGGTTCTCTGCCTGCCTCGCGCATATGCGCGCCTCGTGTCGCGCATATGCGCGAGGTGTTCTGTCCTCGCACATCACATATCACCTGCCAACTCAAATCATGTCTCGGAGTGGTCCTTCTATAATCACATCAAGTCATAATCAATAATCTCATATTAACAGAATAAAAATATCGAGCATTACATTTCTCCCCCTCTAAGATACGATTCCGTCCCCGAAATCACAGGCAATCAAATCATAGAAAATAAGAAATGTATAGAAGAAGTTAAACATGAAACTCACATCAATGGAATAACTCTGGGAATTTCTTTCTCATGTCTGATTCAGTCTCCCAGGTAGCTTCTTCAATGCCATGACGACTCCACTGAACCTTCACAAGCGGAATAGTCTTCGTTCTGAGTTGCTTTTCTTTACGATCAATAATCTGGATCGGCTTTTCAAAATTACTCAGTGTTTCCTCAAGTTCTGCCTCGTCTGGCTGAAGAATATGGGATGCATCAGGAAGATATTTCCGTAATAAAGATACATGAAAGACATCATGTATTCCAGAAAAAAAAAGCGGTAATACGAGTCGATAGGCACGATCTCCTATCTTCTCATGAATCTCATACGGCCCAATATATCGTGGAGACAACTTTCCTTTCTTTCAAAATCTTACAACGCCTCTGAAAGGTGAAACCTTCAAAAATACTCTGTCTCCTGCCTCAAATACCAATGGTCTTCGTCGAACATTTTCATATTTGGCCTGTCTGTCTTGAGCTGTTCTCATTCTCTGTCGAATCAGCTTCACTTTTTCAGTCATATCTCGGATCATGTCAGGTCCAATCTCAGGTACCTCAGAGATGTCATCTCAATACAGAGAGGATCTGCACTTTTTGCCGTACAACGCTTCAAACAGTGCCATCTCTATACTCATCTGATAGCTGTTGTTGTACAAAAACTCACAAAGTGGCAAAGAATCTTGCCAACTAGTGCCAAAATCTAGCACTACAGCTCTCAGCATATCCTCTAGTGTCTGGATAGTCCGCTCTGACTGTCCATCTGTCTGAGGATGATATGCGGTACTCAGATGTAACTTCGTACCTAGAGCATGCTGCAAACCGTGCCAAAAGTGTGAAGTAAACCGAGGATCACAGTCTTATACAATTGACTTCGGCACTCCATGCAATCTGACCACTTTTCTGACATAAATCTCTGCCATTTGGTCCTGTCTGTACGTCATCTTGTACGAATTTGTTCATGTCTGTACGTCATCTTGTACGGAATAAAGCATGCTGATTTGGTCAATCTGTCAATCACAACCCAAATCGCATCACAACCTCTGGAGGAACGTGGTAGCTACGTCACAAAATCCATGGAAATGTGATCCCATTTCCATTCAGGAATAGATAAGCTCTGCAACAGACCTCCTGGTTTCTTTCTTTATGCTTTTACCTGTTGGCAATTCAGACATCTGGATACAAACTCCGCAATATTTGTTTTCATCTGTTTCCACCAGAACTGTCTTTTCAAATCATTATACATCTTTCTACCACCAGGAGGAATACTGAATCGACTACTGTGCGCTTTTGACAATATCTGTTGTTTCAATTCTGAAACATCTGACACAACAAGACGATTATTCACATATAATACATCATCACGAACCTGATATTTGGATTGATGTCCTGCTCTGACCCTTGCAATCGAGTTCTGAACATTTTGATCAACTTTCTGAGCTTCTTTAATTCTCAAAATCAGCTCTAGTTTGACTTGAATAGCGTAGAGTCTCAACGGTTTACAATCTGTTTCAAATACTAATCCAGGCAAACAGCAATCTTCAATCAAATGTGAAACACCAATTGTCGATAAGGATAAAGAACATACCTTACGACTCAGTGCATCAGCTGCTGCATTTGACTTTCCCGGATAGTACTTGATTTCACAATCAAAGTCTTTCAATAAATCAAGCCATCTTCGTTGCCTCATATTCAGTTCTGACTGTGAAAACAGATACTTCAGACTCTTCTGATCAGAATAAATCTCAAATTTCTCACCGTAGAGGTAGTGTCGCCAGATCTTCAAAGCAAATACAATGGCCGCAAATTCAAGATCATGAAATGGGTAGCGCGTCTCATGTGGCTTCAACTGTCTCGAGGCATAAGCAATGACATGGCCCCGCTGCATCAAAACACAACTCAATCCTCGGTGGGAAGAGTCACAATAAACAATAAAATCACAAGTACCTGACGGAATAGTCAACACCGGAGCACTGTTCAATCTATTCTTCAACTCTAAGAAACTGGATTCACACTCCTCTGACCAAACAAATGGTGCATTCTTCTGCGTCAGATGAATAATCGGCTTAGCAATACTGGAAAAATCTTTAATGAAGCGTCGATAATATCCTGTCAAACCCATAAAGCTGCGTATCTCTGGTACAGTTGTCGGTCTCGGCCAATTGATCACGGCCTCAACTTTGCTAGGATCGACAGAAATTCCATCTCCAGATATAATGTGACCCAGAAATACCACTTGTCTCAACCAAAACTCACATTTCGACAATTTGGATACAGTTTCTCAGTTCTCATAGTTCTCAATACAATTCTCAAATGTTCGGCATGATCATTCAAATTCTTGGAATAAATCAGAATATCATCAATGAAAATTACCACAAAATCATCAAGGTACTTCTGAAACATACGGTTCATCAGACTGATAAATACAGCTGGAGCATTTGTTAAACCAAACGGCATGACTACAAACTCATCATGGCCTTACCTGGTTCTGAAAGCTGTCTTCGAGATATTAGAATCTCTGACTCTCAGCTGATGATAGCCAGATCTTATATCGATCTTGGAATATACAGAAAAACCCTGAAACTGATCAAATAAATCATCGATATGAGGCAAAGGGTATTTGTTCTTTACCGTAGCCTTGTTCAGTTGCCGGTAGTCAATGTAGAGTCTCATTGAACCATCTTTATTTTTGAAAAATAATACTGGAGCACCCCAAGGAGAAACACTCAGTCTGATGTAACCCTTGGCTAGTAAATCTGCTAATTGTTCTTTCAATTCAATCGGTGCCATCCTTTATGGAGCTCTAGAAATAGGAACTGTACCTGGTACCAACTCAATGCTGAAGTCTATCTCTCTGACTTGAGGCAATCCCGGAATCTCATCTGGGAAGACATCAGCAAACTCACATACCACTGGCAAATCAGCCAATGATGGGCTCGATTTCAATACGTCAACTGAATATACAAAAAATCCCTCTGTTCCTTGCTGCAATAATCGAGTCATAGACATAGTAGATATCAAAGGAATTCAAGCTCTAGAACCCTTACCGTAGAATTTCCATTCATCAGCCGTATCGGGTCTGAATCTCATAATCTTATGGAAACAATCAACGGTTGCTCTGTAATTGGTCAGCATATCAATACCGATAATACAGTCAAAATCAGACAATCCAAGTACAATACAATCTAATTCAATCTCATGGCCATCATACTGTCGCATACAATGTTTAACAGAATTCACTGATATCAATCCTGTCCCCAAAGGAGAAGAGACAGATACTACAACAAATAAAGACTCAATAGGCAATGCATGAATCGATGTAAATCGCCCCGAAATAAATGTATGGGATGCACCCGTATCCATCAATACGTAAGCAGGATAACCACAAAGAAAACAGTTACTTGCAACAACATCATCTGGTGCTTCCTGGGCCTGTTCTTCAGTCAAAGCAAATACTCTGGCCTGCTGTCTCGGAGGCTGGCTAACTGTCTGACTTCCTCCTGGCCTCGGCTGTGACTGAGTAGAGGCTGGCTGGAATGAGTGAATAGCAGATGCTCGTCTATCAGGCTGTGCCATTGATCCAGCTGATTCTGCTCCCTGGGATCCCTGAGAACCTCTCTGTGGGTATACTCTTAGAAAACTCTGCACGCTTGTATTTTCTGTACGATACAAGGAAAAATCTTTGATAAAATTCAGTCTTAAGGATTTTCCAAGTAAGAACCGTACCTCTATGCTCCAAAGCTCTTTTTGTTGTGAGCCACCAATTCTTTGCAACATCATGCAACTGGTGCCCGATTAGTTTAACTCTTCGTTCATATGACTAATCCAATGAATCAAACAACATCTCAATATCATCTAGCCAATTCTCACAGTCAACAGATGTCTCAGTTCCTTTTAAGAGTCGGCGGTTTAAATGACTTAAATCTCTTCAGTAGTGTTTCCATCGGTGTTGCGGTGACATCCATCGGATTAGCTGAGGTACTACCCTATTCTGGGACTCTTCGAGGAGTCATATCTGATTATCAAAATGATTAGTACTCAAATATAACAAATCTGTTTCAGTCCTCCTCTGATCATCGTACCTCTGATCGAGAATCGGTTCTGATTCATTCTCATTTTACACATTACCAATCAAATCAGATAATCAGGTAAACATGTAATATTTAAAGCAGTAAAGCATGCTAGCAATACAGAAGCAGGAAAGAAAACTAAATCTACCCCGCTCACTAGCTTTTATTTCAATCTACGGAACCTACTACTCTGAAACCACCAGCTGTGGGAACCCGGACGCTAATTCATTTCTTAATCATTCTTGGGAATAATTGGATCAATTAAATAAATTGGGTCTAAATTTTTTTTTGTTTTTATACAAATACGGAACATAACAACAATCAATCTAATATAAACATTAAAAGTAAAAGTACAAGTCTTGTACAAAATACATCTACATCAAACTAGGGTTCAACCACTACGTCACAAGTGTCGAAACCAAATCTACTTCTGGGCCCAGATCTCCAAGCTAATCTGTAATCTCTCGTCCTTTTCTCGACCCTGATCCTATCCCACATGTTGTTATGCACACATACAAACACAACAACAGCCGGATAACTCCGGTGAGAATAATATTCCCAGTATAAACAATGTATACATGCAACCATATAGACCGATATAAAAGCATGAAACAGATATCAATAACATGTATCTAATCTGACATCATGAATCGATATAAAACTATATATAAACTCGTGACTCAACATCTCAGACTCGACTCTTCTCTACTCTAGGGATCCCGGTTCCTGGACATTGGCACAATATATCGAATCTCCGCAATAGAAGCCGATCCGCTCCTATGCAACATCGATATAAACCAACATTCAGTGTCTAGGCATATCCGCCAAAGACTTGGCACCTCCGCTATTGACTAGGCACCTCCGCCCATGACTCAATATGTAAGGCCCGAGAATTTGGTTATTATAATCGGACATGATTTGTTGATAATTGATGTGATTACAGATGTATTGTATCGGACCGGAAAATACGAGAGAATATACAAAACGTGTGCGAGGACAGTACCCCTCGCGCATATGCGCGACACTGATAGGCACATATGCGCGAGGCAGGCAGAGGACCTCGCGCATGTGCACGAGATAGGGCGCGCATATGTACGAGGAGGTGTGCTCCAAAATGTTAAGTCCAGAGAACCTCGCGCATATGCGCGGAAGAAGGGCGCGCATATGCGCGAGCTGTCACAAAGAGAAATTCCGAGACCCGTAGGTCTCGCGCATATGCGCCGGTTGGTGTCACGCATATGCGCGAGACGTGCAGACCAAAGAATAAGACACTTGTCTTTTCCATGCAATATAAGGTGTATTTGACTCATTCTTCCTCATTTTGCACTTCACATCACCGAAAGACATCTTCAGAAATTCCCTTAAGCTTCCTTCTAGTTTAGATTTTGAATTGTGAGAGATCCAACCGCAAGATTGTCAATCCGATTATAAATTCTTGCTCCTCTTGCTTCAAGCTACCAAAAGATGTAAGTATTATTATGTTCTTGCTTGTTTTGGAAATATAATGTTGGGGAAATTAGATTTTGAGCTATATGATATGTTCTTGATATGTTGAGATACGTAGAATCGAAACCGGATCAAAGAAATGAGATCGTATGAGATTGTTATGCATTTCAGCATATTTATGGTTGGGATTATACAGATTTTGTGACTTGTATATGATATTGGTTGATGAGGATGAATCATGGTTATTGATTATTGATGTTTGAGTTGACCGGTATCGTGAGATTTCGCCATTATGCCGTTGAAATGTACCGAGATTGAATATTGATCTGTATGTGTACTCCTTTGAGTTAGAGGTTGATATGGTACATTGTATGTATGTCTTTCAGATGAGACTGGTATTGACAGTTGGATATCGAGATTTCAAGACTTCGACTTGTTCAAACCGAAACTACGACAAGAAAGGTATAATTCATGTTGGTTCGGGAAGAGACAACTCGAGTTAGATTTGATTCGAGTTTCCCAAAATCACATACTAGATTTCTATACCTTGCTATGCTTGTGCTTTATTTTGATTTATGTATAAGCATTGAGATAGGAGAGTCATTGGCAGAATCGCCAAGTTCTAGACGTTGAGTGGTATCGAAGCAAAAGAGAAGATCGGCTCCGGTTGTAGATATTCGATACAGACAGGGCCAAAGTCTAGGAATAAGATGTACCGCCACCACGATTGGGAGGGTAGGTGGGAGACTTGTTACGTCTTATTCACATCGGAATCCCTAGATTTAGATATGAATCGAGTCAAGAATAAGAGTCGAAGATGTGTTATCTGTATTCATTAATGTGTTACAATTAATGATTCATGTATCATGATTTTGTATTTCCTTGCTTAACATGCATGTATACATGTTTTATTCTTGGATTTGTTCTCACCGGAGTTTCCAGCTGTTGTTGTGTCTGTATGTGTGCATGACAACAGGTGGGACAGGATCAGGGTCGAGATAAAGATGAGAGATCGAGATAGCGTGGTGATTTCGGGCATAGCAGAGGAACTAGTAGTGTGTACATTTGATATGTAATGGGTAAAAAACTCTAGTTTGTACGATTTGAATGGAACAAAACGTATATCCACTTTTGTTAAAATAAAATAAAGATGGCGTTTGTGTATGATTTATATACAATTGTTTTTTATATTAAAAGAAAAAATTTTGACCCACATTTTCTAGCAAAGATCCACTTAATCCCAAAGATAATTGAGTTGAGCCCGGGTCCCCATACAATACGTGCTTTGCTATAACTCTTTTGGCAGTCCACAATGGCATGGTGTTTAGCTAACCAGTCCATTGCAAGAATGATGTCAATCTCAATCATATTGAGTTGAATCAGTTCTGCCTCAAAAATTTGTTTACTGATACAAAGTTTACAGTTTCGATACACCTTGTGAGATTCAATTGTTTTGCTAGCAGGTGTTGCCACTCTTAACGGTTCACTAAGGATTTCATGTTCAAGTTTCAGCTTTTTAGCAAATCTTCTAGACACAAATGTGTGTGTGGCACCACAATCAAACAAATCATATGCGGGTATTTCATTGAATAAAAAAATACCTGCCACTACTTCATTGGTGTTATCAGCTTCCTCCTGGGTTATTGCGTACACCCGAGCTTTAGTTTTGTTTTCCTTTGGTTTGCTGGGTCTCGTCCCTTTGTCTTTGTTGTTTGAACAGTCCTTAATCTGGTGACCCACTTTTCCGCATTTGAAACAAGCACCCGTTTTTCGATAACATTCCCCAAAGTGCTTTTGTCGACATGTATCGCACCACTTTCCTTCTGCATTATCAGCACCGTTGAAGGTTCCTCTTGAAGGCCCACTTGAATAGTTTGGCTTTTTGAATTTTGGACCATTTTGAGCAGATTGACTGACCAATGGTCTCTTGTTCTTGTTCTCATCTTCGCGGCATTTGATATCCGTCTCCGTGCTCATTGTTGCGCCCATCAAATCAGCAAAATTATTCGGCTTGAATACTGCTAAAGCCGATTGAATCCAGCTGTTTAGTCCTTTCTTAAAACGATGCATTTTAAAAGTTTCATCAGACATGATTGTCAGAACATAGGTTCCTAGATCATTGAACTTCGAAGTGTATTCCATCACCGCCATATCTTGTGTCTGCTTGAAGTTTTCAAACTCACTCAACTTCTGCAGACGAAATTTGGCTAGGTAGTATTGTTTCAAAAACTCTCTCCTGAAATTTTACCATGTGATTTGTTCCACCTCAGCCAGAGATGGTGACACAATCTCCCACCACTTTCTTGCTCGATCCTATAGAAACGGTGCTAAAACTTCCACTCTCAATCCTTCCGGCACTTCCAGTAGGTGTAGTTGCTATTTGACATTCTTGAGCCAGTTATGGCTGACTTTCGGGTCTGGGTTCCCATCGAAAGTTGGAACTCGATTCTTTTTGAGGGATTCATAATGGTATTTAATTCCACGCAGTTGTGGTTCCGGTGGCGGCTGAATGGCGTTGGCAAAGGGATTCACGATTCCTTGCAATGTGGCGGCTACAATGGTAGCTATGGCCATCATATCTTCCTGGCTGAGATTTACCCTTGGGGGATTCTCATCCTCGTTTTGGTTAGCTCTTCTGGGGTTTCGATTATTTCTTGGTGGTCTGCCTGCCATTTCCTATAAACATATATTATATTAATTTATTACCATAATGTATAATCAAAATAATTTCATTAAATTCTGAAATTCATACAATCAGTCGTTTCCAAACAAATGATTAGCCAAATAGTTCTAGATACAGTCAATGCCTAATCTAGAGCTCTTTCTCTACTCGTCTATAACCTCTCCATCTCCTACTGCTTCGCCGATTTCCTCCTCCTAGGGTTTTCTTCTTGGTTAGCTTGAAGTTCTTCTAAGAGTTCCTCCATATTGATCATGTTATTCTGTAGCTGATCAATATGATTTTGTAATTGTGTGTTGCGGTGGTCAAGGTTGTTTACTTGCTCCTGAAGCTCCTGTATCATTGATTGGTTTATTTTCTCATCGATTTCTTGTTCTTCGATTCGTTCCTCAAGACGGTGTTGTGTTTTGAGAAGGCTGTCATCCCGTATTTGGAGCGTAAAAATTCTATCCTGAGCTTTGTTCAACTCTTTCTTAGTGATCTCATGTTGACGTTACGACTCTAGATGATAAGCAGCATAAAGTTTAACGTCCTCGCGTAGTCTCTTCTCTTCCTCTCTAGCCTCACGAAGATCTTCCATCATGCACACATTATTCCCATCCAACTGGTAGTTATCTCTCTCGAGTTTTTCATTTTTTTCTTTCAATGTTTTAATTTCTGTCTTCTTTTCCTGAAGTTGTTTTTGAAGTTCATTTATAATGTTTTGAAGATCCATGTTGGTCTCCTATAAAGATAAAAAGAACATTTTCATAAGATACTCATTAAATTTTAAATGTGCAAAAATTTAGAGATAATAAAATTTTTATTTAGAAAGAAGTAGATACACTTAATACTTCTTTTTTTCCAATCATATTTTCATTATAATCCTGATAATTTTATTACAATCCTGATACAAATCTAATCTATCATCTCTCTTCCATCGATGTCGATGTCACTGTCGTCTCCGGCCACCTCCATCGGTGCCTCCTCCTCCTCTGCCATGTTCTCTACCACCAGATGCAAGTGGTTGTTTTGGTCTTGAAGTTGGTCTATAGTGCTTTGGAGCCTTGAAATGTACCGCTCTTGTTTGGCGCTGAACTCCTCCTGTCGCTGACTAGCCTGAGCAGAACGTCCTCGCTCTATCTCCACTCTCTCCAGCAAATCCCTGTTGAGTGAGGCTAAGCGAGCGATGCGAGCTGAATCAGTCGGTATCTGTAGAAGTTGGCTCTCAGCCAAGTCCAAGTGATGAGTCAATCGCTGTACGTCAGTCTCTAGTATGTGCCTCATCTCATTAAGCTCCTGCTTTTCCAGTTTCTCCTTAGCCAGTTGCGCCTTCAAAGTCGCTATCTCCCTAGCTTGATTATCGATGGTAAGCTGACGCATACGAAGGGCAGCCTGCGCGCGCGTACGTGGAGAAGCCATTTCCTAGGATAAAGATCGAGGTAAAGCATCATAATCGTATAAAGTATAGAAAGGCACAAATAATAGAAACAAAGTTGTCGTGGAAAATTTTCGATACCAAGGATTGCAGAACGATTGAAGGGATAGATTTTTGAAGTCGTTCAAAAATTTAGGGAACAAATGAAAGTTGGACTCGGAATGGGATAGACTAGGTTTTTGCCAAAATTTGACAAAACTTTTGCCAAATTTTGACTTTGTCAAATTTTGTCTGTCAAAATCCCAGCGGGATTATGAACCTGGCGGCTCTAATACCACTTAAATGTTACGCCCCGTGTCCGAAGCGTCAGTGACATCCAGCATTGTTTAAAAATTACTTGAAAACAATTAAGCTTCGTATCGAAATGCCAAAAACAAGTCTTTTTCATAAATCAAACATTGTCTTTACAATGACAATAGAACAACAATTACATCAAAGTTTTGCGGAAACGAAACAGAAGAAAATAATAAAAATCTCAATTCTTGGGCTTGACTTTCGATCACCATCCCCAGAACGCTTCCTGCTCCTCTTCATTCAGCTGTTCTTCATTTCAATCTGAAATTTGTAAGGGGTGAGTGTTTTAGGAAACACTCAGCAAGTGGGGGGTCGATCGATTTCCAAAGATACATATAGAAGTTAATCTTTAAAACATTTCTTTAACAAACTTTCAAAAATTAATACTTTTAACTAACAGAAACGAATCGAATATGAGACAGAGGTTAACAGATGATTCAGAGCATTTTAGAAACAAATCAGATCATTTTAGAACAGACAAAACACTATTACTCATCACATTTCCATGGTCAAATTGTTCCCAATATGTTAGTACTCTGAGGGCTGAGGCCAGAACATGGTTTTATACCTACAAATGGGGGCCAGACAGAACATGGTTTTATACCCACCAATGGAGGCTAGACAGAATTACAATTCTTGTCCCATTTCAAATCAATTCGTAACAGTGCAACACAGAATTAAAATTTAACAGAGAGAACTTATCATAGTTTCAGATATCAGAATTTCAGACGGATTCAGCGGAGTCAAAGAATTTCGAATAACAGAAGAAACATATAATCGATCAAAATTTTAATCAGAACAGATTGTCATTTTCGAAAAAGGGACACACATACAAGCATGTCATGTCATATATATACGAGGTTTAAAAATACAAGCAACATAAATATCAAAAACCCACTTACAGTATTTTGAAGGTAGGTTCGAACGTTGCAGATCTTGGCACGAATTTTCCTTTCAAAAGTTCGGCAGCACTTCGACGTGACTTTAACCAATGCGATCTTCAATCGAGCAGCACTTCGACACTGGATAGTAGCTCTGGACTGCACGAAAATTCCTTCCTCCTCCTTTCTTGACTTCGGCCGAGAGCTTGTAAAATGAGGGGGAAGAACCGAATTTTTTTATGCCCTTTTGGAGTGTTTTTCTTTCCACCTTGATGTAGTATTTATAGGACAAACAATTGCTCTTCATCTAGCCCTTGGCCGAAATCTTGGGGTCCAAGATTAGCCATAAATGTAGTCCGAATTCCCATGCATTCTTCAAGAGTCACCTTGGTTTTCTATAGGGTCATTTCCTACATCATTAATGTGTCCTGGTCTTTCAGCTCCTCTCTTAGCTCCTTCATGGATTAATTCAAAGGTCATCTCTTGCATATTAGTTTTGTCCAAACCTTTAGCTCCTATTCTAGCTCCCTTTTTGGTCTTGTTAGGACAAGCTTGTTTTAGCTTCTTTGAGCTGAAATATCGAGTCCCTGAGCTAGGGTTTTACTCCCCCAGTGACAACTCTTTGATGGATGCGGTTTCTTGTAGCTTAGCTTCATGTTGAGTTAATCTCCGAGCTTTGAAGCTACTTCCTTGAGTTAAGTTAGCTGAAATCTAAGTTCATATTTAATTTTATAGTTAGAATGAAAGTTGTTGAGCTTATAGTAAGCTAAATTTCAAGTTGTGTTTTTCTTACATGATTTGCTTCGGATCAAATTTTCCGGGTTCTCACAGCTAAAGATTTCAGACAAATCATCATTTGTTTCATGTCAAAACACTTCGTCTTCAGTCGGAATCTGATTTTGTTTCTCCATCAGATTCTTCTTGACTTAAGATTTCTTTTTCTTCATATATACTCTCATATGAGGGAATGTCATCAAACTGATATACATGAACTAGATCTTGTAATAAATTTCTTCCTCGATAACTGGAATTGATTCGAAGCGCCTTATTCCGTTTCTATCATTTTTTGGACAGTTGGTCGAAATATGAGCTCTTACACTACATGTCTAGTAATCACAATCTTTTAAAATTTCATTAGCTCTGGTTTGAGCTCTTCGAAAGGTTTCTTTGTTGGTTTTCGTCTCGTGCTTCGAGATACACTCGATGCTTGGGATAACATTCTACATTTGATGGTCCACTTCTCTATCCAGATTTATAAGATCAGGTTTTTTGTCTAGACTATACTATTCTTGTTTTCAAAGAATTTCCTCCACTTCTGCCATAAAGATGAGATCTGAAACTCTTTTTTTTTTTTTTTTTGCCTTTGCGGCTTACTTTCAATGATTGGTGGAAGATCATTTTCTTTACTATATAAAAGGTGCATTTATTTATATTCGTTAATCATTTGTAATTCTTTTGTAATGCTGCCATATGACACCATTCTGCTTGTTTTCCTTTAAGAAAAGATGCTCTCTTGTTAGATTATCTGGTTTGCCTGGGATATATTCTCTTATTAGTATTTCTCTGTAGGAACTTGGCATTTGGCAAAGAAAAGTTGCATTTCTATACTTTTTTTCAATCCCTGAATTTCATCTATATTTATTAAATAAAATAATATTTTTATGAACTAAACAGATGTCATATAATTCAAGACTATACATAGCTCAAGTATATATTTTTTTCTTCTCTGTGTCTTGACTGTTAATGAAACGTCCACTACTCATTTTTCTTTAAAATGTACTAGATTTTTTTTCTATTATACTCATTCGGCCGAATATATACATATACATAAACATATTTTTAAAATAACTTTGTAACATTTAAAAATAAAACAACCAACTATATTTGAAAATCCAAAGGAAAGAATTCAAAACAAAAAATCATCAATCGGTTATCAAACCTAACTTAGCAATATTGCAAAATAAAACCAACTCTAACATCCTCTCAAAAACCTCTTAAAAGCATCATAAAATTCTTAAAATCTTTAACGTAAATTTAAATCATAAACTTAATTTAAATTGTGAAAAACTAGCGTTGGTCCTCAGGTTATGTACACCTTAAGTCCAGTAGGATCAACCATCAAGACCCTCATTAACATCACGTCACGCTCACCTGCATCGATCACACCTAATGAGTCTATTGACTCAGCAAACCTTAACCATGATAACAAGTAATACATATACAATCACATGCAACATTGAAAATACTTTTACTTAACACGCATAAACTTAAACATTTTTCTTTTCATCATATCATAACATATTCCTTTCATCATATATGTATATTTTTCTCTTTTATAGAATTTGGATCCTTAATTGTGACTTTCGTTTCAGCTGAATGTCGATGGATCCATCTACGTGTAACATAAATACTAGGCGGCAGGGACATCAGCGACACTCTCACCCGTCAATTGAGCCTTGGCCTTACATATCATCGTATCATCATAATCATCGTATTAGTCACAATCACTTCACCTCCTTCAACTTTCATATAAAAATCATTTTTTCTTTTTAAACCAAACATGCAATAAATCTTTTAGCATTATCGTTTCATCATAAAATTCCATAAAAATTTATAATAAATATATTAACATATTTTACACCATTCAGGACACTGCCAGTGTGACTAATAAATTTTGGGTGTAAAATGACCATTTTACCGCTAGTAACATATTTTCTCGTATTTAACCTTAGACCTCGGAACGACGTCCCAAATCGTCCCAAACCTATCCTAATGCCCTAAAATACTCCTATAAATATTTCTTAGGCATAAAATTTATATTTTCGATAGGTTTCCCGTTTTGTTTTTAAACTTAGTTGTACTTCTCGGTTTTGTCTCGCATGGACTCGAAATTTAACCAAATTTCACCAAACTTGAACCAAAGCTTCCTAACACATAACTAAGCCATATTGAACTCAATTCAATCCCACAAAGTCCTTGGAACACGTCCCCAACAGCTGCTGGTTTTCTGCATAGGTGTCCTAGTTCTAATAGGATTCTAACATAGGCTAGCTTCAACCCCAGCCCCTTAGCCTCACGTTCATACCCTTGGCCACCCCCTCAGGACCCTAACCAAACCATAGGTAAGCTTTTGGACAGAATCTAACCATCCTAGAAGCCACAGCCATCCTCTCACGCGCGGTCCTACAGCCCCGTGATCTCCCTAGCCCCTTGATCCTACCATCGTGCAGCCACCCTAGGACCATCACACAGCCCCTTTTGGTTTCTAGGTCGTGCCCTAACTGCAGCCCAGGCCGTGTCCTCCCATGTAGCTGAGTTCGAAACCCTAACACATGCAACCAAGGATTTTCGTTTGAGCCGTGCCTCCCCGAAGTCCAGCGTTCATGCGACCTGTTCTAAACCTCCTAGACAGTCCCTAACTCATTCCTTTTAGGGTCCTATCTTGGCAGGCCCTTGTGTGAGAACCATACTATGAGTTTCATGTTCAATACCAAGCTTTTCCATGTATATATCATAAAAACGAGAATTATAAACGAGGCATCAGCTTTTTCATGAAACTATATATATGTTCACATGTACTATGGTAAGAACGATGAGAAAAGAAAGATTAAGGTGTGCTTTTGCGTATATTACGCTCGAAATACGACTTGCGATGCGAAGAACGTTGGCAAGGATGAACCCTTGTTGAACTCCTTCAAGAAAAACGTGACTTTCCTTCTCAAGGGTGGTGGGTGCGGCCGAGTGGTGTGTGAGGGGAGAGTCCTTGTGTCCTTGTGGGCTTGTGTGCGTGTGTTATGTGAGGTAAAGTGAGGGTTTTAGGCTTTTTATTTTAAATTAAACACATGGTGTAAGCTTATATCCATTAATTTGGTGTAATAGGTCCATTCAGTCCATTAGTAAATATTTAAAATATTTTGTTTAGGAAAGTTCGTGAAATTATTAGTTGAGTTCTCGAAAAGTTCATTTTTCTATCGAAAATTGAATACTGGTTTAAAATACGAGTCGACACGTAAAAACTTCTCAAAAGTTACTATTTTCAAAAGTACAATATACCATTTACCATATATGAAATAATTAAATTTAATTATTTAATAAAAATATTTCCCTCGTGTGGTCCCCGATCTCCGTTCCTCGATCCCGTGTCGAATAGTCATTAAAAACATAATTTTTATGCATTCATGTAGAAGAGTACTTTTTAAGCAGATAACTGTGCACACATTATTTAATTCATGAAATTAAAACTATTTACTTAGTCATTTTCTATTTTCCCTATATTTGCATGCAGTTGGATTATGTCATCTTATTTTTGGACTTTACAGTTAAAATTGTGTACTCTTATAAATTGTGTTTTAAATAGGATAGTCATTCTTCCGGCTATATCGCTAAGAGATTATCCTGCTATGACTAAATATTTGGTTTATGTCGAAGTTATGTCCCGAGCAATTTTAACTTATCTCATAAGACTCATTTCTAAAAATTTTATAAGTCCTTTGTTGAGATCAAGTGTCCCTACTCGATTCTCATAGCCGATATTTAATCATCTATGAGATCTTCTATGTTTGTTTTAAATCTAGTACATCAAGGTTAAGCATAATAAGGATGTATTGATTCTAAAACAGTTTTTTCATAAGGTGTTTGTTGTAAGATAATTTTATTTCTCCTTGACCGTGTTCTTGCTGGGTGTGATTCTCCACGTGTATGAAAATTTGTTTGGGTTCCTCTCATGTTTGTTATATAGGATCTCACACTTTCCCTTGGTGGTTCTTGAGAAGGTACCCTGTTAAATAGAGATTGTTCACCTCCTCCAGTTGTGTTCATTTTCATATCTATGCCCTTGATGTTTTCAAAAGACTCTGCAACGTTTTGTAGATCATCGATACCGATCCTTTCTATAATAGTCATCAAATTATTTTATTTTATGAGATATTTTTGATAAAATTGATCATTTTTTCGTCGTTGATCAAAGGTTTTTGCACTACTTTGACATTCTTTATTTGATCTAATAAGGGTTCAATAAAGGATGTGGGAACCTTTATTTCGAGATCTTTTTACTAGAACTGAGTTGTTCTAGGTTTTGAATTCTTGTTTGAATATTTTTTAATGTTCCAAAAATTTCTTCTTATTTTTCAAGAATTTTTTCAATTTTACGTGGTACATAATATAGTCGATTACCATAATTTTACTTTTTTTTGGAATTATCTAAGATCTACCGAAACTTTTCAGAGGAATCCGAGACAATTTCTAAGAATCTGTTAATTTGAGTCATAACTTTACTTCGGTAGTATGATTTGCTCCTTATATGCAACATTAGTTAGATTTCCTTATTTCAAATATTCTAAAATATTTGAATAAAATCTAAAAAAAATAAATCTCGAACGTATGTTCGGATCCATAATTTTGAGAAACATCTCATCCTCAAACATTAGAATTACACAATAATAATAATAATAATAAAGCATGTCTCAACTCGATCTTGATTTGATCGAGTTCGAGTCTAGTTCAAGTAGCTTGACTTTTCACACAAGTCACGTTCAAGTTTTTTAATTGTTTCCGCTTGAGCAATTATAATTGTTTCTGCTTGAGTAATGGTCTCTCACCAAATTGCAATATGGCTCATCACCGATTTTTACTATTACAATATTATTTGTATTTTAACATAAATTTAATTAATTAAAAAATTCGATTAAACCCCAAAAAAAATTCACAAAATATAATACTATACAAGCGTGCAACATGTGTGTCGAGACACCATACATATATCTAACATATCTAATCTAACATACATATAAATATATGACTTTTAATTGTGAATTTTCTAATATGTCCTTGTTCATTTAAGTTAGAAAATTAAATCAATAAGTTATCTTATGTTTTTTTTTGTGTGTAATTCATTTTCTATCTTAAATTAATTTGAACATTAATACACATTCCTCTTTCTTTCCTAAATTTTATGCCAAAAAATTTATTTATTTACATTTCCTTGTTCATTTAAGTTAGAAAATTAAATTATTAGGTTTTTTAAGGGTTTTTTTTTGTAATTCATTGTCCATCTTAAATGGATCTGGACATAATACACATTCCTATTTATTTTCTAAATTTTATGCCATTTAATACACATTCCTATTTATTTTCTAAATTTTATGCCATTTATGCCAAAAAAATTATTTAATTACATTTGTTAGTCAATTTTTTAACAAGTTGATTTGTAAATATGAACTAATAAAATCATATATTATATAGATATTGAAATATGATAAAGATTATTTGTAATAATATTTTTTTAGCCTTACATCTAACATACATATATGTCACTTTCAATTGTGTTTTCCTCTATGTACCCTTATATTTCTAGATTTTGCAATTTGGCTTCATGTAGGCTAAACTTTATCGTTGCTTACTACCATTTGATTGATATATGGGCCCATTTATTTCCTTACTATGTTTCTTCCTTTTCCCTTACCGCTTCACCATGGTCATTACTGTTGATGGGTTAATTCATCCACCTTGCGGTGAACTCACCACTCTCTATCGCCTGCAATTTGTTTATGTCGTCGTGATCCTCAATTTCTCTATGTTCTTTTGGTTTTACTTTTTCTACTTTTCATGGCGTGGGGTAGACGGCCGGCTGCGATCTCGGGATTTGTCTCAAGGTATGTGTTTCTTTCTCTTCATTTCTCTCCTACTTGCTTTGTTGCTGCCCCTTTGAATCTTCCGAGTTTCTGTATTTTCTATGTGTTCTTCTAACATTATTTTCCCTCTCAGCCATGTGTTTTCTCTTAAAGAGTTTCATGTAATAATTTTAATTTGGCAGCGGCGCTGCTCAATCTCGGCGTGTTGGTGGTTTTGGTTTATCTACTTCCAATGGTTAGTTGCTCTGTTATTTTCACCATGTTTATTTGCATCGATTGGATTGTTTTTCCCCCTTTGATCTATTATTTTTTTTATCTTATGTGTTGCTGTCGTTCAATGATATAATTCCATCATGCAGAACGTATTGTATCTGTTCCTCTGGCGTGGTCTCCTATTTGTAAGTATTCTTCTGTTGTTTTCATCATGCCTTTATTTTACTTGGATTTTTTTTCCCTCGGTTTTCCGATGTTCCTTTTTCCTTCCTAAAATACGTGGGTTTTTTCCCCAATTGCATTTCTTTTTAAAATTCAGACAATGAAGAAGATATTGCTGGTATAAGTGTCTTGCCAATGGTGCCTTTATGTCAATATTGTGGCGCACATCGATTCCCTTGTGAAGCTCCATTTTTTTGTTGCGCCTGTGGTAAGATAAGATTGGCATCTCCTATTACTCCGATTGGCTTGCTGGAATTATTCAAGTACCCATCGTCCTCCTTGGCTATTTTATTTCGCCGTGAAGTACGATTGTACAATATTGTTTTCTCTTTCACTTCATTTGGGGTTAGGCTTTACAAGGAATTGGTTTCTCTTCAACTTGGGGTATACACATTTCGTGAGTCTGGCCAGATTTTCCATTCATTGCCACCACTTATACCTAATTCAGATGGTCCAAGGTATTTCCAACTTTATTTTTGGGACAACGATAATGAGTTGAAAAATAGGATGTTCGTTTACCCGTACATTGATGTTGACAGAGAACTCATGGTTTTGTTGATGGACATAATTAAAGTAAACCCTTATGCACAACTTCTAAAGAGGATAAATCAGTATTCTTCAATCAAAAACTTAAGATTGCATATTTCCAAAAATGTTCATGTTGACCAGAGATGTTATAACAGCCCATCCGCTGATCAAGTTGCGGCTATTTGGGTCGAAAGCAATGATGATGCTAACATTGCGCATGACAGGGACAGTTGCTCGTGGTCGTGATGGCAGACCCATCAAATACAACATTATTATGGTTGTTATGATCCCTTGCTGTAGAGGCCCGTGTTTCGTACTTGAAAATTTGCGGAATAATTTAAAAAAAAATTTCTCTTTAATTAAATAAAAAGCCTCATTCATAAAATAAACTGATAAAAATGGTTCAACGTTTAAAGTAGCAGCGGAAGTAAATATTTGTTTTAAAGTAACAACTAAAAAAATTTTCAACAAAATAAAAACTGAGTTTGGAATAAAAATAGTAAGTACTGAAAATGAGGTCCTCGGGTTCCTACTACTGCCGACCCACGATGGCTCACTGGTCCCCGCCCTCGGTCTCGACCTCATCAGTACCTACAACAATCAAGTCTAGTGAGTCTAAAAACTCAGCATGTAGTACCGAAACAACCAATATGCGTATATATGTGCAAAATTTCTATTATTTAATTTTAAATGGTTATTATTTTAAGAAATTGTAGATTTAATTGCATTTAAATCATTTACGTTATTTTTAAGGATTTTAAATCGCGTATTTCAAATTTTAGCTTTTTAGATATATACGCGAGACCGGACCGGAGATAGGAAATCGGAGATAAATTTTATGATCCAAAAATATTCCTAAATTTATTTCGAGCTAAGAAATAATTTATTTTGTTGAAATCAAGTGGATTTAAGTCTACTTTAATTAATTAATCACCAATTTAATTATAGGCTTCTTAATTCATCTAGATTGTGCTTAATTAACTTTTAATCAAGCTTATCTAACATAGGATTCTACTTAGCAAAACTTAAATAAAATCTTACACTAATTGAGAAGACAAGTCTCGGTCATCTCCACTCCACACAATTCCAATGAATACCATTTAACTCTCAACAACAAGAAAACAAAGGCCAACCAATCAACATGCATGTTTTTCCCACCAACTTGGCATCATTTACTCCCCCATGCACACCTTATTTGACCACAAGCCTTCACCATCTTCTTCACTTCCCCTAGAACGAAATATTAGAGAATTAGAAGCTCCCATTCTTGGCCAAGACAACAACAATAGCAAGGTGTCTTCATTTTCGTTGTCGTGTCTCCCGATCCGACGTCTTGTGTCGTTTATTGTAAAAAACAACTTAAGGCATGTCTATATTATTTCTTTGCTCTTCAATCAAGTTATATATCTATTTTTAAACCATTACATGTGCTTGATCCATGACAAAACCGAAATCATGTCAAGAACATTAGAAAAAAATCTGTGCAGAATGTTTTCTCAGCCACCTTCATGCTTCACGGTTGTTGTTGGTTTTGTGATTTCAGGGGTTGGCACGGTTCCAAGCACTCAAGGCTGCATCTAGACATGTACTAGGGCATGTTAGGGTCATGTTAGTCCATTGGTTCCAGCCCCTACACGCTGGAGGAAGAGATTTGATAGCAACTTCCCATAGCTGCCATTTCGAGTCTCAATTTCTGATTCTTGTTTGTCTAAGGCAAGGGTTCGGTTCTTGGTTGTCCTAGGGCCTATAACCATGGTTTGAACACTTTCTTAGCATGTCTAGGATGTGACCAAGATGACCTTTCATGGCTTGGTTCATGGTCTCATCGGCTTTAAAAATAAAACATGAGCGGCGCCCCATAGGTATTCATTTTTCTGTTTTTGGTCGTGTGTGTTGAGTTTCGAATTTATGGTGTCATGTGGGTTGTGGTTGGCTTCTAGCCCTTAGCCATGACTCATACAACACCTTAGCATGTCTAGCATTGACCATGGTTAACCTCATAATCATTGGATCCTTCATTTGACAGCAAAACACCCCACGATTGTGAGGTGTGTTCTCGGGTGGAGCTTGTGAGTGGTTTCGGGTGTTACTTGGATCATGGCTGGCCAAGGGCCTGTAGCCATGGCTAGAACCCTTCCCTAGCAAGCATAGGACGTGGTAAAGTTGGCCTTAAGTGTCTTGAGCCATGTCCCAAGTCAGTTGGACAGCAACAACGCAAGCCCCTTCGATGTTAGTTTTTCTGAATTTTGTTTGTGTGTGTGAAGCTTCGGCTTCTTGGTTTGTCGTGGATCTTGGTTGGCTTCTAGCCCTTAGCCATGGTTCACACAATACCTCATGATGTTTATATCATGCCTTGGTCATTCATATGGCCACTAGAATGATACATGACAGCAAGAACAAGCAACACTCCCCACGGTACAGCATATGTGTTCTCGAGTGGAACTTCAGATTTGTCGTAGGTGTTGGTTTGGATAGTGGTTGGCCTAGGGCCCTTAGCCATGGTTCAAATCACACCTTAGGATGTTGGTAAGAGGTTCTGGTCGGTGGTTCAAGCCCCAATGGCCAATAGTCTAAAAAACGAAGCAAGGAGGCGCAACAGCTGCTGCTGTAATTTCCTGGACAGAAACTGTGCCTTCGGTTTAGAGGTGTGTTTCGAGTTCTTGGTTGGCTTTTAGCCTATGGCCTTGGACTGGACAGTACCTTATTGAGTTAGGAAGGTCATGTTTTTGGCCGTTTGTGATTTGGTTAAGTTTAGAAGTCGTACGAGAATTTACGGTGCAATGTGCCAAAGTGACTCTCGAAAGAGCGTTTCATGATTTTGGCCTCCATGCACAATTTTCGTGTATTACAGCCCTTTGTATATATTTTCCAGTATTTTAGATGTATTTTAATCATGACTAAACGATGGCTCGATGTTGGTTCGGGTTGGTACGGAGTCATGGTTAGATACTAAGTTTGTTGGGCGTAATTGTCTCGTTTTTAGTTCGAATATGAAGTGTTGGTCAAGTTGAGATTATTGCATGTGTCTCATGTTAGAATTAGGTCGCAGTGAGCCTGGGAATGATCCAACTCATTTGTTAAATTAAAACAAGATAATAATTATATTACGTACATAAAAAAAATAGAAAATATTTATTTTTGAGATATATGCGATATGTCTTGTGGCCACCTTACGCTTATGGGATTGCTTCACCCGGTGACTTACGACCGGTTTACGATTATGTATGGGTACGGATATCCAGTCCAAGGGCTGTGATGATCTTTACCGTCCAGTATACTGTGGTTTAGTCTGATCAGACGTGCATGTTATGTTATGGGCCACTTGCGTAGAACATTATCTCTAAAGAAAAATTACGATATGATATGTTATGACGGGGCTCTATCGAGCAACTCTTTTATGTACGATTTTTCAGTTATGCACGTATTTATAATTACTCATGACACGATTTTCACGTGACGCTTTACGATACGATATTTTTACGTTGCATGCGATTTTATGATATATTTACTTGTTATTCACGATAGATGCATGCTGTGTCTTTAGACTCACTAGACTTGATTGATGTAGGTACTGACGATCCAGATGCTGAGGGCGAAGACCAGTGAGTTAGCTCGGATCGGCGGTAGTACGAACCCGAGGACCTCACGTTTATTTATTCAGTTTTATGTTCAAACTCTTGTTATAACTTTATATATATTTTAAGTTATTGTTTAAAACATTATTCAGTTTCCGCTGCTATGTTTATGTTAAACCGTTGGGTTATTTTACGAAAATTTTTACACGTTGCAATTTTATTTATTTAAAGAGAAAATTTTTAATAATTCCGAAAAATTATGAATTCGAATTACGGGCCCTCACAGTTGGTATCAGAGCGATGTTTCTTGTAAAGGGTTGTACTTACTACTGATCTTGAGAAGCTCACGAAGTCACGTCCTCAGTCTGTAAGTTCTAATTTCACGTATTACATTTTTTTAGCATGAAAGTTTACCAGCATGTTCTCATGAAATATTTTATCAGCATATTCTCATGAAAAATATTTATATGTTAAGATTATGTTTTAGCAAATATATATTTAAATTTCAAGAAAATAGTAGAAATATTGCATGTTGGTTACATAAGGATTTTACATGGTACAGTATGCCTCCTAGACGAGTTATTGACCGCCTGAGGGGTGCTGAAAGCGAGGCTGATCAGACACAGAACCGTTATGAGGATAGAGGTCCACCGCCACCTCCTCCACCATCTGATATGCATACCCAGATGATGGCGGGTATGACTCAGTTCTTCGCACAGTTTGCGGGGAACAATGCTGCAGCGGTGGCTAGGCCGCCTAGACCCGAGGCTATTTGTGAGCGGTTCTTGAGGATGAACCCGAAGGAGTTCACTGGGACGTCTGATCCCATGGTGGCTGAGGGATGGATTAAGTCCCTAGAGGTTACTTTCAGATTTATGGAGCTTGAGGATGTTGACAGGGTCCGCTGTGCGACATATCTTTTTGGAGGAGACGCCCGTCTATGGTGGGAGGGCGCATCTGTAGCTCTGGATCTAGCTACTCTCAGTTGGACGCGCTTTAGAGAGGTGTTCTTCTCTAAGTATTTTACTGATGACGTGCGTTCGAGGTTGACCAGGGAGTTTATGACCCTGAGACAGGGTGACATGACTGTTACGGAGTTTATCCGTAAGTTCGAGAGGGGTTGTCACTTTGTACCCCTGATCGCGAACGACGAAGGTGCCAGACTTAGGCACTTCATGGATGGATTGCGGCCGATCTTGCGTCGTGATGTTAGGGTTGTTGGCCCTACGACATATGAGGTCGCTGTCTCTAGAGCTCTTACTGCAGAACAGGATCAGAGAGATATCGAGAACGACCGCAAGGGTAAGCGGCCATTTCAGGCGCCCCACCGCCCTCTTCAGCAGCGTAAGAGGCCTTTCCATGGCCCATCGAGGAGCAGAGAGCAGCAGCAGGGACGTGTGGTCCCGAGGAGGCAGGAGTACCCGGTCTGTGCCAGGTGCACACGCCGTCATACCGGAACTTGCATGTATGGTTCTGGGAAGTGTTTCAAGTGTGGCGGTACAGGCCATTTGCTAAAGGATTGTCCTCAGGGGACATTGCCTACTCAGGGCAGAGTGTTTGCACTCCATGCAGCGAAGGCGAACCCAGGGACTATGCTCTTGACAGGTATCTTAAATCTTTAAGTTTTTATTTGGGAAAATTTTAGCATATTTAATTCAGCATTTTGGGATTAATTGCTTTGAATTATTGGGTTATAAGATTTGAACTTAGAAATTGTGATAAGATTGCATGTTCTATACGGATCGTTTTGGGAATCTAAGTTAGAAGAACTTTGACCTTTGCATGTCTATAGGATTAATTCTGGTTAATTATTGGATTTAGATAGATGTTCCAACCTTTCAGGAAGAATATTTATAGGCGGAGCTTCTACGAACGCCTTGATTGATTCAGGAGCCACTCATTCATTCATATCTGAGACCTTTGCGAATTCCATCGAGCTCAAGACGATTGGATTGGATATGGCTTATTCTGTGGTTATTCCATCTGGCGAGGAGATGGCAGCGACTAGCGTAGGACGAGACATAGACCTCGAGCTTCATGGAAATCTTGTCTATGCGGATTTGATCGTGCTGCCAATGCCAGAGTTCGATATTATCCTTAGGATGGATTGGCTGCACAAGAACAGAGTACTTATTGATTTTCAGCGGAGATCTGTTCTAGTCCGACCGCTTGGAAGGGAGCAATTCCTATTTGAACCTGACCGGTACTTTAATTTTCCAATCATGATATCTTGTATTCAGGCTAGGAAGCTCATGCTTAGGGGTTGTCGAGCATTCATTGCGACCATTATATCTGTTCCCGAGGTCTCCAGCCAGTCAGTTGCAGATGTCCCAGTTGTCAGGGACTTTTCAGACGTTTTTCCCGATGACGTCTCTGGTAGACCACCGGTACGAGAGGTAGAGTTTTCGATCGATCTTATGCTAGGTACCGCGCCTATCTCTAAGGCGCCATACAGATTAGCACCGTCAGAGATGGTTGAGCTCAAGAAACAGATTTAGGAGCTTCTTGACAAGGAGTTTATTCGCCCAAGTTTCTCTTCATGGGGCGCGCCTGTCTTATTCGTGAAGAAGAAAGACGGATCTATGAGGCTTTGCATTGACTACCGAGAGTTGAACAGGGTTACAGTGAAGAATAAATACCCACTTCCGAGGATCGAGGATTTGTTTGATCAGTTGCAAGGAGCCTCAGTATTCTCCAAGATAGATCTGCGATCTGGATATCACCAGTTGAGGGTGAAAGAAGCCGATACTTTTAAGACTGCTTTTAGGACTCGTTATGGGCACTTCGAGTTCCTTGTGATGCCGTTCGGTTTGACGAATGCGCCGGCGATCTTCATGGATCTCATGAATCGTGTATTTCAGCCGTATCTTGATCAGTTCGTTATTGTATTCATAGACGACATTCTCGTCTACTCAAAGAGTCAAGAGGATCACAACAGGCATCTGACCGCAGTATTGCAGACGTTGCAGAGGCACAAGCTGTTCGCTAAGTTCAGCAAGTGCGAGTTCTGGTTGGAGAAAGTGGCGTTCTTAGGCCACATCATATCTAGCAGTGGCATTGAGGTAGACCCAGCGAAGGTTGCGACCGTCAGAGATTGGGAGGTGCCGCAGAGTGCATCAGAGATCCGTAGTTTCCTTGGNAAGCAAGTGTGAGTTCTGGTTGGAGAAAGTGGCGTTCTTAGGCCACATCATATCTAGAAGTGGCATTGAGGTAGACCCAGCGAAGGTTGCGACCGTCAGAGATTGGGAGGTGCCGCAGAGTGCATCAGAGATCCGTAGTTTCCTTGGTCTAGCAGGATACTATAGCAAGTTTATTCAGGGTTTCTCCTCTATCGCAGTTCCACTCACGTCATTGACTAAGAAGAATGCTAAGTACGTGTGGAGCGATGAGTGCCAGAAGAGCTTCGATTCTTTAAAGCAAGCTCTTATTTCATCGCCGATCTTGTCCATGCCTTCTGGGCCCGGAGATTTTGTATTGTATACCGATGCTTCGAAGCTAGGTCTAGGCGCAGTGTTGATGCAACATGGGAAAGTAATAGCGTATGCTTCTCGTCAGTTGAAGATCCACGAGAAGAACTACCCTACTCATGATCTTGAGTTAGCTGCTGTAGTATTTTCCTTGAAGATTTGGAGGCATTATCTATACGGAGAGAAGTGTCAGATCTTTACCGATCACAAGAGCCTCAAGTACTTCTTCACGCAGAAAGAGTTGAATATGCGTCAGAGGCGTTGGTTGGAGTTAGTCAAGGATTATGACTGTGACATTAGCTACCATCCTGGTAAAGCTAATGTAGTAGCAGATGCTTTGAGCCGGAAAGTCGTAGTGATGGCTCATTTGACAGTTCAGAGGCCTCTTCAGAGTGAGATTCAGAGATTTGATCTAGAGATTTATACTCGAGGTAGAGTTCCCCGTCTATCTACCTTGATGATTAAGTCTTCTTTATTAGACCGTATTCGCAGCGGTCAGTCATCTGATGAGCAGTTGGCGAAGTGGAGACAGAGAGATGAGACGAAGGGCAGTGCTTTGTACACAGTGAGTGATGGCATTGTTCGTTATCGAGATAGGATATGGGTTCCTAGCAGCGATTCTATTCGAGCAGACATATTAGCTGAGGCCCACATGTCCCCGTACTCTATTCATCCTGGGAGTACGAAGATGTACAAGGATCTGCAGATATTATATTGGTGGCCCGGTATGAAGAGAGAGATTAGGAGATTTGTATCCGAGTGTTTGACTTGTCAGCTTGTGAAAGCTGAACATCAGAGACCAGCCGGCTTACTCAAGCCACTTCCCATTCCCGAGTGGAAGTGGGAGAACATTAACATGGATTTCGTGGTTGGTTTACCGAAGTCGGCTAGAGGTTCAAATGCTATATGGGTGATTGTTGATCGTCTTACCAAGTCAGCTCATTTCTTGCCTATTAAGACGACTTTCTCCATGATTCAGTATGCTGAGTTATATATCCGTGAGATAGTCCGATTGCACGGTATCCCAGTCTCTATTGTTTCTGACAGAGATCCGAGATTCACTTCCTCGTTTTGGAAGAGTCTGCATTCAGAGATGGGAACGAAGTTGTTGTTTAGCACAGCTTTTCACCCTTAGACAGATGGTCAATCAGAGAGAGTTATTCAGATCTTGGAAGATCTTCTCCGTGCTTGTGTCATCGATTTCTCAGGGAGCTGGGAATCGAAGTTGCCATTAGTGGAGTTTATCTATAACAACAGCTTTCAGTCGTCTATAGGTATGGCTCCTTATGAAGCACTGTACGGAAGAAAGTGTAGATCTCGGTTGCCGCCGGATGATGAAAAAGAAAGATCAGAGTAGGGTCCGGAGATTGTTCAACAGGCAGCCGATACAGTAGTCAAGATCCGTGACAGGATAAGGACTGCTCAGAGTCGACAGAAGAGTTATGCCGACCGGAGGAGGAGAGATCTAGAGTTTGCCGTTGGCGACCATGTTTTCGTGAAGATAGCACCGATGAAGGGTGTCATGACATTCGGAAAGAAGGGGAAGCTTAGTCCGAGGTTCATCGGACCATTTGAGGTCCTCGACAGAGGTGGGACATTAGCATATCGTGTTACTCTTCCGCCGAATCTGGCCGGAGTACACAATGTGTTCCATGTGTCGATGTTGAGGAAGTATTTAGCGAACCCTTCTCATGTGTTGAATTTTGAGTCGTTGCAGTTTTCTCCGAACTTGTCTTATGAAGAGAGACCAATGCAGATCTTAGACCGTAGGGAGAAGAAGCTTCGAAACAAGGTGATCAAATCAGTGAAAGTTAAGTGGCTTAATCATTCCGATGAGGAAGCTACTTGGGAGTCCGAGTCAGAGATGCGGAGTCGCTTTCCAGATTTATTCGGTGAGTTCTAATTTCGAGGACGAAATTTAATTATAGGCTTCTTGATTCATCTAGATTGTGCTTAATTAACTTTTAGTCAAGCTTATCTAACATAGGATTCTACTTAGCAAAACTTAAATAAAATCTTACACTAATTGAGAAGACAAGTCTCGGTCATCTCCACTCCACACAATTCCAATCAATACCATTTAACTCTCAACAACAAGAAAACAAAGGCCAACCAATCAACATGCATGTTTTTCCCACCAACTTGGCATCATTTACTCCCCCATGCACACCTTATTTGACCACAAGCCTTCACCATCTTCTTCACTTCCCCTAGAACGAAATATTAGAGAATTAGAAGCTCCCATTCTTGGCCAAGACAACAACAATAGCAAGGTGTCTTCATTTTCGTTGTCGTGTCTCCCGATCCGACGTCTTCTGTTGTTTATTGTAAAAAACAACTTAAGGCATGTCTATATTATTTCTATGCTCTTCAATCAAGTTATATATCTATTTTTAAAACATTACATGTGCTTGATCCATGACAAAACCGAAATCATGTCAAGAACATTAGAAAAAAATCTGTGCAGAATGTTTTCTCGGCCACCTTCATGCTTCACGGTTGTTGTTGGTTTTGTGATTTCAGGGGTTGGCTAGGTTCCAAGCACTCAAGGCTGCATCTAGACATGTACTAGGGCATGTTAGGGTCATGTTAGTCCATTGGTTCTAGCCCCTACACGCTGGAGGAAGAGATTTGATAGCAACTTCCCATAGCTGCCATTTCGAGTCTCAATTTCTGATTCTTGTTTGTCTAAGGCAAGGGTTCGGTTCTTGGTTGGCCTAGGGCCTATAACCATGGTTTGAACACTTCCTTAGCATGTCTAGGACGTGACCAAGATGACCTTTCATGGCTTGGTTCATGGTCCCATCGGTTTTAAAAATAAAACAAGAACAGCGCCCCATAGGTATTCATTTTTCTGATTTTGGTCGTGTGTGTTGAGTTTCGAATTTATGGTGTCATGTGGGTTGTGGTTGGCTTCTAGCCCGTAGCCATGACTCATACAACACCTTAGCATGTCTAGCATTGACCATGGTTAACATCATAATCATTGGATCCTTCATTTCACAGCAAAACAAGCAAAACACCCCACGTGTGTGAGGTGTGTTCTCGGGTGGAGCTTGTGAGTGGTTTCGGGTGTTACTTGGATCATGGCTGGCAAAGGGCCTGTAGCCATGGCTAGGACCCTTCTCTAGCAAGCATAGGACGTGGTAAAGTTGGCCTTAAGTTGCTTGAGCCATGTCCCAAGTCAGTTGGACAGCAACAACGCAAGCCCCTTCGATTTTAGTTTTTCTCAATTGTGTTTGTGTGTGTGAAGCTTCGGCTTCTTGGTTTGTGGTGGGTCTTGGTTGGCTTCTAGCCCTTAGCCATGGTTCACACAATACCTCATGATGTTTATATCATGCCTTGGTCGTTCATATGGCCACTGGAATGATACATGACAGCAAGAACAAGCAACACTCCCCACGGTACAGCATATGTGTTCTCGAGTGGAACTTCAGATTTGTCGTAGGTGTTGGTTTGGATTGTGGTTGGCCTAGGGCCCTTAGCCATGGTTCAAATCACACCTTAGGATGTTGGTAAGAGGTTCTGGTCGGTGGTTCAAGCCCCAATGGCCAATAGTCTTGAAAACGAAGCAAGGAAACGCAACAGCTGCTGCTGTAATTTCCTGGACAGAAACTGTGCCTTCGGTTCAGAGGTGTGTTTCGAGTACTTGGTTGGCTTTTAGCCTAAGGCCTTGGACTGGACAGTACCTTATTGAGTTAGGAAGGTCATGTTTTTGGCCGTTGGTGATTTGGTTAAGGTTAGAAGTCGTACGAGAATTTACGGTGCAATGTGCCAAAGTTACTCTCGAAAGAGCGTTTCATGATTTTGGCCTCCATGCACAATTTCCGTGTATTACAGCCCTTTGTATATATTTTCCAGTATTTTAGATGTATTTTAATCATGGATAAATGATGGTTCGATGTTGGTTCGGGTTGGTACGGAGTCATGGTTAGATACTAAGTTTGTTGGGCGTAATTGTCTCGGTTTTAGTTCGAATATGAAGTGTTGGTCATGTTGAGATTATTGCATGTGTCTCATGTTAGAATTAGGTCGCAGTGAGCCTGGGAACGATCCAACTCATTTGGTAAATTAAAACAGTATAATAATTATATTACGTGCATAAAAAAAATAGAAAATATTTATTTTTGAGATATATGTGATATGTCTTGTGGCCACCTTACGCTTATGGGATTGCTTCACCCGGTGACTTACGACCGGTTTACGATTATGTATGGGTACGGATATTCAGTCCAAGGGCTGTGATGATCTTTACCGCCCAGTATACTGTTGTTTAGTCTGATCAGACGTGCATGTTATGTTATGAGCCACTTGCGTAGAACATTATCTCTAAAGAAAAATTACGATATGATATGTTATGACGGGGCTCTATCGAGCAACTCTTTTATGTACGATTTTTCAGTTATGCACGTATTTATAATTACTCATGACACGATTTTCACGTTACGCTTTACGATACGATATTGTTACGTTGCATGCGATTTTATAATATATTTACTTGTTATTCACGATATATGCATGCTGGGTCATTAGACTCACTAGACTTGATTGATGTATGTACTGACGATCCAGATGCTGAGGGCGGAGACCAGTGAGTTAGCTCGGATCGGCGGTAGTACGAACCCGAGGACCTCACGTTTATTTATTCAGTTTTATGTTCAAACTCTTGTTATAACTTTATATATATTTTAAGTTATTGTTTAAAATATTATTCAGTTTCCGCTGCTATGTTTATGTTAAACCGTTGGGTTATTTTACGAAAATTTTTATACGTTGCAATTTTATTTATTTAAAGAGAAAATTTTTAATAATTCCGAAAAATTATGAATACGAATTACGGGCCCTCACACAGCATGCATATATCGTAAATAACAAGTACATATATCATAAAATTTCATGCCATGTAAAGATATCATGTCGTAAAATGTAACGTGAAAATATCGTGTCATAAAGCGTATCATGAAAATCGTGTCATGAATAATTATAAATACGTGCATAACTGAACTGAAAATCGTAAGTGAAATGTTTGCTCCGTAGAGCCCTGTCATGAAATAGCATGTAATAATTTTCTGTTGAGATTATGTTCTACGCAAGTGGCCCATCAACTGAACTGAATCGCCTGATCAGACGAAACCACAGTATACTGGGCGGTAGAGATCATCACAACCCTTGGACTAGATATCCGTACCAATAAATGAACATGAACCGGTTAGTGACCACCGGGTGAGGTAATAATCCCATGATAAACTGCAATCCCATGATAGTGCGGTGGCCACAAGCAATATCGCATAAATCTCAAAAATGAATATTTTATATTTTTATGCACGTAATATAATTAAATAACATAATTAAACATCTTGTATTAATTTACCAAATGGGTTGGATCGTTCCCAGGCTCGCTGCGCCCTAATTCTAACATGAAAAATATGCAAATGATTTAACTTGACCAAAACTTCATAATTGAACCCAAAAACGAGACAATTACGCTCAACGACTTAGTATTTAACCATGACTCCGTGTCAACCCGAACCAACATCGAACCATCATTTAGTCATGATTAAATTACACTTAAAATGATGAAATAATGCTCCTAAAGTTGTACAAGTCGAAATTTTGGAGAATGGAGGCCAAAACATGAAACGCTCTTTCGAGAGTCAAGTTGGCACATTGCACCGTAAATTCTCGTACGACCTCTAAACTTGACCGAATCACAAACGGCCAAAAACATGACCTTCCTAACTTGATGCGGTACTATCCAGTCCAAGGCCATAGGCTAAAAGCCAACCAAAAACTCGAAACACACCTCTGAACCGCAGGTACAGTTGCTGTAAAAAATACAGCAGCTGTTGGTGCGTTTCCTTGCGTCGTTTTCGGCACTATTGGCCATTGGGGCTTGAACCACCAACTAGAGTCTCTTACCAACATCCCAAGGTGTTGTTTGAACCATGGCTAAGGGCCCTAGGCCAGCCACAATTCGAACAACACCAGCAACCACTCGAAGCTCCCACCCGAGAAGGCATATGCACACGTGGGGTGTCTCGCTTGTTCTTGCTGTCACGAACCATTCCAGTGGTCAATTGATTGACCATGGCATGATCTAGACATCAAGAGGTATGGTGTGAACCATGGCTAAGGGCCAAGAGCCAGCCAAGATCCACACCAACACCATAAAGCCGAAGTTAAACGTGCAGAAAATGAAAGAGATCGAAAGGGGCTGTTCTTATTTTATTTGAAAACCGATGCAACCATGGACCAAGCCTTGAAAGGCTGACTTGGTCTCGTCTTAGACATAACAAGGAGATGTTCTAACCATGGCTATAGCCCCTAGGGCAGCCAAGATAAGAAACATCACCCTTGACAGCAAACTGAAAATCAAAACTCAATATGACACTAGGGGGGGAGTTGCTGTCATTTCTCAATTCGAACATGCATGGGGCTTGAAATAATGGACCAACATGGTCTTGACACACGCTAGTACGTGTCTAGGTGCAGCCTTGGGAGCCTAGGGTCGAGCCAACCACCTGAAACAACACAAACATGGAACTCGTGAAGGCACAAAGGAAACCATAAAATTCTGTACATAATTTTCGAAAGGTGATGCTGAAATTTTCGGTTCTTGCTTTATAAACTCATGATCATGAAATGTTTAAAATCATATTATGGCTTGATTGAAGAGTGAAAGAAAAATATAGACATGCCTGGAAATCGTTTGAAAGGAAAACGAATTAATACGACGATACGACGTGATGGAGACGGAGTTGTTTCACTTTCTTGTTTTTCTTTCTTGTTTTCTCTCTAGAAAATGTCGATTTTCTCTACTGAAAATGCTCTGAATTTTCGAAAATGGAGAGGGAGAGAATGGCTAGGAATGAGGAGAAAGTTTGCACGATAAAAGGGATAAATGAATCTTGCTATCTTCCTAGTTTGTGAGATAAGGAATGATTTGATATCAAAAGATTTTTGAGGGATAATTAAGGGTGCACATGGTCGAATTTTTGGTCCAGGAACAAGGAAAAAATTGCATAATTATTTAATTGTTGGTGATTTAAAAGTGGGGGAAATTATCTACCTAGAAAAGATTAAGGAAAGATAACAAGGAATGAGTTGTCAAACCAATTTAAATCTTTTAAAGGAAGGGATCACCGAATTTTTGTGGTAAATGGGGATGGAATATTGCTAGATAAACAAGATAGAAATATTGCTTAAATGTTAATTAGTGGTGAATAAAATTTAGGGGATTATCTAATAAGAAAAGGATTAGGAAATAATCAAAGGAATGCGTTGTCAAATATTTTTAAGTCTAGAAGGGAGGGTGGCCGATTTTTATCTAGTTAAATGAGGTAGAAAAATTGCTTAATTATTAATTATTTAAGATTTAAAGTTGAAAGAATTATCTATGCCAAGAAGGGATAAAGAAAGATACCCAAAATTGTGAGTTGACAAATTTAATTCCTACAAAAATGAAATGGCCGAAAATTATAATAAAATGGAAGGGAAAATATTTATTAAATCTTGTATTTTAATTCTTTAGAGTTTTATCTACCCATTAAATAGTTTAGTGAATTAATAAATTAATTAAGGGATAACATTATCTTGCATGCATGACTAAATCTATAAATTAAATTACTAACATGTTAAATTGAAATTTCTTAATTAAAATAAGTCTAGATTAACTCATCTCAATTGGTCACATATTTTAATTTAGGCTTTTAAATTAATTATTGGACATAAAAGAACTTATTTATTACTTATCTCAAATTAATTAAATAAATCCTTAAACCTTCTTTTACATTAAATAAATTATTATTTGTCTTAAATTAAATTTAGGAATATTTTCTTATCATTAAATTTTATCTTAAAACTCCAACTCCGGTGCGGCCTCGCTTATTTAATTTTAAAAAGGTAAAACTAAGCTCATGCGATTTAAAATATATAATCATGACTAAACAACTTTAAAATGCCTTAAATAATAAAGAAATCATTTTTTTTAAAAAATACTAGAAATTATGCATGGCTTATACGTAGTCTGATTTAACGGATTCTACACTTGAAATATCCGTTTTTTCCTCGTATGGGGACAATGGGTGGCAGCAGAATATTCCGAAGGTTAAAAATGGATATGTCCATTTTGACGTGCATGGGAGTGTGCTGCCACTTGAACAATTTGATTCCATCGATTGTATTGTTGCTAGTGAAAGTTGTGGTATGTTTTGAATCTTTTACCTCATACTTAATTTTGTCGTAACTTTAAACATCTGCTTTTAAAAGTAATTATTTCTTAAATTTTTCCCCCAAAAAACAAGAGAATGGTCGGTTCCAGATATTTATATATTTTTCCTGCAACTAATTTGGGTGTATTTTATTTTTTTTCCTATAGTTGTTTGTGGAAAAAATGATAGGATGGTTTCTTGTAGGGAGTACTATTGTTACAGGTTTCAAATTCGTGGCAGCAACTATTCGGTAATCTTGTATGGTGGTCGATTATTGCAGCAATTTTTTGTCGATATGAAGGATCGTTTTTGGCACTTGCGAAGGTGCTTCAAACATAATATTCTTCATGAGCTTCAATAGCTCGTGTTCTAAGAATGTAAACACCGATAAATTAAATCGAATTTGGTGTTAAACCAAGCGGAAAATACTCGAAGAAATTCTTCGTTAAGAAAGCTGACTAATTTGAAAGTAATGTAACTTGTGTAAACCGATTAACTAAAATAAGGGAAATAAGTTCTTGCAAATATCAGTTCAGTTATGGTGAGAACTGAACTGATAGCTGCTCGAATTGATCAAATCAGTTTGAAATCAAGAGTTAAACAGTTAAGTACACAAGATATGTTTATGGATGTTCGAGGACTTCAAGTGCTCATACGTCACCCCTTCTACCACCTCGGGTAGGATCCATTAGAAGACTTTGATTTATACAATGTCTTATAAGAACTCACTCAGCTTAGGACTTACTCTACTGCCTAACTGAACTCCTAGTCTAGACTGAAGGAAGCACCTTTCAGCCAACACTTGTTTAGCTAAATATCAAAGAAGATAATAGTGTGTTGCTGAGAACTTAAATTCTCACTTATGAATTATGATCATTCATATCAGCACTAGTAGCCTTCCAATAACCGAAAGTCATGACCCGATTTCGATGATCCCCCTTTCGATACTTCTTATATGTAGGAACACAAAAGTACAATTCTTTTTCACCAGTTGTAGCAAAGGCTAAGGTTATCCAAAGAACTAGATTATGTAGACATAAAAAAAATTCGGAAGAGATACACCTCAGAAAGAAACAAGATTTTGGAGAATTTTCGGAGGACATGAAAAGGGTTACTTAGGCATATCATAAGGTATACATACAAGTGCATTAATAGCAATAAATGTAACGTACCGTATCAGAAGTTCCCATGGATCGTAGCAATAAATGTAATGTACCCTATCTTGAACAACTTTAAAATTTGCGGAAAAATAAAAATTTTCGTGAATAGATAATACCTTCAATATGCGATAAAGATAAACTGTTCGTCCCAAAAATTTGTAACAAAAAGATAACAAATAAAATTTGCGAAAAGTAAACGTTTAAAACATCGTAAGAAAATGATATGAAAATCTGAGTATTTGAAATAGCATTTATAAATTCTTAAAACATGGGCGATCCTCGGGTTTAGCCTCCTGCGCAGTCCAAGTTGGGTCATTGGTCCCCACGCCTCATCTCATCATCCTCATCCTCACCTGCATCGATCAAGTCTAGTGAGTCTAAAGACTCAACACGTATAAACTGGGCATAACAAGTAATACAAAATAAAAACACATGCATCCTTAAAGTAGAGCGTACATATTTGAAACTTGAACGTAATAACATAAACATAGACGTGCAATCATCATAAAAACTTTTCATAAACATGCTTGCATCATACATACTTGAACATGCATAACTTCATATTTTTTTGTAGAGATATGTTTCAAAGCAAGTGACCCATATATAAATGCGCCTGATCAGACTAAACCACAGTACTGGGCTGGTAGGGATGTCCATTACCGCATACATGAGATCTCCGGTCATACTTTACCGGGTAGATTGATCCCTGGTCACACTTTACCACTTTTCAATCCTGATCTAAACCCGGTCATACTTTACCGAGGTGGAGAGGTCATTAGCCACGTTCACCGACTTCCAAATCCGTTCATAATTGGTCACAAGACATTTAGCATACCTCAAAACATAAAATATTTCCCTTTGCACGTCGAACGTACTTACATGGCGTTGAGAGATTCGTTGGATCTCGTTTGGGACCACTGCTGCACATACTAACATGATTATCAAGCTCTTAACTTCCATAACTTAGACGTAAAAGTCATGCTCACCACCCGAAAGGACAATTTACTTATGATGTTCTAAATCGCTCGGGACTTGACCTCGTTTAAACATCGTATTAAAACATGGCACCAAACCCCAAAAAAAGCTCTATATGGAGTGTGATCATTTCCCAAGCAATGCAAGACACGACAAACTCAACCTACAGAATCCGCAAAGGCACAGACCCCGTGTAAGGGTCTGGCTCCGGGTCTGTGTAGACTCTGAAATTTCACACCTCGAAAAAAACAAGGGCACGGACCCCGTGTCAGGTTCCGGGTCTAGGTCCATGTTGACTCTGGAAATTCACACTTCGAAAGAAACAAGGTCACGGGCCCCGTGACAGGGTCCGGCTTCGGGTCCGTGTAAACTATGGAAATGGTAAACCAATGGAAATCATTACGCTTGTGGCTTAATCCTCCTAACTCGATCATACGAACCATGAACCAACACATCAAGACTTATCATAGGATGCTATGACACTCACTCGACTCCATAAAAATGTCCCAAACGTCCCCATAAAAACGACGCACCACACGCCACGCAATAAAACCCAAAAACTCAAATTTTTGACACCAAATGCTTCTTACAACTTCTAATGCAACCAAAGACTATCGGCATGAAACGAAGCATCAAAACTCATCCCAACATCATACTCCATATACCTAAACTCAGCAGCGATCACCCGACGGTTCTCAACGAAGCCTACAACAAATAAACTTCAAGAACACATCAAGAACACATTTTCATAAAAACGTAGTTTGAACAGTCTCACGAAAACAATCATAACTCAATCGTTTCTTGTCCAAAAATTACGAATTTACTGTCAAATCGAAGGTATAGAAGAGTACTACGTTTTACAAGTTGAACACATTCCCAGAAAGTCGACCAAAGTTTCACAAAAATCAAAATGACAGCTGAATTTGGGTTTTCAGATCTAAAATCATTTCAAAATCGATCCAACAAATTTTTGCTCAAACTTTTACACAACAAACATATAATTTCATGCATAATAAAGCACAAAACATATAATATGATGAGATAGATGCAAAAACGAAAGATTACACATGCTTTTTATCTTTAAAAATACCGAAACGACGATACCGAAGCGGGAACGATGCGATGGTTGATTCGGGACGAACGTGGCATGATTTTCTTGAAGAAAAATGACGAAAAAATTTCTGGAAAATTATAGTGGAGGGGCGGCTGCTGAGTTGTGTGTGTGCGTGCATAGGCGTGGAAGTGAAAATGAATTGTGTGTGTGCGTGCATAGGCGTGTATGTGTGTGTGTGCGTGAGTTTGAAAGTAATTAAGGAAAAAAAATTGCTTAAATGATAATTAGCATGCTAATTAAAATACTAACCTACTATTAACTTTACTAAAATCCCATAATTTAAAATAAAATACACAAGTGATAAACTTTAAAAGTCTTAAAATAATTTAATAAATTAAATTAAGTTTTTAAAATGCTAAAAAAAATTAATAAATCATTTAAAATGTCTCAATCCTAACTTAAAATAAAATACCACATTTTAAAATCGTCAAATTCGTCGTCGGTCTCTTTTACTCGATCCCGCATCGAATAATCGCCTAAAACATGAAATTCAAGAAACATTTTAACGTGCATCACAGAAACATAAATAATTAAAATAAGACAAATTTCATAAATTATGCAACACTCAAATCATTTTAAACTTAATAAATAATTTAACAATTAAATAAATACATAGGTTTCACGTGTACTGAATTTGGGCTCTATAATAAAAGTGTAAAACAGTAGTGACGAGTTCTGCATTAAAACAATTGCCCCCCACCTTCTGCCAGAGATAGAACTGAACAAGCTCTTCCTCAGGTGGATGGAAGCAAGATCCGGAAATATTCATTTCGTGTTCGTGTTCGTCTTGCTTCGAGTTTTATTCTTGCGTATTCATTGTTGCATCAACGGAGATAAAACCAGGGACCAACCCTTATATATTGTAATTTATTAATTATTAGCAAATTAAAAAAATTATATCTCTACTAATTCTTTTTGCATGGGAAAGGAAGATGGGCATGACAGAGAGGAAGAAATATGCAGGTACAATGTATGTATGTTCAAGGGTTAATCTCATAAAATTTAACGGGTGTATGTTGATAGACTTAGCTTGGACGAAGGTCCATGCATACATTTTAAAGCGCATACATTAATATTACTTAAATTATCTAAAAGTTCTTGAATCAAGGTTAATTAGTTATTTATTAAAAAAAGTTACATATACTATTAGTTATATTATATTAGTTATATTATATTTATTAGTGCCTAAGGATATTTTAGTCTATTTACTTTATTATTGTAAACCTTAACTATATATACTCTTTATGTTGTTTCTATAGTTTAATAAGAAACTATGTTATCCTTTTCTCTAAGTTATCATAGTATCAGAGCCGTCCTATAAATTTGTTTGATGTTTTGAGAGACTGTTAATCCAGTCTATAGTTATTGGGGATCGAATTATGTTTCCCGGATTTGAAAAGAAAAAAAAGAGCGAAGAGGCAAAAAAAAGGGATTTTTCGGATTTTCGGAATTTTCAGGAGCAGCGAGACGATAATTACGATTACTCACGTTTCAGCCGCTGGATCGTCTTGAAATTTTTCACAGTTGGTTTAGAACATATACAGATACATTCTGAAAGGTGGAGATCGTCTTTTTTGTTTCTAAAACTGTTCGGTTAGGGAAAAAAGGGACTGTAATTTGGGTTTTGGATTTTCGGATTTTCGGAATTTTCACTTTGATTTGTTCTCGCTCGAGTTTTTTTGATTGGATTCTGTCAATTTTAGATTTTTCTACTCTGTTGAGTTGGTTATTTTGAGATTTCAAATTCTGTTGATTCATGGATTTCAGATTTGGGGATTTCGTCTCTGTGTCTCTTTCATTATGGCTAGTCGTAAGGATGATTCCCTTCAGTCGATTAGTATTCAATTGGATGGTAAAAACTACATGTATTGGAGCTATGTTATGAAGAATTTTTTGCGTGGAAAATCTATGTGGAGCTGTGTTACAGTATGTGGGTTAAACCTATAGGCGACAAAGAAAACGATTACGCGGCCTTGGTTGACAATTGGAAGGATGATAATTCGAAGAATATTACGTGGATTAACAATTCTGTTACTCACTCCATTGGTGTTCAGTTGGCTAAGTATGAGACGGCTAAAGAGGTATGGGATCATCTGGTTAGATTGTATACGCAGTCTAATTTCGCCAAACAATATCAATTGGAGTCAGATATTCGCGCACTTCAGCAGAATGATATGAGTATTCAAGAGTTTATTCTGCCATGACTAATCTAAGGGATCAGTTGGCTCTCACTGAATCTGCAGAGCTGCGAGCGTTTGAACCATATATTTATCGTAAAGAAGCACAACGTCTGATACGGTTTTTGATGGCCCTCGGAATGATTTTGAGGGATTGCGTGGGACAATTTTACATCGTTCTCCTCTTCCATCTGTTGATTTAGTGGTTAATGAACTGTTAGCAGAGGAGATTCGGCTTAAGTTTAAGATAGATAAGGTGACTGTCACACCTACGACTCCATCCGTCTTTGCTGCTCCTCAACAGTCTCCGCCTAGCACCCAAAACAAATCAGCTCCTAAGGTCTCTCCAGATGAATGTGCTTTCTGCAAGGGGAAATGTCATTGTAAGGCTCAGTGTCCGTAATTGCTGAGTAAAGGCAAGCAACAGCAGCAACAATGACCACAGCAACAACAATGCCTGCCGTAGATTGCTCCATGGCAGTATCACCCACCTCAGTCCAACAATGCAATTGCTTCCCCGTCTTTGGATCCATATACGTTTGAGCGATTTCAGTTGTTCGTTTCTTCACAATCTCATGCCATGTCAGCCTGCTCTCCTAAAGGTTTGTCTTTGTCTGCTAATTCAGATAAATCATCTCCTTTATGGATCTTAGATTCAGGCGCTTCTCATCATATGTCTTCTGATATTGATTCTTTTACGTCTGTTACTTCTGCTCCCTCTTTGTCTGTCATGACCGCCGATGGTACTCCAATGCCATTGGTAGGAATTGGATTTGTTAGCACATCTCGTGTATCTTTACCAGATGTATACCATATTCTTAGTCTAACATTAAATCTTGCATCTGTTGGTCAATTGTGTGATTCTGGCCTCTCAGTTCTTTTTACTTCTACCAATTGTTGTGTTCAAGACCCGCAATCTCAGATGGTGATTGGGACAGGCCGTAGGGAAAGGGGACTCTATGTTTTGGATGAGCTCCAATTAGCAGATATTGCTGCTTCTAGTGTGGATTTGTCGTCTTTTCGTTTGAGTTGTTCGTCTTCTGATTTTTATCTTTGGCATTCTCGTTTGGGTCATGTTTCTGTGTCTCGTTTAAAGTTTTTGTTGTCTACAGGAATTTTAGGTCATTTAGCCAGTCATGATATCTCTGATTGTCGTGGTTGTAAACTGGCTAAATTTTCATCCTTGCCTTTTTATAAAAGTATTTCTTTTTCCATTGCGCCATTTGATCTTGTGCATTCTGATGTGTGGGGACCTTCTCCTGTATCCACCAAAGGGGGTTCCAGATATTATGTTTCGTTCATTGATGATTTCACTCGTTATACTTTGGTTTATCTTATGAAACACAGGTATGACTTCCTTACCATATTCAATAACTTTAGAGCCCTTGTGAAAACCCAACATTCCTATGTCATTAAACGTTTTCGGTGTGATTTGGGGGGTGAATACACTTCTAAAAAATTTTCTGAGTTACTTGCTTCTGATGGGACTATCCACCAAACCTCGTGTACGGACAACCCTCAACAAAATGGTGTTGCTGAAAGAAAACATTGCCATCTTGTTGAAACAGCTCGCTCGTTCTTGTTGTCAGCCGAGGTTCCAAGTGAGTTTTGGGGAGAGGCAGTACTTACATCTGCTCATGTGATCAATAGAATTCCAATATCTCATAATTCAGGTTTGTCCTATTATGAAAAGTTATATAGTCATTCACCTGATTATTCCTCGTTGCGCGTCTTCGGTTGTACTTGCTTTGTTCTCCGACCACATGTTGAGCGTAATAAATTGTATCCTCGGTCCGCCTTATGTGTCTTTTTGGGTTATGGCGTTGGTCAAAAGGGATATCGTTGTTTTGATGCAGTTAGTCAAAAACTGTATGTCTCACGTCATGTTGTGTTTTTAGAGCATATTCCCTTCTTTTCTATTCCTGCTAGTTCTCATCACATGACACAGTCAGATTTAGTTCGTATTAATCCCTTCGATACCAACCTTGACGAAGTTCTATCCGATACTTTGGTTGACGAAGCATCCACCTCTCATGCCCCTGCTCCTACGACCACCCAGTTGTCGGATGAGATTGCGAACGATCGTCCTCTGCGTCAGTCTACTCGTACTCGTAAGCCTATTAAACTCCCTGATTTTGAGTACTCTTCTTATTATTCTTCCTTTGCTTCTTTTGTTGCCTCTGTTCATCGCCTTTCTGAGCTTTTGTCCTATAGAGAGGCAGTTCGTGATCCTCTTTGGAAGGCTGCTATGGCTGAGGAACTTACTGCTTTACACCAGACTCATACATGGGATTTGGTTTCGCTGCCGTTCGGAAAACATGCCATTGGTTCTCATAGGGTCTACAAGATTTAAACCAAATTCGATGGATCTATTGAACGATACAAGGCCTGAATTGTTTCTAAAGGCTATTCCCAGGAGTATGGCATGGATTATGAAGAAACTTTTGCCTCTGTTGCAAAAATGACGATTGTTCGCACTCTGATTGTAACAACCCCACTCCCATGACAATAACATTTAAAATAATGACATACGCGGAAGCATTTGCATTTAAAAGCGAAAGAACAATATACCAAAACAATAACCATAAACAATGACCATATTTTAACCATTCTACATAATCTCAACCATCAACCATATGATATATCTATTACAATAATAAACCATGAATATCCAATAACCATATTTCCTAAACACCCAACCAAAAATAATATCATAAACGATAAAATGCTAAAAGGTTGGGATATTACAATTGTTTATGGTTATTGTTTTGGTATATTGTTCTTTTCTTTTTAAATACAAATGCTTCAGCGTATGTCATTTATTTTAAATGTTATTGTCATGGGAGTGGGGTTGTTGCAATCTTTTCCTATACCGCGATGGAAGTGGGAACACATCACTATAGATTTTGTTGTTGGGTTTCCAAGGATTCAGAAAGGCTTCAATTCTATTTGAGTGATCGTGGATCGTTTGACCAAGTCATCGCATTTCCTTCCTGTCAAGACGACTTATTCTATGAATCAATATGCTGAGGCGTATATTCAAGAGATTGTGAGACTTCATGGGATACCGATGACGATAGTTTCAGATCGTGATCCAAGGTTTACATTCGAGTTTTGGAAGAGTTTGCACTGAGCCTTGGACACGAAGTTGGCTTTTAGCATAGCATATCATCCCCAGAGTGATGGGAAGTCTGAAAGGGTAATTAAAATTCTTGAAGATATGTTACGAGCGTGCACAATTTATTTCCCGGGAAGTTGGGATTCTAAATTGCCTTTGGTGGAATTCACGTATAATAACAGCTACATGTCTTCAATCGGCATGGCACCCTATGAGGCTTTATATGGAAGAAAGTTCTCATCTCTCTTATATTGGGAAGAAATAGGCGAAAGGAAGATTTTGGGCCCAGAATTGGTCCAACAGACAGCAGATGTTGTGGCAGTAATCCAAGAACGAATGAAGACCGCTCAGTCTCAACAGAAGAGTTATGCCGATGTTCGTCAACGGCCTTTGACATTCGAGGTAGGCGATCATGTTTTTATCAAGATAGCTCTTCTCAAGGGAGTAATGCGTTTTATCAAGAAAGGTAAGCTAAGTCCTCGATACATTGGGCCGTTTGAGATTCTTGATAAGATTGGAGACTATCGTCTTGCATTGCCACCAGACTTGGATCGAGTTCACAACGTATTTCATGTTTCAATGCTATGTAAGTACATTTCTATTCCCTCTCATGTTCTTCGGTACGACTCATTGGATCTGTTGCCCAACTTAAGCTATGAGGAAATGCCGGTTCAAATTCTTGATCGCAAAGTTAAAGTGTTGAGAAACAAAGAAATTGGCCTTGTCAAAGTTCTTTGGAAGAATCATGTGATTGAAGAGGCCACTTGAGAACCGGAAGAGGAAATGAAGCAACGTTATCCGTGTTTATTCGACGGTAAGCAAATTTCGGGACGAAATTTTTATACGGAGGGGAGATTGTAATATCCCAACCTTTTAGCATTTTATTGTTTATCATGATATTATTTTTGGTTGGGTGTTTAGGAAATATGATTATTGGATATTCATGGTTTATTATTGTAATGGATATATCATATGGTTGATGGTTGAGATTATGTGGAATGGTTAAAATATGGTCATTATTTATGGTTATTGTTTTGGTATATTGTTCTTTCCCTTTTAAATGCAAATGCTTCCGCGTATGTCATTTATTTTAAATGTTATTGTCATATAACAACCCCACTCCCATGGCAATAATATTTAAAATAAATGACATACGCGGAAGCATTTGCATTTAAAAGGGAAAGAACAATATGCCAAAACAATAACCATAAACAATGACCATATTTTAACAATTCCACATAATCTCAACCATCAACTATATGATATATCCATTACAATAATAAACCATGAATATCCAATAACCATATTTCCTAAACACCCGACCAAAAATAATATCATAAACAATAAAATGCTAAAAGGTTGGGATATTACACTAATTGCAGGTACTTCTGTTTGCCAATGAAAAATATCTCAGATGGATGTCAAGAATGCCTTCTTGAATGGCGATCTTCATGAGGAAGTTTATATGACACCTCCTCTAAGTGTAGCTCATCAACCTGGTAAAGTTTGCAAACTTCGCAAAGCTTTTTGTGGTCTCAAACAAGCACAACGTGCTTGATTTGAGCAGTTTTCCATAGTGATCACTTCGTTTGGCTTTGTTCCTAGTCACCATGATTCGGCATTATTTGTCAAGCGTACAACGGCAGGTCGTATTCTATTATCCTTGTATGTTAATGACATGATAATTATTGGTGATGATTATGATGGTATTGATTCTTTGAAGTTTGAGTTGGCACGTCACTTCACTATGAAAGATTTGGGTGTGCTACATTATTTTTCGGGAATTGAGGTTGCCTATTCTCCACAAGGCTATCTCTTATCCCCATCAAAGTATATAGCTGATTTGTTTGAGCATATTCGACTCACTGACAACAAGATTTTTGATACTCCCTTTGAGACTAATGCAAGATACTCTCCATCGGATGGTACTCTTTTGATAGATTCCAGTCTCTATCGTATTATTGTAGGCAGTTTGGTTTATCTTATTGTGACTCGGCCCGACATTGCGCATGTTGTTCATGTGGTTAGTCAGTTTGTCACTGCTCCTACTACAGTTCATTGGGCTACCATTCTTCGAATTCTCAGGTACCTTCGGGGCACTCAGTTTCATAGTCTGTTGTTCCCTTCTACGTCTTCGTTAGAGCTGCGTTCTTATTCTAATGCAGATTGGGCTGGTGATCCTACGTATCGCAAATCGACCACTTGATTTTGTATTTTCCTCGGTGACTCGCCTATTTCGTGGAAGAACAAGAAACAAGATGTCATATCTCGCTCTTCTACAGAAGCATAGTATCGTGCCACGGCCTCGACAACCTGTGAAATTGTTTGGTTACCCCGGTTGCTTGCTGATATGGGTATTTCTCTTTGTCACCCAACTCCATTACATTGTGATAATCAGAGTGCTATTCAGATTGCACACAATCCAGTTTTTCATGAGCGAACCAAACATATCGAGATTGATTGTCATGTCACTCGCCACCACCTACAGATCGGCACCATCACATTGCCATTCGTTTCTTTTCATCTGCAAATTGCGGATATGTTTACAAAAGCACTCTGGCTTCGCGCTTCCGTTTCTTGTCTGACAAACTCTCAATGCTTATCGCTGTAGCATCGTGAGTTTGAGGGAGAATATTAGTTATATTATATTTATTAGTGTCTAAGGATATTTTAGTCTATTTACTTTTCATTGTAAACCTTGACTATATATAGTTTTTATGTTGTTTCTATATTTTAATAAGAAACCCTATTCTCCTTTTCTCTATGTTATCATATACATATATAATTAACATTTGGAGATAAGAAAAATGTAGCTTTAGATTTCTGCTACTGCTTCTCGTAGAAGTTAAAAAAATTTTATTATTTACTCTCACACATGCTTTTACTTGTTAATTTTTTTCCAAAAGAGTGTTTCAAAAAATAGTAGAAATTTGTAATTTTATTTTTTTTTTATTTGTCTTTTCTGATTCGTGCTTTATCATTGTTACCCAACAATTTTAAAGAAGTGGTCTTACTAATTTAAATACATAATCTATACAAGAAATGATAAGTTGCCTCTTGACTTCGGTTCAATATCGATATATACACAAATCTTAAATGCTTTCTCTTATAAAAAGGTAAATAAATGTTAAATGTTGCATTGCTCGATGTATCATGCTATGATAAGTTTAAACGATTGGTACGTATTAGCCTAATCAATCAACGTAACCCCTGCATTTAACCGATTCATTCACTTAATCTTAAGAAGCTGAATAATCAGCTGCAAAGTGTAACGTACGTGCCTAGCTACTAATTAATTAATGCATGCCATCATTATTTGTAGAGCTAGCAGAGGATGCTTACCGGTTCTGCTGTTTCATACAACGGTTCGATAACGACTTCTTCATATAGTACCCAACAAACATTGTTTCACATAGTGAGATTAAATATAATATCTTAAATTAATTGTAATTAACCAAATTTTCAACACTTAAACAATATTGATCATTTTATATATATATGTCACAGGTAGCATGGAACCAAGAACAAAAATAATCCAAACCAAAGTTTATACTAGCTAGCCGTGAAGATGTACTGTTGTGTTTTCTTATATATCTGAAAGTAAGTAAAACAATGGGTCAATTATAATATTCTATTATATCTCTAATAATTTAAAGCGTAATTTTATTTGCACTTCTTTCAATGTCTTCTACATTCAACTTAAGTATATATTTTTATGTTATCGCTCTAAATGATCTCCAGCGAAGCTCAAGTAACGTCGTCGTAAAAATCTCTGTCTTGCGCCAAGGTTACGAAGTTACGACCAAACAAGGCACAAACACAATTCGGAAAAATGATATTCATTGACGAAGAAGTAATTTTTTCCAGTTTAATGGTATCAAAATCATTCTAATCTCCCTTAAGTCTTACAACTTCTCTCCATGGTACGATACTTGCACCATTGTTGCAAAGCCGTTACAAAGATTCCAAATGGCGCAAATTGCTTAAATTGTACCAAATTAGATGTTGTCATTGTTCAAAGGTAGTGGCATCCCCCGCCACCTAAACTTTTTCTAAGCAATCATTGGAAACTTATTAAATACTCAAGAATTTTAAAATTTTATAGGTATAGGTTGACAATGTTGATTGAATATGGAAATTATATTGCATGAATAACAATGTTTGAAGAAGTTGCAATGTCGTTCATCGAATGTCCTTTGGAAGATTACACAAAGAAATATAGCGAGGTAATGATATCATGAATTATTTCTAAACACAAATAAGAGCTCACTACTTTGTTTTGAAAAATTGTACCATGCAGCCTGCTGGAGAAGCAATTGATGACAATCCACTGAGAAAACTCAACAAAAACACTCATAAATTCCTGCTCAAGTTGGATAAATCAGTAAAGACAAAAGACAACTTTCTAGATATCATAGTTGATGGGGTAGAAAAACCGAAGACCATTTCTTTTTATTCTCTGATTTGTTCGAGGACGAACAAAGGCTAAATGTGGGGGGATTGATAAGGCCAAATCGTATAAAGATTTTAGGGATTTGATATTATAATATTTGCCTTTATCTAGAATTTTTATCCCTAATTATGTGATTATTTGAATTAATAATTTTAGATTTGAATAAAAGTGAAAAGTGTTTAAATTGAGAGATAAAATAAATTTACTAGATTTGAAAGGAAATAAAATATCAAAAGAAAGGAAATATAAAATAAAATCTTCTTATTCCTTGATGATATTAAAATTTTGGAAAAATCTATGTAAATCTTGTTAAATATTTTATCTACACTTTTTCTTTATTGGAGATGGGCTTAAAAAGATTAGAAGGAGAAGGCCCATTGAAGAATAAAAAGGAGGGCAAAAGCGTACAGAAAATGGAGGCAGCCGAAACAGCAGAAAAAGAAGAGAAGCACAGGAGAGGAAGGGCAGAATAGAAAGCTACTGTGAAGTAGCACCAGCGCGGAAGAAGGAAAATAAGGGAGGAAGACAGAAGACAAAAGCTGGAGGAATTCCTCAACACACGCCAAATCACTGAGAATTCTTTTCACTCTTTCTTAACTATGTGTTCTTCATTAAGTTTAAACACTGATTTTGACTTTTATTTTAAATTTATGGAGTAGATTTTTATAGACTAAGGCCACGATAAGGCCGAGAAAGATTATTTTTGATGTTTTAAGTTTGATTCAAGTAGATTATTTATTTTATTCATTGATTGATGTCGTTTATCATGTATTCTTTTAATCTGACCAATTAAATAGAATATTTGTTGGTTAATCTAAAACTGGAAGGCGATAGATTAATATTTGTTTCATACTTCAATCAACACATGGTTAAATTTACTAGAAATAGTATTCGATTTCAGTGTGCGACTTTAGGTTGAAAAACTGGAATTTCACAGCGATTTAATGCGGTTGAATCTAATTAAATTCAGTTAGAAATAATTGGAATGTTAGATTTAATTATGTTTATTAATTCGAGGAATCGTTTAATAAATAATTTTGGGAATTCCGTCGTGAATTAAATAATTAATTTATTGAATATGAATTTGACACGTAGATTATAATTTGTCTTGGTACTGTTGTGCGCCTTAGTAGTTTTTAAATAATTTGAATTTTCATCGAATTTAATAATTTGGATTTTTTTTGTGATTTAGTTAAATTATTTAAATTGTTTAATTTAGTTTTAATTAATTTATCTCCCCTCAATTGAATTTATTTGCCTAAATTAGGAAAAATAATTAATATTCTAGTAACTAAACATCGATCTCTGTGGGTATGATACCTGGACTCATCACCCAAATACTATAACTCGACCTAAGCCGCTTGCTAGATTTATTCCCAACCGAAATCGTCGGTCACTCACGCAGCTAGGGGATCTATATAAGATATATAATCCGAATGTCTTATTTCGGTTAGCTGGTGCAGGTTACCGAGTGAGATCTCGTCTATACTCTTCTCGTCGTTCTCCGCGATGGGAGAGATTATGGATTGCCGCTACGAAGCCCCCGGTCTCAGCTACTGATTGAATGGTGAATTGGTCGGGGACGACCCATCAATCCCTATCTTAAGGGACTATTAGTTGAGAGGCTCAGACGGGAACTCAGACCTAAAGAACTAAGACTGATCCTCGATGAGTTGGTGTTTGATGGAGAACGGGAAATCCTGGAACGCACGTTGATCTATAATTGGGTCAAGCAGTGGACTCAAGTGGAATACCTGGTACTTTACCATAGAATGTAAGCCGGACCTGAGTTTCGCCGAATTATTCACAGCGCCTGTTTGTGCCACAACCTGGAAGAGGTCATTTTACCAATTCGTGTTGTATGGCCTTGTATGGAAGTGCTATGATATAGGTGCGGGACCCTGGTCACATCACAGGGTTATTGTCCTCCCTATGTGTTGGATGATAAAATTGTGATCCAAATTGATAGGTGGATCTTGGGAGGAAGAGGTGGAACTGATTTCATCATGTCTCCTGTGGTTGACCAAACCCAGGAGGAAAAGGTGACTGACACATAAGAATTCTTGTGCACCTGAGCTTAGATAGGAGAAAAGGGGTTTCAAAGCCCTTACGTTATAGGGGTAGCGGCATATCGTACTAGATCTGTAACCTATAGCATCATTAATAGAGCTAGCGGCAAATGCTTTAGCACTCGTGCTTTCATTATGGATTAACTAGCACGAGTAGTGGCTCCAGTAGCTTATCTGGGGTACCTCTTGTAGTGGGGGAGGCAAAGCACCAGTGGTAGCATCAGTACCGGCATAACCTTTTTTTTTATAGACAGCCAATATCCAATCACCCCGACTAGTCAACATGCCTTGGGGGAAGCTTACTTTAAAGAATTAGACAAAATATAAAATTAAAAAGAGCCAGTGAGCGATTCAGTTTCCGTTTTTAGTAGCTTTCTCTTTGTAATGCCTTTCTTCGCCCCTTGTGGGGAGGTCGGTAAAGTATAAAGTAAAGAAGGCTGTCAGCTCGTCTTTTCTTTTACAGGTTAGGTAGTATGTGCTTTTGCTGTTCTCGAGCATTTTCTGTAAATAGCCATTCTCTTACGTAAGCTTCTGGTAAGGGGAATACAAATACATAGATAGGTACGGGCCCATAAGGTAAGGCAGTCTGTAAAGCTAGCCTTATGGGGAGGGAGTTATTCATATGACAATCCGAGGTACTCTAATATTAATAGCATCTTTTCACTTTAGGAGTCTTTTTTTTCCTGCAGTTACATTGGCTCTCCCTTCCATGGGAGCGGTTCGAGCTCTGTTCCATCCATTGCAGCTTCCGTAATTCCTTCTCATTGCGAGAAAGTTCCAATTCCCTGTCCCAGTACTAGACCCGGTAGTTGTAGTTTATCTACAGCAGTCCTTTTCACTTGAAGGTTTTTTAAAAGGACAAATGAAAAATCCATCACGTAGGTTTGAAAGTCTTCCAATTGGAGTTCTTTTTTATTGCCCCTACAAATCGAATAGTAGCAAGCCTTGCTCCCAGGTAATCTCTTCCAGTTCCTTTGCAGGCGGTTTTGGCAACTATTGATCCAATTTTATTGTCAGTCCCCATTGATCCAATTGAAGAAATAAAGTCTTGTCCCGAACAGTTTCCGTATTCAAAGTGTATAGGGGTATTTACTAGTTACATTGCTAGTATTAGCATTGCTTCTCTCTTCCCTTGAGATAGAAATTTTAGTGCAAGGAATCCTGTGCTAAAGACAGTGAGTTGTGCTTTAGCTATTCCATTTTCCCCTTAGACAGAAAGAGTTCTGAGTCATGCATTTCGAGTGCTTATCGATACGAGCTTTCCGGGCACAGGTGGAGAATCATCCAGGCTCAACATACCAATGAAGAATCTATAGTGCCTCTGCTTTAAGCGCTCAGAAAGCAATTGGGGCAGTATTTTAACCGCAAACGAGATTGAGGTGATGAAGTCTGCATAAACTTTCCTTGGTTGAAGGTCATTTTATTTCCTTACGCTAGGCTACGCTTTTCCCTAGGGCTTTCACTTCTCTTCTTGTCTTCAAACACTTTGTCCACCCCCTTCCTTCTTAACTACTCCAGTCTCTCTAAGATTCCATGAAATAGCATAAAGCATAATCAACATCCTAATCAGCTTGAAGACCAAGCCAAGAGCAATCGCAGCTGATTCAACCATATCCATTCTTTTTCCAAGCTAAAAGCTTGTTGACTCGAGTTCTCCACAAAACCCATCTATGGAACCGAAGCTAAGGCCCAAGTTCAACCTTCATCACTACATCTCCTCCTTATGCCTTATCATTTATATATGATTGATACCTTCAGGTTCCTTCTCTCTTTTGTTGGACGTTAGCAAGAAGCGTTTAACGCTGGTTTATTTCATGAATAAAAAAGTGACTGCCCTAAGGCTGAGACTTACTAGCCCTTGAAAGAAGTCCAATAGCAGCGAATTCAATAGCAATAGCATCTAGCCACCACCACCCAAAGGAAGGTGAAATCCCGTTCGTATCTTAATCTTAAGTATGTCAGTTCCTTTCTCAAGGAGCGAGAAAAGGTATTGGCAGGTGAAGGTGTGGGATCAGACACACACCGTTTGAGACTCAGAGGCAGAGGAGGCAGCCCTCGCTCCTCTAGCTCTTACGGCTAGTGCTTTTTTTTTTCTTATAGTCTTTTACTAGTCAAGGGGATTCAATCTATATACTTTTAGTAGTTTAAGTAAGGGAAAGAGAGCCTGCTAGCTCAACTATTAGAGTATAGTGTATACCCGAAACGAGATCGGAGTAGGAAGAACATGAGCGTTGAAGTTCTTTTCCCACGTGTAAGAAAGGCTTCGCCGAAGGAGAGGTATTTATGGCAAAACGGGTCGAAGGATGCATTTACAGAAGCGATAACCAGCTCGAATAGGCCAAAAGATATGGAATTCCCCGCTGGGGGAGAAGTTGGTAGATGTCTCCCTTCTTACATACGACCTTCTTTCAGTCGGTCTACTACCAGCATCATTTCCATTTTGGTATGGTTTTCTCAAGTCTTCTTGATGTTGCTGCCATCACCTCAATTCCTTCGAAGCCTCATGGGGACTCTGTTCACCCGCTTATGGTCGTGCCAAACATTCCTTTCTCTTGGCCAACAACGTCCAAGGGAATTCTTGAATTATTTTCAATTTCGGAACGCTAAAGCTCGTTGATCCTCTGATGTTACAGATGATGAGTATGTTGCCTTCCTGCTATACTGGTTGTGCCGTCACCTTCTGTGCGTGTCTGAAGTCCGGATCACCCATGTTCTTCCTTTTCCAAATATTTTAGGCTCAGGTAGGCGTGTGGCCTTAGGGGCTCCCTTTTCACTTAGTAGAGGATTCCACTAGGTAGGAAGTATAGTTAACCAGCTTTAACAGCAAGACTGAGCGCGGCTATCAACCAATCTCACTTCTCGCCAAGCAGCATAGAAGAATAGCTCTTAATTTCACCCTGTAACAACACAAAGTGTGGACGAACTGCCTTTAATCGATCCCACCCTACGCCTTCTTCTTTCTGCTTGGCTGCTTTCGCGCATAGTTCTGGTTGGGTACCTTTGGTCGTACAATTGTTCGCTTTATTATAAGAACTCAGCCTAGATGTGGAGATAAATTATATCAAAAAAGGACGGTTACCAATTCGCTTTTTTCATGGTTATGCGGGCAGTTCAACAGCATATGATTCGCCCCGAATATCCAATGATTCACTGGAATACGATTAGCCGGCAGTTTCTCGGTTATCTCGAGCTAGGAGATCCGGGTTCTTCCGAACCAAAAGACTCTGAAATCGCAGCTAAAGCAAGATGTGCTATAGATCAAACGAATTTGCATCAACAAACGCATAAGCTTCAGTAGAAGCTCTTTCACAAGCGAATTCCGAGACCTATCAAGATTCCGACCCAAATCCGAATCAGAAGCCGAAAGAGGCGCAGCTGCCACTAAAGCAGATGATACTGCCAAGCCAAAGAAGGGAAGGAAGAAAGCATCTATTCTTGACCCAGCGGAATCCGCTTTTAACAGGCCAAAATAAAATAAGCTACATGCCCCGCAACCCTCAATGACACGCTTTCAAAGCTCCCCTATCTGACATAAGCGCACTAGCACATTCATTTCAATCTGTTTTCATCTACTCGTGGGCCTAGTTTGAAACTATTTGAACAAAAAATGAAGCAGGAGCGTACTGGAGTTTTAGGGGCTTGGCTTTGAAGCCGTAGCTTGCTGTTACCTTAGGACTGTCTTGACTACGGCCATGAATCAAATCAAAGATTTATCCTTGTACGGGGGCTGAACCGTGAAAGAAACGGTAAGACGAGCTTCTTTACTCTCAGTCCTAGGCTCAATTTCAGAATGCTTATTCCGAAATGCAAGACCGATATCTTTCGTAGCAGCCAAGGATGAGTTTGATCTATTAGGTTCTTCGATTTCTTCAGAAAAGAAACGAGAGACAAGAAAACATCTTTGATTACGATTAAAAGGAACAATCTCAAATAGACCAAGATCAAATTTCGAGTCATTTCTTGGTGAACATCGAAACGTCCTCCCTTTTTATTTCTTTAAAAGTACTAGAATTTTTTTTTTTCAAATTTTTGACCTCTCACTTACATTCCATGAAAATATTTTAATAAAATATTTTACCCTTTAAAATAAAACATCAACCAACTAGCATTTTAAAAATCAAGTGAAATAGCAATAAAATGAAATCGTCTCATGTTTTACCAACCTAAAAAGCAATAAATTTGAAAAGTGTAGCCCATACTAGACCTCTCAAAAATCTCTCAAAAACATAAGTAAATAGTGTTAAAATCTTTAATGTAAATCATAAATGCGGAAAAATAAAAGCGCTGGTCCTCGGGTTGTGTGCGCCTTTAGTCCAGTCAAATCATCCATCAAGACCTCCCTCAACCTCACCTGCATCCATCACACCTAGTGAGTCTAAAGACACAACACACCATAATCTTTATAACAAATAATACGTATAAAACCACATGCAACAGTGAAAATACTTTTAGGTCAAAATAACATTTCATGTCATGCATAAATAAATCTTAATCTTTTCCCTTTTTCCTTATCATAAAAACATTTTAGCATGATCATAAACATTTTCCTTTTCCTTTTCCTTTGTTGAATTCAGATCGTTAATTGTGACTTTCCTGACATGACATGACATGATCGATGGATCCATCTACATATAACCACAGTACTGGGCGGCGGAGACATCAGCGACGCTCTCACCGATCAACTGAGCCTTGGCCTAACATGATCGAATAGAAATACGATCGTCGGGGCTCCCTCTAGAGCCTTCTCCCATAAATGGGCTCCCTCTGGGCCTTCTCCCCTCACGATATTTTCATTCTTCCTCAAACCTCATAACCTCATATTCGCAATAATGGAAACACGATCGTCGGGCTCCCACTGGGCCATGTATTTTAAATGTCTTCCTTAAATCATAAAAATCAAATAGACTTTTAAAAATCATAATTTAATCATGAACATTTCATAAACATTTAAAAATAATCAAAATATCATAAAAATAGCATTTAGGGCACTGCCATGACGTTTACAAATTTCTAAGTGTAAAAAGATCGTTTTACCCCTAGACGTAAAATTCCTCGATTTTGACTTTTTCTTGAATTCATTGACTCTAACATGTCCCAAATAATTATTTAAGCTTAAATTAATTTTCCCATAATTTTATTTAGCTTAAATATTAGACTTTTTTATTTATCATTAATTAATTGTTTTGACGGTGTTTTAATCCCGAAAAATCCCAAACTTTAATATAAAATTCTTAAATTAAAAACTTAGACTTATAATAATTATTTAAGCTTAAACCTAATTTTTCATAATTTTGTAAGGCTTAAAACTAGACTTTTCAATTAACTCGTTAATTAGCGTTTTGTGCGACGATTAAATCCCGAATAAATCCAGAACTCGTTATTTTGATCCCAAATTTTTAACATAGCATTTTTACGTGGACCCATGGAATTAAATTTTAGCCTTATAATTTTTGAAATTGACACCCTAACGAACCCACCGAGCCATCTCCCAATTTACTCTAGCCACGCCCGAGCCACCTTGAACCAAAACCTAGCCAACTCACCTAGGGACACTATTGACAAAGCCTAGCCCCAAAAAAAGCCCATAGCTCGCTCAAACTCCCTGGAACCGAGACCCAAAATTCTGCATGCTGTGTGTGTGTGTGTTCCTTGATGCAATTGGACTCTTAACCCAACTAGGACTCTCCCAGCCGAGCCACCACCGAGCCCACACGACCCTCCCCATCCCTGGACCACGTCTAGACCCTACCCAGGCCAGCCCAAGCCCTGTACCCCAAGCCCGAAGCTTCTGAATCTGTAACACAACCTGCGCGCTAGCTGCTCTCTCACGGCTCCCTCTCGGTTCCATCTTCTCCTCGAGCCAGCAGCGACCCATGCCTCTCCAGCCCCTGCCCCAACCCTTGACCATCTCCCTTAGACTCTATCGGACCCACTTGGCTCGCCCCCAGGCCAGCCGTAAGCCGCTAGCTTTGCCGACCAAAATCTGCGCGTGACTTGGGCGAGAGTCCCACTTCACGTGGGTTCTTCCCCAGCCCATGGCTCGACCCCTAGCCCTCCTAGGACTCCCCCTAGGACCTAACCATGACCCCTAGGACTCAACCACCAAGCCGATTGAGCCATCTTGCCCCATGCACAACCAATCTATCTTTGCACCTTGAAGGATCCAAACAAACTCACGGCCCTTGTTTCTGTTTTCTTCCTACGGTTCCAGCCTAGTTTTCTTTATTGTTTATCATGTTTTTGGTTAAAAACCAATCCATAATAACACCCTATCCATGGCAGCCCCTTAAACAAAATAAAAACATGAATTTGGGAGCAAAAATCACAAGTAAATCTCATGCATGTACATAGGTACGAAATTAACAATTTGTGTGTCATGTTTTCATTCAAAATATGCTTAAACAATTACTATGGTGTGATAGATGTTTGAAGGAAAGAATATGGCGTGCTTTTGCGTTATATACGCACAAATAACCGTTGACGTCGAAGAACGGGGTGAAACCTTGGCTTGTAACCCTTTGAATCTTTCGAAATTCTCCCAAATAAATTGTGTGTGTATCATGGAAGGGGTGGGGAGAGTTTCAGAAGTGGGGCATGGGAATTGGGGTGAGGAGTGTAGGGTTTTTAGGTATTTATAATATTAAATAGTTAATTAATTATTAATAAGGCTTTAGGCCTATTAAACCACAATTAAGCCCATTAGTCTTTAATTAGAATTAAATAAAATATATTATTAAAGTTTTGGTAAAAATAATTTGTGAATTAAATAGTCGGGTTGTCCAAAAAGTTCGTATTTTATTTGAAAAACCAACACCGATAAAATTTACGTCCCGGCGTATAAAATCACCTCAAAACCCTTTATTTTCAAAAATACTAAAAAGCATCGACCATCTTTTAAATAATTAAAAATAATTATTTAATAAAAATATTTTACATTTATCAGACCTCGGTCCCCGTTCCTCGATCGTCACTTGAATATTCCTTAAAAATGCCATTTTATGCATGATGACAATCAAAATCTCATTTAACATCTAAACAAGTATGTCACATAATTAATTAGCAATTAAAATCAATTAATTATTCATTTTTCATATTTCCTAGATTTGCATGCAGTTGAATTACGTCGTCTTAATTTTGGACCTTACAATTCCTCCCCCCCTTAAATAAAATTTCGTACTCGAAATTAGAACTTACCGAATAGATCAGGATAGCGACTCTTCAAGTCTCTCTCGGTTTCTCAAGTAGCTTCCTCTTCCGAGTAATTCAGCCACTTGACCTTAACCATTGGAATGACTTTGTTTCGCAATCTTCTTTCTTGTCTTGCTAAGATCTGGACAGGTCTTTCTTCATATGTCATATTTGGGGTTTATTGAAGAGGTTCATAATTAAGCACATGTGACGGATTCGATAGGTAATTCCGCAACATTGAAATGTGGATCACATTGTGAACTCCTGCAAGCGCTGGTGGCAATGCCACTCTATAAGCTAGTGTACCAATCCTCTCCAAAATCTCAAACAAGCCTATAAATCTTGGAATAAGTTTGCCTTTCTTTCCAAAACGCATAACACCCTTCTTTGGTGCTATTTTCACAAATACATGGTCGCCCGTTGCAAACTCCAAGTCCCTTCGTCGTTTGTCTGCATAACTCTTTTGTCGGCTTTGCGCCGTCTTCATTCTATCTCGGATTTTGATTATAAGCTCGGTAGTCTCTTCATTCACGTCCGGACCAATTTCTCTTCTTTCCCCAACTTCGTCCCAATGTATAGGAGATCTACATTTTCTTCCATAAAGTGCCTCAAAAGGAGCCATCCCGATTGATGATTGATAGCGATTATTGTAGGTGAACTCCACTAGAGGTAATTTTGGTTCCCAACTGCCTTGGAAATCAATAACACATGCTCGAAGTAGATCTTCCAAAATCTATATAACTCTTTCTGACTGTCCATCGGTTTGAGGATGAAATGTTGTGCTGAATAATAACTTGGTCCCCATCGCTGCATGTAGGCTTTTTCAGAAAGATGACGTGAATCTCGGATCTCTGTCAGAAACAATGGATACATGAATCCCATGCAGACGAACTATCTTTCTGATATACAAGTCGGCGTACTAAATCATGGTGAAAGTCGTCTTGATAGGTAGAAAATGCGCTGATTTAGTGAGACGATCAACTATCATCCATATAGCGTTGAATCCCTTAAGTGTCGTTGGCAATCCCACTACAAAGTCCATAGTGATGTTCTCCCATTTCCACTCGGGAATAAGGAGTGGCTTCAATTATTCCGCTGGTCTTTGGTGCTCTGCTTTAACTTGTTGGCAAGTCAAACACTCGGATACAAACTTCAGAATGTCTCTCTTCATGCCTGGCCACCAATATAGCAACTGTAAATCTTTGTACATTTTCGTGCTACCCGGATGAATGGAATATGGTGTGTCATGGGCTTCCTTCATAATAAGATTTCTCAAGGAATCGTCAATAGGAACCCATAGACGGTCTCGATAACGGACCAAACCGTCCTATACTGAATATAAATTCCGGCCCTTGGCTTCATCTCTAGCTCTCCACTTTTGCAACTGCTGATCAGTAGACTGCCCGTCACGAATTCTGTCCCTCAAAGTCGGCTGTACTGATAATGTGGCAAGATTAGGGGCCTTGCCCCTAGCATAAACCGTAAGCTCAAACCTCTGTATCTCGGACTGCAACGGTCCTTGGAGTGATAAATGAGTGATAACCGCTGCATTTCTACTCAGTGCGTCTGCCACTACATTAGCTTTTCCTGGATGGTAGCTAAAGTCACAATCATAATCTTTTACTAACTCAAGCCATCTGCGCTGTCTCATATTTAGCTCCTTTTGGGTGAAGAAGTATTTCAAACTTTTATGATCGGTGAATATCTTACATTTCTCCCCATAAAGGTAGTGTCTCCAAATTTTCAAAGCAAAAACTACTGCTGCAAGCTCAAGATCATGAGTGGGGTAGTTTTTCTCGTGAATCTTCAGTTGTCTCGACGCATAAGCTATAACTCGGTCATTTTGCATCAGAACTGCGCCCAATCCAAGTTTAGAAGCGTCGATATAAAGAACATACTCCCCTTGACCTGATGGCATAGATAACACTGGTGCTGAAATCAAGGCTTGCTTTAACTTGTCAAAACTGTCTTGACACTCTGATCCCCATATAAACTTTGCATTCATTTTGGTCAAGGATGTCAAAGGTACTGCAATAGAAGAGAATCCCTGAACATACTATAACCGGCGAATCCCAAGAGACTGCGAATCTCGGTAACACTCTTCGGTATTGGCCACTCTTTCACTGCCTCGACTTTGCTTGGATCAACTTCAACGCCATTACGAGAAATGATGTGGCCTAAGAATGCCACTCTATCGAGCCAAAACTCGCACTTGCTGAATTTTGCATATAGCTTCCTGTCTTGTAGTACATGCAGTGATGTCCTCAAATGACGACTATGCTCCTCTTTGTTTTTCGAATAAATCAATATATCATCAATGAAGACAATAATAAACTGATCCAGATACGGCTGAAATACGCGATTCATGAGATCCTTGAAGATCGCTGGTGCGTTAGTCAGACCGAATGGCATGACCATAAACTCGTAGTGCCCATATCTGGTACGGAATGCTGTTTTGTGAACATCAGACTCTTTGACTTTCAACTGATGGTACCCAGATCGAAGATCAATCTTAGAAAATATCGATGCTCCTTGCAACTGATCAAATAAATCTTCAATTCTTGGCAGTGGATACTTGTTCTTGATGGTGACCCTATTAAGCTCTCGATAATCGATGCAAAGACGCATACTACCATCTTTCTTCTTCACAAATAATACCGGTGCGCCCCATGGAGAATAGCTAGGGCGAATGAAACCCTTGTCTAGTAACTCTTGGATTTGATCTTTCAATTATTTCATTTCAGCGGGTGCTAGACGATAAGGCGCTTTAGATATAGGAACGGTGCTTGGCAATAGATCAATAGAGAATTCCACTTCACGGTCAGGTGGAATACCAGAAACCTCCTCGGGAAAGACGCTAGGAAAATCTCTCACAATGTCAACATCTTCTAATTTCTGACTGATAGATTCCTGTGCAGTAGTGACACATGCTAAATAAGCTTGGCATCCACATTTAATAAGCTTCCTCGCACATAGACAAGAGATAATGTGCGGCATTTGCTTGTTTCTCGCCGCCTCGAAGACAAAAGATTTACCACTAGGTGGCCTAATAGATACCGATCGCTGAAGGAAATCAATCGTAGCTCTATTTACTGATAGCCAATCCATCTCCAATATAATATCAAATTCGGGCATAGGAAGCACAATAAGATCTGCCCGAACAACATCCTTGAATAAACGAAGCTTCAGATTCTTGACAATTTTAGACGTGAGCATTTGTTCACCGGATGGAATAGAAACTTTGAAACCCAAACCCATATCTTGAGGAGTAATATTCAGTCTTTTGATGAAGGTTTCAGATACGAATGAATGTGTAGCTCCCGAGTCTAAAAGTGCATAGGTTGCTACACCTTGAATGATAATCCTCAACGCGGTGAAAATGTCTTTTAAATCTTTTCGTTTTGAATCTTGAGGATTTACTATCATTAATTCCCAAAGTTATATGAAGAATTTGTGTTGAACTTAAACCTATCTTGGAAAAATTGCACTTTAGTCCCTCAACTATTGAAATTTGCATTGTTGACCCAAAGTTTTCGAGTTATTGCAATTAAGTCCTTAAATTTTTCGAACTTGTTCATTTTAGCCCTTGAAGTTTTCGTGAATTACATTTATGGCCCTTAAGATTTTGATAATTGCATTTTGGTCCTTTAATTATCGAAAATTGTATTTTAGACCTTAAAATTTTGAAATTTGCACATTTAACCCCCAATGATTCGAATTCCTCTAAAAGTCCTTTAGTTATGATCTTCTTTAATTTTGGCCCTAAAATTTTTATTTGGAAGCATTACATCCTTTACATAAAATAAGGCACAAAATTCAAGTCATTTTCTAAGGTTTCTAAAATCATAACTTAAATCTAACCAAGGTAGATCATGCAACCTAATTTCTTCTAGGTTAAATCTTGTTCCCAAATAAATTTTAGTAACCAATTTAACATTTCATACAATAGTAAGCAATATAAAAATGTTAAATGACTAGGTTACCCGTGATGAGTGTAGTGTCTGCCTCTTCCTCAGCTTCCTCGGCATTCATAACATAAGCTCGGGCCGTAGTGGCTGCTTTCCTATTTGGGCAGTCGTTGGCTTTGTGTCCATCCTCCTTGCAGTAGAAGCATTTAAATGATCCCCATTCACACTTGCCAAGATGTGGGCGGTTGCACTATTTGCATAGTTGCCTCTCAGCAGGCTTTGGTGCTCCAGGATTTTGTGGCTTTGGTGGCGCTGGCTTCTTGACTTGACCTTGGGTATTTTGGGGCCCTTTAGGTGTAGGAGGACCAGTATTCGGCTTCTTGTTGGGTTGATTGTTATTCTGATAATGCTGCCTCTCGCGCTGAATCTCAAAGTCAATGTCCTTGAAGGACTGCTCAGCCTGATATGCATAAGTAACTGCCATAGCATAATTCTCCGGACGCATCATCATAACTTTATCCCGCATGGTAGGTCGTAGGCCATCCATGAAATGTCTAAGCTTTTCTTCAGCATCCCTGGCAATAAGGAGCACAAAATGGCAACCCCTATCAAACTTCTTCACAAATTCAGCAACAGTGGCATCTCCCTGGCGAAGAGCCATAAATTCCCTCTTTATTCGGCTCCTAGCATCCGGAGTGAAATATTTCTCATAGAACTTCGTCTTGAACTGTGCCCAAGTGAAGGTAGTAAGGTCAACACCATGCTCGGCTCCTTCCCACCATAAAGAAGCGTCGTCCCTAAGTAGATAAGTAGTACACCTCACCCGGCCCGCATCTCACATATCAAGATAGCGAAAATGTACCTCAAGTGAACGAATCCAACCCTCTGCAGCAAAAGGATCGGTAGTGCCAGAAAATTCCTTCGGCCCTAGCCTCCGGAACTGCTCATGAACATCCTGCTGTGGCCTAGTCGCCTGCTGCTGCTGGATCTGCTGTTGTAACTGTTGCTGATGTAACTGCTGCTGCTGTACCTGCTGCTCGAAAAGACGAGCCATCCCTTCAAGTGCACGTGTAGCAGCATCCCGTGGTGGTGGTGGTGGAACGTTTCTTTGATGATTCACACTGTTCTCTGCTTGGTTTCCATTAACGAGGGCACGTCTAGGAGGCATTGTATCTGAATGTTTTTCCAAATTCTAACGTAATCAACATGCATTTAAATCTAAGTTCTCTAATCATGTGACATATACTAACTTAATTTGCATTTTAAGCATGAGAAGCAATAATACTCAAAAAGCTAATAAACATGTAACGTAAACACCTTATTCATGACATAATGCAGGTAACGTCATATAAATAAAGCATGTATACTTACAATTTGAGGCTTAACGACTAATCTTCCCGGCACTGATGGTGGCACAACCCTTTACAGGACCTTTGCTCTGATACCAACTGAAACGTCCTCCCTTTTTATTTCTTTAAAAGTACTAGAAATTTTTTTTTTCAAATTTTCGACCTCTCACCTACATTCCATGAAAATATTTTAATAAAATAATTTACTCTTTAAAATAAAACATCAACCAACTAACATTTTAAAAATCAAGTGAAATAGTCATAAAATGAAATCGTCTCATGTTTTACCAACCTAAAAAGCAATAAGTTTGAAAAGTGTAGCCCATACTAGACCTCTCAAAAATCTCTCAAAAACATAAGTAAATAGTCTTAAAATCTTTAACGTAAATCATAAATCATAAATGTGGAAAAAAAAACGCTGGTCCTCGGGTTGTGTGCGCCTTCAGTCCAGTCAAATCATCCATCAAGACCTCCCTCAACCTCACCTACATCCATCACACCTAGTGAGTCTAAAGACTCAACACACCATAATATTTATAACAAATAATATGTAAAAAACCACATGCAACAGTGAAAATACTTTTAGGTCAAAATAACATTTCATGTAATGCATAAATAAATCTTAATCTTTTCCCTTTTTCCTTATCATAAAAACATTTTAGCATGATCATAAACATTTTTTTTCCTCTTCCTTTGTTGAATTCAGATAATTAATTGTGACTTTCCTGACATGACATGACATGATCGATGGATCCATCTACATATAACCACAGTACTGGGCGGCGGGGACATCAGCGATGCTCTCACCGGTCAACTGAGCCTTGGCCTAACATGATCGAATAGAAATACGATCTTCGGGGCTCCCTCTAGGGCCTTCTCCCATAAATGGGCTCCCTCTGGGGCCTTCTCCCCTCACGATATTCCCATTCTTCCTGAAACCTCATAACCTCATATTCGCAATAATTGAAACACGATCGTCGGGCTCCCACTGGGACCATCGCCCTCACGACATCGCCATTATTAACGAATTAGTCACAATCACTTCACCTCCTTCAACATTTTTCATTCACATCACTTTATAAAAATCATGAATAACCTAACATTTTTTTTTTCATTTTTGAAACCAAGCATGCAACATGTATTTTAAATGTTTTCCTTAAATCATAAAAATCAAATAGACTTTTAAAAATCATAATTTAATCATGAACATTTCATAAACATTTAAAAATAATCTTAATATCATAAAAATAGCATTTAGGGCACTGCCATGACGTTTAAAAATTTCTAGGTGTAAAAAGACCGTTTTACCCCTAGACGTAAAATTCCCCGATTTTTATTTTTTCTTGAATTCATTGACTCTAACATGTCCCAAATAAATATTTAAGCCTCAATTAATTTTCCCATAATTTTATTTAGCTTAAATATTAGACTTTTTTATTTATCATTAATTAATTGTTTTGACGGTGTTTTAATCCGAAAAATCCCAAACTTCAATATAAAATTCCTAAATTAAAAACTTAGACTTATAATAATTATTTAAGCTTAAACATAATTTTTCATAATTTTATAAGGTCTAAAACTAGACTTTTCAATTAACTCGTTAATTAGCGTTTTGTGCGACGATTAAATCCCGAATAAATTCAAAACTCGTTATTTTGATCCCAAATTTTTAACATAGCATTTTTATGATTTATTCTACCCTTCCAAGTCATGAGCCACCCCCGTGGACCCATGGAAATCCATTTTAGCCTTATAATTTTCGAAATTGACACCCTAACGAACCCACCGAGCCATCTCCCAATTTAGTCGAGCCACGCCCGAGCCACCTTGAACCAAAACCTACCAAACTCACCTAGGGACCCTATTGACCAAGCCCAGTCCCAAAAACAAGCCCCTAGCTCGCTCAAACTCCCTGGAACCGAGACCCAAAATTCTGCATGATGTGTGTGTGTGTTCCTTGATGCAATAGGACTCCTAACCCAAATAGGACTCTCCCAGCCGAGCCACCACCGAGCCCACACGACCCTCACCATCCCTGGACCACGTCTAGACCCTACCCAGGCCAGCCCAAGCCCTGTACCCCAAGCCCGAAGCTTCTAAATCTGTAACACAACCTGCGCGCTAGCTGCTCTCTCACGGCTCCGTCTCGGTTCCATCTTCTCCTCGAGCCAGCAGCGACCCATGCCTCTCCAGCCCCTGCCCCAACACTTGACCATCTCCCTTAGACCCTATCGGACCCACTTGGTTCGCCCCCAGGACAGCCGCAAGCCCCTAGCTTTCCCGACCAAAATCTGCGCGTGACTTGGGGAAGAGTCCCACTTCACGTGGGCTCTTCCCCAGCCCATGGCTCGACCCCTAGCCTTCCTAGGACTCCCCCTAGGACCCAACCATGACCCATAGGACTCAACCACCAAGCCGGGTCGAGCCATCTTGCCCCATGCACAACCAATCTATCTTTGCACCTTGAAGCATCCAAACAAACTCACGGCCCTTGTTTTTGTTTTCTTCCTACGGTTCCAGCCTAGTTTTCTTTATTGTTTATCATGCTTTTGGTTAAAAACCAATCCATATTAACACCCTATCCATGGCAGCCCCTTAAACAAAATAAAAACATGAATTTGGGAGCAAAAATCACAAGTAAATCTCATGCATGTACATATGTACGAAAATAACAATTTGTGTGTCATGTGTTCATTCAAAATATGCTTAAACAATTACTATGGCGTGATAAATGTTTGAAGGAAAGAATATGGCGTGCCTTTGCGTTATATACGCACGAATAACCGTTGACGTCGAAGAACGGGGTGAAACCTTGGCTTGTAACCCTTTGAATCTTTCGAAATTCTCCCAAATAAATTGTGTGTGTATCGTGGAAGGGGTGGGGAGAGTTTCAGAAGTGGGGCGTGGGAATTGGGGTGAGGAGTGTAGGGTTTTTAGGTATTTATAATATTAAATAGTTAATTAATTACTAATAAGGCTTTAGGCCTATCAAGGCACAATTAAGCCCATTAGTCTTTAATTAGAATTAAATAAAATATATTAGTAAAGTTTTGGTAAAAATAATTTGTGAATTAAATAGCCTGGTTGTCCAAAAAGTTCGTATTTTAGTTGAAAAACCAACATTGATAAAATTTACGTCCCGGCATATAAAATCACCTCAAAACCCTTTATTTTCAAAAATACTAAAAAGCATCGACCATCTTTTAAATAATTAAAATAGTTATTTAATAAAAACATTTTACATTTATCAGTTCTCGGTCCTCGTTCCTCGATCGTCACTTGAAAATTCCTTAAAAATACCATTTTATGCATGATGACAATCAAAATCTCATTTAACATCTAAACAAGTATGTCACATAATTATTTAGTAATTAAAATCAATTAATTATTCATTTTTCATATTTCCTAGATTTACATGCAGTTGGATTACGTCGTCTTAATTTTGGACCTTTCAAAAATGATCCGCCATAATTTCTTCGATCCCTTCATTGATGTGCCAGAATAGAGAGAGATTTGGTAAGAAAGTGGAAAAGATTTTTTTGTATATGATAATCAAAGGGAGTGGGAAAACTACAGTAATTCTTTGGAAAAGCCCGGTTCTCTTTGTCTTCGAGCTTTCATTCCTCAATCCACCAATTCGTTCCTTCATATACCTCCCCACCAATAGATAGAGACAAATGGGAATAACCGAACCACGTCTACAAAATGCCAGTACCATGCAGCTGCTTCAAAGCCAACGTGATGCTCCTTGGTCAGATGACCAAGATATTGGTGAATCCCACATATGATCAAGAAAAGAGTACCTATAATCACATGAAAACCATGAAAGCCTGTTGCTAAGAAAACGGTAGAACCATAAATACTATCCGAAATAGTGGAGGGTGCTTGATAATATTCCATTCCTTGAAAGCCAGTGAATACTAGAGCCAGTAAAACGGTAGCCACTAAAGCTTAAACTGCTCGTTTTTCCTTCTCCGCGAATATAGCATGATGAGCCCAAGTTACGGTAGCTCCGGATGAAGGGAGAATAAAGGTATTAAGAAAAAGGATTTCCCAAGGATCTAAAACCCCAATCCCTTTTGGTGGCCAAATACATCCGATATCTACCGTAGGTGCCAAAGAAGAATGAGAAAAAGCCCGAAAAAAAGCAAAAAAGAACATAAACTCCGATACGATAAAAAGAATAACACCATATCGAGGTCCTAATTGTATGACTTTGGTATGATGTGGGGACCCGGACGCTAATTCATTTCCTTAATCGTTATTAACGTCAAATACACAATTAAGTAATGTGGGACATAAAATAAATTTTTTTTATTTTATTTTTTTTTAAACTGCAATGCGGAAACGTAATGTACATATAAATCTAAATGTACAAGTCCTGTACTAAATACATTTGTTAGGTTCAACTACATATCAGTGCTGAATCCTAATCTACTTCTGACCCCGGATCTCCACGCTAACTAGTCCCGACTCGTTCTCTTCTTGATCTCGATCCTGTCCCACCTGTTGTCATGCACACATACAAACAAGACAACAGCCGAATAACTCCGGTGAGAATTACATTCCCAGTATAAACCATGTATACATGCAATCGTACAGACAATATAAAAGCATATAACAGGCATTCATAACATGTATCAAAATCAGAACATGAATCAAATATTCACTGCAGTATCAAAATCCGAAACCTGAATCAATATCAATAATAAATCATATTCTAAAGATGTACCATAATCAAGAACATAATTCAATATCAAGCAATGAATCACTCTTCGTGATTCTCAGACTCAGACTCGACTCAGTCCTAATCTAGGGATCCCGATCTGAATAAGAACATACACCCACCTACAGTCCCGATCGGGGTGGTGGTACGTTGTTATTCACGGACTTTGGCCCTTTCCATATCGAACATCAGTAATAGAAGCAACTCCAATTCTATCCACTTCGATATGACCAAACGTCCGATGTCCTGACCTATCCGTCAAAGACTATGGGACTTCCGCCATACACTATCCTGTGACAAAGTGCAATGGGCCAAGGACGATTCCTCACTATCCGGCCTTTCTGTCACAAGACCAATCATTTAATACCTGCTATCTATAAATCAATAGACCAAGCATATCAGTTCATTCATTAATTGCAAATATCAATGCAATAAAATAAAGTATGTGATTTAGGGAAACTCGAGTCAAACCTCACTCGAGTTGTGCAATCCCAACTCAACATTAATTTATACCTTTATCTTCTCCGTTTGACGAAGTCGAAGTCTCGAATTCAACTCAAATCAAAACACAATCTGCTTAATACCAACGATACAATGATACAATCTCAATCAATCGTGAATCTGATCAATATCAATCTACTGATGTTTCGACTGCATAACAATACAATCTCGATAACCCCGTCAATATCAACATCACAAATATAATACCAGAACTCCTAATCAATATCGGTACAACTCATAATCAATACCAATACAATCCTGATATCGAATCTTTATCAAATCAATTTCGAAAATCATAACAATTACATAAACAATCTGTTCTTCGATCTAACTTCAATTATATGATGTCTACTATGTCAAGAACACTATATATCAATCACATCTGATTCTGGCAATGTCATAATTTCAAATCATGTCTAAATGTAACAAAACTTACGTCCAGTTATAGCCTGCATTTGTAGGAACACAGTAATGAAGTCGGATTCAAAATCGGACGGGCAGATCTTTCACAAACAATCCTCACTTTCCTCAACCTTTTCTCGTTTCTTCTTTTTGACTCAACTGAAGGGATGTCATTTATATATATCATGTTGCATGAAATTGAAATGTGTCTCTTTCTTCCAACATTTCTGTCGGCGCTCGGGCGGTGCTACACTACCGCTCGGGCGCGGCATTTTCTGTCCAAGCACTTTTTTTATGGCACATTGACGCTCGGGCGGTTACAGACTACCGCTCGGGTGCCGCACCTTCTGCCCGAAACATATATTTGATGAACACTGGCGCTCGGGCGGTCAACAATTACCGCTCGGGAGCCAACAGTTCTATCCAAAAAATAGCATACTTCATATGCTTTGCCCAATCTGGTCTCGGACTGGCCCGTCTATAATCATATTAGTTAGTTCATAATCAATCATCTCAGATTAATAGAATCAAAATCTCGGGCATTACATTTCTCCCCTCCTAACATCTGATTTAGTCCTCGAAATCACAGGTAATCAACTCAAATATCAAAACGAAATGTATAGTAGAGGTTAATCAGAAAACTCATCTCAATGAACAATTCTGAAAACTCGGTCTCATATCAGATTCTGTCTTTCCGGTAGTCTCTTTAATGCCCTGTCAACTTTACTGTATTTCCAACAGCAGAATAATCTTCATTCAGAATTATCTTTCTTTCACAGATTTCCGATTTCAATCTGGAATTATATAATTCAAGAGGTATAATTTCATAATACTACCCGAAATGACTCGTGACAGAATCAATCCAAAAATACTGGTTATACACTATCTGTATATACCAATCCACCGCTCATAACAAATCAACACCATCATCTGCTACCAAATCTGTTAATCCCTGTCAGGGTTAGATCCAATGCTCGGCCTCAAATACCAACAGTCATCGTCCGACGTTGGCATATTTAATCTATCTATTCTGAGCTGTCTTCATTTCCTTCTGAATCAGCTGCATTTTCTTTGTCATATTTCTGATCCTATCAGATCTAATCTCAAGTATCTCCGAGATATTCTCTCCATACAAAGGAAATTTACAGATATCACTGTAAAATATCTCGAAGGATGCTATCTCAATACTCATCTGATAGCTATCGTTGTACGACAATTCACAAAGTGACAATACATCTTATCAACTAGTGCTCAAATCAAACACTATCATTTCATGAATATCCTTCAATATCTGGATAGTCTACTCCGACTATCCATCGATATGTGGATGATATGTGAAAAAGTTGTCGTATATTCTGCCAAAGTACAAAATCAACCAACAATCATGGTTTCTGACATAAATCTCAGTCGTTTGGTCATATTTGTACGTTATCCTGTACAACATAACATATACAAATTCGAGCAATTTGTAAATCACAATCACATTATAGTACAATCCAAAAAATAGCATACTTCATATGCTTTGCCCAATCTGGTCTCGGACTGGCCCGTCTATAATCATATTAGTTAGTTCATAATAAATCATCTCAGATTAACAGAATCAAAATCTCGGGCATTACATATGATGTCCTTCCAACGTCGATTCACGTAGAACATCGCGCCACCATACGAACATGGTATATAGAATAAATATGAGGCCCAAACTGAGAAGTGTTGCACCCCCTTGAAATGAGTGCATGCACATCACACCTCCTACGGTTGTTGCCAAAGCTCCGAGTGAACCAGAAATAGGCCATGGACTTGGATCTACCAAATGATAAGAATGCCTCTAAGATTCAATCATAAACCATTTTGCCTCGGTTGTATGTAAACCCCCCCGCCTTCACCCCCACTCCCTAAAGTAGTAAAGAAGGGCACTTTGGGGTCAAATTTTCTTTCTATCTGACAGGACAAACAAATAGGAAAGGGTGGTTCTTTCATTGCATTGATAGAAAAAGAACTATAAAAAGATATCTTTATTACTTTGAATCGTTGGTTTTACCGACGAAATACGTGGGAAATGGACCTTATTTCTTTCATTTTCAGCAAGATTTTTGGAAAGTTTCCATTCAGTTCGCTTTCAGAAAACTTGCTGGTCGCGGATTAGTTCGTTCTGCTCCGCCAACGGCCTAAAATAAAGCAGGTTGATCTCTTTCGCATTCATTTATTAAACTTGACACGTGGGAAGGACTTACTCTCCTAGTGGCTTGGGCTTGGTCTCGCTCCCTTCCCGCACTATTCCTCCCCACTCAAAAGGGCTCACTTCCGCAAGGTTTCAAACTTGAGTTTTCAGAAGGTGTTGATTGAAGGAAGAAAGCCCGTAAAGTAACAACATTTCAAAGTCGGAAATCCACAGTACTGGAAATTCTTCCTAGAAGGCCAAGGTGTAAGCGAACATAGATAAGCTAACTAGCTTACTTTCTATGTTGAGTAGAAGGCAGGTTTCTTTTTGAATAAACTAAACCACCACTCCAACGCAAAGCAAGAGAGGCTAGCGAATAAGCAGACGAGGACTCGACTACCCAAAGACAGCTGCTACTGGAGAAGAAAGACTCAGGAGTGGAACAGAGCAGAAGAGTTAAGGAAAAAGGCTCTAGAGAGTAGGGTTAATAAGCTAGAGATTTCGAATCTGTCTTTGTTCCAGAGGGGAATGAGTGTTGATGGATTGCCCACGGGTAAGCAAAGATTCTAATTCGAGATTGGCAGAGAAACGGCCCGTGCGAGCACGAACCAAAGGAAGGTTCCAAGCCGAAGTGTACAAATCTCATAGGTCAATATCTGCTCAGTCTATGTTAGCAGCTTCAGTAGGATTCAGGTCTTTTCTTTCTTTCCTGCGAATGGGGAAGTCCGGATCAATCCGTCGAAAGAGAAGCCATCTCAGCCTAAATGGAAGTAGTTTTATAGGAAGAAATGTGAAAGTAGGGGCTGCTAAGCGCCCAGACCCAGAATTCATTGAAAATGGAGTTCTTGGTACCGGCCAAGCAGAAATAATATGAATAGCGAGCCAGCACTATATTTATTGATTGGAAAGAAGGGACTCTCCAAAGAGAGGCCCGAGCGGAATGAAGTTGTGCTAAATGAACGAGTTGTCCTAAATGCCCCTTGTTAGCTGTCGCAGGAAGTGGTGAGGGCTCAGGAAGTGAAGCAAACTCGACCAAAGGACAAGTCTGTTCCTGCTTCGTTTTCTGTTCCCGATTCAATCTTCACCTTTCCTGAATGAAGAAAGAGAGTGAAAGAGAAGAGATCAGTGCAATAAGAGGGGAGAGAAACTGTCTTCGTTCGGTTCGGCAGAAGAAAGCCGAGAAAACAAATAGGAAGAGCATTATGCAAGCAACTAATTAAGTAAATAGTTGCTATCACCACCTCGAGCAGTAAAACAAAGTCGTTACGGCTATGTTACTAATATGGACAGCTATGAATGGTATTCATTGACAGGAGTGACCGCTTTCTAGTCGTAGTTGGTACCGCCCCTGTTCACTTCAGCATGCAAGGAAGACCTTCGGGAAGAATCAAAGTTTTTCTCCTCTGCAAAGCAAAGCTATCAATGCTTTATTCAAGATCTTTAGCAGTCGATCGTTCATTCTCCCTCCCCAGTGGCTTTCGAAAGCTCGACATGAAAGAAGAGATAAAATAGGAAAAGTACGGGGATCCCATTCCTTAGTCAGGACCAGGGCCTCCTTGTGAGCCATAGTTATAGTGTAAGCATATAAATTAGCCCAAGTAAAGGGACTCTCGAGAAGATAAATATAACTGCTAGTTTCAGCTATCTTTCCTGTGAAAATATTAAACTTCTTCTAAATAACTTAGAACTCTTTGATGAAAAGAATGTGGAAGAACTGCAAAGTGGCTTTCCGAAATCAGGGGTGACCCTGATAAATGTTGGGAGCTGTATCGCCAGAGACGGATAATTCAAGCGATAGAGAATAAGAATCAATTCTTATAGCTTGAATCTCTTCTGCTCTGGTAGCTAAGTGACTCTTCTCTTTCCTTTATTAGGAATAGACAAGTCTCAGTCTTAATAGGAATGGAATAAAAGTTCTTGTTGCAAAAACTTTCTCATTTTCCGCTTCACTTCATAATGAGATTAAAAACCGATGCTTCCTTGGCCGTGTAGAACATGGATTAGCATTATGTCATTCCTACAAGTGATCCCCCATCCAGGATTGGAAGAAGTGCTATATGAGGACTTCGAAATCAAATAGAATATATTTCTTTCCATTCCTCGTGAGCCACTTAGTTCTCCGAAACAAGAGATTAAAGTGATCTTCTTCCTTTTTCCCAATAAGTCGACGGCGTTACACCATTGGGATACTTCGAATAAACTGGAGTACATATAGGATACACCGGTGCTAAAACCTTTTCTCAAGATATCTTCCAAACTGTTGGGGTCGTTCCTCCGGATGTTGTTCTCCCGGTGTGAAACCAGTTGGTTCCGTAGTTTTAGAATTCTGCTGATCCCAAGTACTCCATCTCCATCATTGCATATGGCAATATAGAAAGTAAAGAGGAAAAGGCATGACCAGAAGAATTGTGTTAAATAAGTGAATTTATCTAGTTGAGGCATTCTTGATTGAGAACCGATGATTCCCTCCAGACAGAAAGAGAGTCCTTCCTGTACGAGTATAGTGAAAAAACGAGAGGTTTGGTTGGTTGTTGACCAACAGAAAGCATGGGAAATAAGGGCATCATCATTCAGCGAAATTGTCACCTATCATGCACTTGGAAATCCTGACAACGGAGAATGCGGCGTTACGAAGACTGACTACCTAGCAAGAAAAACGGATGCGCTAACGCGCAACGGCTTTCGCGCAGCTCAATCCGTTGCTTCTTCCCTCACTGAACACTAACCCAATCTCNAGGTCCACATCATGGTTTTGAAATTTGGAGAGTTGTTTCTCAATTTTATGAAGGCTTAACACCTAAAGATAGGCAAATGGTTGAATTTATGTGTAATGGAACATTTGAAGATAAAGATCCAAATGAGGCAATTGAGTATCTCGATTCATTAGCTGAAAATGCTCAAAATTGGGACACTATAGGTACAATCGAACCATCAAACAAGATTCGATCTCCTACATCTGGTGGAGGTATGTACACTCTCAAAGATTAACATGATCTTCAAGCTAAATTTACCTCTTAGGCAAGAAAAGTTGAGGCACTTGAATTGAAAAAGAATGGTCAATTAAAATCTGTTCAAGAAATTGCATGTCACATCTGTGATACAAGTGATCATTCTACAAAAGATTGTCCCACTTTGCCTTCTTTTAAAGAATGTCTCCGTGAACAAGCCAATGTTTTAAACAATCTCAAAAGGCCAAATTTTGAACCATTTTCTCAAAGTTACAATCCAGGTTGGCGAAATCATCCAAATTTTAGTTGTTGGAATGATAATTCTGCACAATTTTCACAACCACATTTCCAAAATCAACAAAATTTTTAAAATTATGCACCTTATGTTCCTCCACCTAAAAGGAATTTGGAAGATATATTGAATTCTTTCATTACAAAGCAAGAGTCTATAAATACTCAAACTTCTCAAACCATGACAGATTTGAAAAATACTCTTGCTAAATTTGCATCTGCACTTAATGTTCATGAAAAAGGTAAATTTCCTTCACAACCACAGCCTAATCCCACGGATCATCATTTACAAACTGGAACTTCTGAAACTGAACCGATGGATCAGGTAAAATCTGTTATTACCCTTCGAAGTGGTAAGGTTGTGGAAAAATCCATTCTTGAACCTTGCGAAGATGATGATAAATCAACTCTAAAGGGTAAGGAAGTGGAACCCATAACTTGCGAAGAGGAGAATCAACAGATAGTGCCACCACCATTCCCTCATGCATTAAAAAATACAAAAAAATCAAATTTGAATTCTGATATATATGATATTTTTAAACAAGTAAAAGTTAATATTC